>NW_027176583.1:2078159-2140659 GCF_023349555.1 Cebidichthys violaceus
TCTCATCATGTCTCATTTGCGCATTAGTTGTTAGAACCTTCAGTTATGATGTGTTGACAGGTTTCCCGGTGCAGGTAGACGTAGAGGGAGAGGAAAGACGAACCCTAACAACACGAGAGGTGATTAGAGCGAGCCGAGTGCAGCTATGTAACACCGGTCCACTTCCTCTCGCTCTGGCTCTGGCGCTCCAGCCGTGCTAAGAGTGGCTGGGCTAAGCCACTCTTGCCCTACATACAGCCTAAACAGCAGATTACCGACTGTCCCTCTAATCCCATGCACCAGGGCATGTGCCACTGTCACCATGCAGCAACCACCCAATCACCCTGCAGCCACCGTCACAGCCTGCTGTTCCGCTAGCTGTGCAACCCCCCCCCCCCCCCCCCGATCCCTGACATTGTCCCTGTTTCCGATTCTTTGGTCGGTCACTTTGGATTTTGGGTTTTATTTCTATCCGAATAAAGAACGCTGAAAGCCGAGTTACCGAAATACTTCTCTACTACTCTGTCTCTCCCTCTGTCTCTCTCTCTCTGTCTCTCTCTCCCTCTGTCTCTCTCTCTCTCTCTCTCTCTCTCTCTCTGTCTCTCTCTCCCTCTGTCTCTCTCTCTCTCTCTCTCTCTCTCTCTCTGTCTCTCTCTGTCTCTGTCTCTCTCCCTCTCTCTCCCTCTGTCTCTCTCTCTGTCTCTCTCTCCCTGTCTCTCCCTCTGTCTCTGTCTCTCTCTCCCTGTCTCTCTCTCTCTCCCTCTCTCTGTCTCTCTGTCTCTCTCTCTGTCTTCCCTGTCCTGTCCTCATCCTCCCAGTGACCCCCACCCTCTCCCAGTTTTAACCTCCTCATG
Organism: Cebidichthys violaceus; assembly: GCF_023349555.1. Taxonomy (NCBI): domain Eukaryota; kingdom Metazoa; phylum Chordata; class Actinopteri; order Perciformes; family Stichaeidae; genus Cebidichthys; species Cebidichthys violaceus. The sequence continues at coordinate 2,078,993 of NW_027176583.1, forward strand.
ACCACCTGGCATGGGACAGCTTCCTCAGTCCCTCAGCCTCACCTAAACCACCAGGCCTGAGATTAGGGTTAATCTGGACCTTGTGTCATCCTGTATCTATCCACCACCCCCACAGCCCCATTCTTCCCTCCCTCCCTCCCTCCTCTTTACCAAAGAGGCTTTGGTTTAAAATCCTTTATTGTGAACCCCCCCCCCCCCCCCCGCTCCCCTTGCAGTGTCTTTCTGCCTGCTGCCAACTGCAACTTTTCCTCCCGCACCACATCCTCAGCCAATCCTTAAACAGAGCCTGTAGAACCCGTCCCCGGGCTGTGGAGCTACGGCGGTTAAGAGATGTGAGAAAAGGATCTTTGCATTGTCTTTCTCTTTAGAATAAACGTGGAATTAGACAGACACTGTGCTAAAATGAACTCTGTGTGTGTGTGTGTGTGTGTGTGTGTGTGTGTGTGTGTGTGCACATGAGCATGCTGTAATACATGACTATACTTACAACGTGTTCATACCGTAGGAGGACCTGCCATCATGGTGTGATGGTATATGTTTTTAAAATCAACCTCCACTCCGCCGTCCCAATCACCCGACCCTGAGTGCTTACAGCCGGCTCGTCTCCGCCCGAGGACAGAGTGAAGACACGGAGACACGAGTCGCATGAAGAGACTCCACAATGGTGCAGAGAGGACGAACACAAAAAGGGGAAAAGACACAGAGTGCCGAAGCCCCTTTTCATTTTTTTGTCTCCGGAAATAAATGGCAGATTCTCCCTCAAGCGAAGTCTCCTTTCTTGAGTTGAAAAGCAAAAAGCACTTGGCAGACAGAAACGGGTAGCATGGAGAGTGAGCGGTAGAGAGACACCAGGGATGTAGGCCAGCAATAAAGGGTCTGATCGTGAGGGGCAGAGAGAGACCCTTGAGCGTAAGAACCTGCATGAGGCGCCTGCTTTAATGAGGAAACGGCGCCGAGGATCCGTAGAAACCATCACAAGATGCTGAGCTTATGATGTTAATGTCAGACTCTGCGCACAATCAGAGGCAGACGATTTGTTGAGCACCGTTTAATTTGTCCCGATTACACAGATAGGCTGTTCGCTTATTAAAAAGTCTGAGTACATGTAGCATAATGATTATTTATAGGGTTCAGTCACATGAATCCCAGCCAGCCGAAGGTTCCTGATGCCTTCAAGACACACACACACACACACACACACACACACACACACACACACACACACACACACACACACACACACACACACTCGTAATATGAACTTGATGACATTAGGGTTTACGTGGCAGACCTTAATGCACAGAGGTAGGACGGGATGCTAAAGATCTTTAACTGGATTAGGAATATGGAATCCCAGAAGCAGAAAGAGCAGCGAGACGCAGGGAGAGAGAGAGTGACTGATTAAAGGCGAGAAAGCGACAGAACATGCTGAGAAAGGAGAAAGTCGGAGAGAGAGGGTCGAAACGGAGAATGTTCGTCGTGATTGTGCAAGAGTGCGAAATGTCCACAGAGAGCGAGGGAGAGAGAGAGCGAGCGATGTAGTTAATGGATGTAAATTAATTGCTGTCGTGTGGATTCTGATCCCAATAAATCAGGGTCAGTGTGGTCTCCGGTGCCATCGCTGCATGGTTGGGAAAAGGAGGAGGGAGCCTCGATCTGACCGACACACACACACACACACACACACACACGAGTGTAAGTACACACACACACTGTTATTCACGTGAATGTCATACAGTAAATGATCCTCGTGCCTTTTTGATCAGATGGATCTTTGTGCATGAATATGTAATGTATTTGCTAAATTATGAAATCAAATCAAATCTTTTGAACCCTAAAAAAGTTGTGTCACTCATGAAATGAAATAAAAATAAAAACAGCAATATAAAAGAAACTCCACTAACGGCGCCGTATCGTGACATGACATCGCCTTCACCACGAGGAGCTTTTTAAACGAGTCCAGACAGAAGAGAGGATGGAGGACTAGAGCACAGCTAACCTGCTTCTAAACACAACGAGGCCCAATGAATTAGTCATGCTGGTTTCTGAACCACGGCTCTCTCTGCTTAACTAGGCTGCAGAATTCATTTACCTTATTCCCCGTCTACGAGCGTCACAAACATATCCTGTTATCATGTTGTGTGTTCATCTGAAAATACGTGAAGCATGTATTTTAATTACAAATCATACAAGGGCAATTAAAAAAACAAAAGGCTTGCCGCAGACTAAAAGAAGCCGCCGCGCTGCAACACCGACTCACAAAGAGAAAGTCAATGGTGACGTGAACGTTTCCATATTCTCTGAAACACATTTAATTCATTACACTTTACAGTACAGTATGCCCCACATTATACACACAGTGTGTTCTTTGATACTGTATGCCCCAAAGCAAATCACTCATGTTCAAACAATAATATCTGAACATGACAGAAATGGTGCAAAATGGGAAGTAGGTCACATAGCAATTTATTTGACAAAAAGAGATGGGGGTGGGGAACTGGGGCATGGTGTATGCAGCGGCAGCGGTGGAGGGAAGGATTTTGGGAACGCAGATCAGATAGTGTGTGTGTGTGTGTGTGTGTGTGTGTGTGTGTGTGTGTGTGTGTGTGTGTGTGTGTGTGTGTGTGTGTGTGAGAGAGAGACAGTCGGTGCTTCGATTTGACCTGAAAGTAAAGTTACAGCTCATTGAAGAAGTGCTTGGTCAGTGAGGAATTAATGACACACGATCATATAAGCTACACCTATATTTGTTTGGTATTTAGTAAATATTACAAACTACACACACACACACACACACACACACACACACACACACACACACACACACACACACACACACACACACTCACTCAGCAGAGGCTCCACTGCTCACTGTAGTGAAATTGAAAGTGATATTGCGGTCACTGGACTGTATCAGCACATCTGACACAGAGAGCGTAGCAGCATTGATCAGCTGTCAATGAAGTGCCCAGCTGGCCCCAACCTCTGACTGACACACACACACACACACACACACACACACACACACACACACACACACACACACACACACACACACACACACACACACAGTGGAGCTGTGTGCATCACCCCTGATATTTACAGAGTAAATACCTAACATCCACATATCCATACTGTAAATACATGTATTCTCCCGCACAGACTTCCACACACTGGTAAGCTCTCTGGCTTCCTCCTGATCCTGGTTAAATGCCGCCATCACTGAACATCTCTGAACATCTCTGAACATCTCTGAACATCTCTGAACATCACTGCTGTATGATTTGCACGAAGGCCACGTATCTCCGTCTCCTCCACCGACCTGCAGCTGAACGCTCCATCTGATCCGCTGCACCGAGAGGCGCGGTGCTGATGCAGAGACAGGTTCACCTCCTCACGGGCAGAATGTGAGTCACTGCTGAGAACTGTAAAAAACAACAACGTTCAATACAAATGCTCAGTAGAATTTTACATACAAAATAATGTGATGATGTGTGGTGAATAATTCTAAGAACAAGATTTGACTGATCAAAAATCAAACAATAGATTTATTCTGATGGTTTCTCTGACATGTCGTCTGTGTGTTTAATTCTGCAGCGTTGTAATGTGGAGCTTCGTCAACCAAAGAAGCAAAAATAAAATACTAAACTTGTTTTTTTTTTAAATAATTAAAATAATAATAATTAAAGAAAAATAGAACACCAGTCATAAAAATGTGTGTATTTCATAAGCCACCCAAATAATTAATGTATGCATGAAAACCAATCAATGCATGGGGCATTAGGTTGATGTGGCCCTATTTGCATATTGAAAGACTGAACTGTCTACACTTTCAACACAATCGAGACGATCTGCGGCGACCGCACCGAGGATCCGTAAAGCCACATTAACACATGAGAGGCTCTGGAGCACCAGTCTTTTCTAATGACTCCATAATCCGACCCAAATGCTGCCTGCTTGCTAATCTCTCCACCAGATTACCGAACGAGGGACGAGCGCCGTCTATTTGTCTCCTCCCGTCTCTCTGCCTGTCTGTCTCTCCCGGCTTGTCTCTTTGCTTGCGTCTTCCTCTTGTTTTTCTCTGATAAAATAAAAAGTCTTCTCTTGCCTCTCTGTGATCGTCCTGTCTGCCCTCTCAGCCTCACGAGTACGAGCTCTTTAAAATGGAGGACGGGGAAGCGGGACGTCAAAACGCAGCAACAACCCTCCTTCCTGTCTTCATGGGTTAACATAACTAAAACTGAACATATACACATATACAGGATAGCATGCACACAATTTATGGCATGTCATTTATGCCCATAAATAATAAGGGTTCAGTCTTCTCCAAGAAATAGACAAAAAAAATGTAAAGAGTGGACAAGTGTATTCCTCAGAAACAGATAAAGGAAAAGGGAATTAAGCGTCTCTCCATTCAAACTGCCTTCGCTCACATTCTCTCTTAAATCATCTCCATCGCTCAGAACAGGAAGCTGTCCTCATTGTTCCTTCGCTGAGCGCTGCTGCAGTGCTATTGTGCTTTTCATGTAAACAGATCTAAACTAACGTCATGTTTGTCACACATCAACCATGTCCGATTCTATATATTTACTATAAAACACCGCCGCTGTTTTTTGCCTGCGAGGCCGAACAAAATGTCTCTTTGATTTAACAGAAATCACTCTGTGTCTGCCTGTGTGTGTGTGTGTGTGTGTGTGTGTGTGTGTGTGTCTTGGCATGTGTATGCATGATTTTGTGTTTGTGTGTGTTTGGAATAAGCCGCATCTCTGTCTTTTACACTGTGGCTCAAACTGCTGTTGACAGTCTGCAAAAACTTTTGACATTTAGCTTTTCACAGAACAACACTCGACGCAGCTAATACTAAGAGACCGTGTCTCTGAGTGATGCTGCTGGACCCGGAGACAGACGAGAGACAGACCGCATATCACACCAAAAATAATACAGCAAATTCTAGGACATTTTACCCCATGGAGGTATGTAATTCTGCTCGATATTGAAATGGATATTTTACACTTTTACTAAAATGGAGATCAAAGGGTGTGAAGTAAACGCGTGGCAGACATGCAGCCGTTCAGCCCGCATGGTTTTGGTAAAAATATCACGAAGAGCAGCGACTCAAGCGTCCAACACGGCTGCACTATCACCGATAAAGTGAACGGAATAGAACGATCACAATCAGCGTGTAGAAAACACAGAGCGACGCTCGCCTACTCGACATTACTGAAAGAAATGGTAATCACCTCAACAGCTGGTGTGTTTGCTAAAATATGCTTTGAGTGTTCATGTTCATAAAACCATTACTGCACTAATTCTCAAGCACATAAATGTATTGTAAATATTCATTCAGTAAAATGTCTTTGCCCCACTGAGGCATACGGTGAGACTCAGACTGAATACAGCGGGACCAGGGGAAACATCCCCTCGTACAGAACGGGTCTCCTCTGCACTGATATGACAGTCGTAGATGTCGACACCTTTCTAAATAATGAGAAAGGTTAGGAGACGGTATAGAGACAAGCTAAGTGGTGAAGGGAGGCATGAGACGGGAAAGAGCAACGGAGGGCTGGAGGGAGCGAGGGAGCGAGGGATACAAGAGAAAAGAAAAGGTGATTTGGGCCCCAGTGGACTCAGCGCCGTTTGTGCACGAGTGTGTTTGAGTGTGTATAGGAGGGGAGGGGAGAAGGGGGGGGGTGTTTCTGCGGCTGTCCATTTCCCGGGATCAGCTGATGGAGCGGAGAGGGGTCAAGGGTCAAAGCCTTGCATTGTCAGCCTGGCCCCGCTCTCCCGCGGGGCTCCCTCCCTATCTCCGCTCCCTCCTCCATCCCTCCCCCGTCGCCTCCTGCACATTTACATACATTTATCAACACGGTGCGTTGAGAGGATGCACCGCATGCTCTGCTGCCCGGCTGCTCCTGCAGTCTGCACTGCTGCAGCTCGTGCGTTCACTGCAAAGACATGTTTTGTAACCGCTGCGTGACACATATGTGCATCTGAATGAAATATGTATGTGTCGCACACGCAAACAAATTAGTGTGCCTACATGCACATCTGCGTGTGTGTGTGTGTGTGTGTGTGCGTGCGTGTGTGTGTGTGCGTGTGTGTGTGTGTGTGTGCGTGCGTGCGTGCGTGCGTGCGTGTGTGTGTGTGCGTGCGTGCGTGTGTGCGTGTGCGTGTGCGTGTGTGTGTGTGTGCAGGACAAGACAGGGCCTACCATCCCCCCCAGTTTTAGGCCTTCCCTCCTCACCCCTTACCCCCCCCCTCCCATTCCCACCACCCCCCACACTCACCTCCCCCACTTTGCCTGTGTAATCCCTGCCAGCTGGCCCCGTTGGCTAATCCCTCTGCACTGATCAGCTGGGCCACGCATCCAGTACGGGACAGGACAGGGACAGGGGCAGATAGGGGCGGGACGCTCCGTGTGTGTGTGTGCGTGTGTGTGTGCGTGTGTGTGTGTGTGTCTGCGTGTGAGGTGGGGGGTGGTGTCGACCAGAAAGCATAAATTGAAGCCCGAGCCTTCGCCTCGGCGCAGTGTGTCTGTGTGTGAGCCAGTTGCCTGTTCCTCCTCGTCCGTCCGTCCCTTATCTCCTGTCCTCCTCCTTCTCCCTTGGATCCTTATACATATATACCTTCGTGGCTTATATATGTATGTTTTACATCTTGGGCTTTTTTTGTCTTCCTTTTCGGTTTTGTCTTGTGCAGATCCAAATGGATTTTTGGAATGCTTGTGACTGAGTTCTGATTTTTCCTGCTGCCCTGTCTCCTCTCCCTGACTGCATGCGTTGACACCTGCCTGCTTCCCATCCCTTCAGCCCCCTTGTCCGCCATCCCACCAACCCCTGCGTGCCTGCTCCCCTCCTCTCCCCAACCACCAAGGACCTTCACAGGATGGAGCTGCGCAGCAGTCACAGCTACAACTACAGCAACAACAACAACAGAACCAGGACCCAGGACCCGAAGGAGGAAATACTCTGCAGCTCCGCTGTGATTTTTTACCTTGTCTTTAGAGAGGAAGGATGCATTTGATCTGAGCAAACCTATTCTGCTTGTGCTACATAGTCTTAAATCTAGAGGCAAATATAGACAGGAACTGAGCACAGCGGTCCAGAGTTAAACAGAGAGGATTGTGAATGTAACAGATGCAGTTTGTTTCTGGATGTAAGAGAAAAGAAGCTAAATTCCTCCTTTTTTTGCTTTTTGCTATACATCAAAATGTACTCTCTGCTTAATTATCATATCGTGTATATAGTTATTAATCAGAGGATGAAGACTGTTGTGATTTAGATCCTGATTTCCAGTCCGTACATAGTTACATGCGCAGAGTGCACACAGAGAGAGAGAGAGAGAGAGAGAGAGAGAGAGAGAGAGAGAGAGAGAGAGAGAACAGTAGAGAAGAGATGGAGAGTAGGAGGGAGGGAGAGAGGGAGGGTAAGGGGGAGATAACGACACAGCTTTACCAACTGTAATGAAGACCTGCTTGGTCTCATTAAACCGTACCGAGCTCTTCACCAGGACCAGCGGAGGCGGTGCGATGGTGAGGATGAAGCACAGCGACGCGTCGCAGTGTGTACTCATAAAAATCTCGTCGTCATCCTTTGTTTTGCTCTGAGGGGAAGATGGTCTGCAGGAATGGTAGCAGTCAGGTAGCCGGGCTGCTGCTCTCTTTATGGTGCAACAAAGGTAGCTGTGCACTCTCGCTGCCGCCCTCCCTGCTCCTCTGTGCTGCTTTGTTTCATGATGTTGTGTGAATACAGAAAATGCCTTAATGGTGCGAATGCTGCTTTGATGATCACTAGATGTATTTTTATTTTTAATTAACATTGTGTTGCTGGAAATCCACAAGCGTGTGCATGCATTTACTCACTCTGGGCTGCTCAGCCTGAGGAATCACAATGCCACTGGTCTGTATCATATGTGGCTTTTTCTCCTGTATCGTCTGTGTAGAGAACCTGTTTTCATTGCTGAGGCAGAGAGCATGCCGGTGTGGGATTAGCATGCGATGTACTTTGACGTGTGACAGCACCGCAGAGCCGCCTCTGAGCCCGCAGGGAGGAGAGATCACAGGTGAGGCGAGAGGAAGGAGAGCGTCAAACAGGGACGGACCGACAAAACACAGCGTCGGGATGTACTTTTAAGAAGTGACGGCGTTCGGCAAATAGCGTTCGTGTTGAGAATTGGTGTAGAGCGTGAATGCAAAGGAGGGAAGCTGCTGCTAAAGCGCGGTAAGTGACAGAGGAGGACAGGATGTGATGAGCACCTTTTGGGAAGTTTGGGTTTGCGCTCTTTGTGTTCACAGTGGACCTTGATTTAATTTCAATACAATTAAGGCACGCGGTGAATGCCAAGAGAGAAGCCACAGTCTGCGCTCACCTGAGAAACCAGCACACAGGAGAGACGGACCACCGCTACCATTCTACCAGATTACCCAGCAGCCACAGAGGAGGAGGCACAGAGGTTACAGAGCCGTGACCTCCGGCGTGTGAATAGATCGGTTAATGCAAGCAGAGAAATCTGAAGAGACAAACACAAAGCATAAAGAGAAATACACCAGAGTCACTGGGCACCAATCACAGTAATACACCGGGTTCCAAAATGACAGAACAGCCTACCAGTGTGGGTCCTGTGGCCAAATGGACAGAGGGATCACAGCGGGGGGGTCTGCCATGCGGTGACAGAGGGCCACTTCAAAGGTCTCTGTACGCATGAGAGGACACTCGCCCTGCTTGAGAGGAAGACGGAGAAACGGGGTGAGAACGCTACGGTAGCATGATGGGCTGAAAGGCAGAAACCTCCTCATGCATGCTGCTTTATTCTACAACACCTCCATCACCACCATAGTCTCAACCTTATTCTAAGGGATGAATTACATTACGTTTCTCGTTTGGGTTTTCTGTTTGTCGGTTTCAATACTCTGTCTTTGTTTGTGTGTGTATTCTGCAGACAGTCTAAATAAAGAAGTCATGTCATGGACCGCATGTCTCGTGTCTCTGTTCAAAGTAAAAAGGCCCAAAAATCACTTCACCTGATTTAAATAATGAGCTTCATTCCTGCTCCTCTAACCACAGCGCCGCATCAAATGCTTCAAGCTGTAGATCTCTGTAGGCGATGATGTGAGTTGACCTACATTTCACAGGTTGGAGGCGGAATATGCAAACAAAATTATATTGAATTTGATGCATTGAAGTTACCGTTGTAGCTTTAATTCTGCGCTTTGTGTTTAAGGTGATAGGCTGTTAAAAAGAGCATCATAGTAGGAACAACATGTAGAAAGAAAAGAAAGAGAGATAAGATGCATCATTATGAGGCCTGAGAGCTTCTTATGTTGAACCAGCGGACGACGTTTCTTTATCGCCTCACACAGAGAGCAGAGGGAAGCGTGCCACACATATCACATATACATATATATCACATATACATATATCATATATATATATATACATATATATCATATATCATATATATAACCCTGCTCCTGTCTACACATTATGCATTCTCAAAACTCTCAATAGAATTGTCATGCATGGAGACATGAGGGGTCATACTCAATATGTCATCATGACATATTGTGACTCTTCAATAGAACAGTTTGTTGTTGCAGAAATAATGCTGAGACGATGGTGACAGCTGTGCAATTATAAGCCTACGATTTGGGGAAAAGTACATTTAAAAAAAGTACAAAAACAACAAATACATAAAATAAATACATTGTGACGACTTAATAGCCGTTTGTAGTAAAATGTCAAATAAAGGTAAAATAAGCTGACGGGACATATACATATATATATATATATATATATGTATATGTATATATATATATATATATATATATATATACATACATATTTATATATATATATATATTTATATTATTAAAAATACAGCATCAGAAGCTTTACTCCTGTGTGTTTCTGTCAGAGTCCTTCTGAAGATGTAATGGAGTCATGTAAATAGAGGTCGGTTGGCGACATGGTGAAGCGTCACTAATGGAGGAAAGAGACGGATGCTTTATGATAATGAGGGGAATAAAGCACAGCCATGACCTTGCAGTGTGATATCAACCCACAGAAACAAGGACCTAATGCTGAGCTCTGTGACTGAACACCACCCCAGAAAACAGCAGAAATGCTTCATATTTCTCATATAGTTACAGGAAGGTGAGGTCAGAGTGAAATGATACAAACGTAATCTCTGAAATGAGTCGAGGCGAAAATAGAATGTCCAGTGAATACAGGAGTCACTGAAGGTTGCTTTTATGTAAATCACTTCTATTTATGTCAGAATCACAGCCTGACTGCACACGATAAAGAAACAAGTCGCACACAGACACGCGCACGGACACGTGCACGTGCACACACAGTCATGGTAACGGAGACATTTCTCCCGTCACCACTGCAGGGCAACTTATTTAGTTTCTCCATCTCCTCTTTAGCTTGATGTGCGCTCCGAGATGTGAGCGCTGACCTCCTCCCGCCTCTTCCTCGCCTTCAACCCCACCCCCCCACCTCCTCCTCCTCCTCCCCATGGTCCCATTTCCCTTTCTTCTCCTCCATCGTCTCGGTGGCTGTATATCTGCCTCTCTTTTATGGCCGTTCATTTGCATCCCAGGAGGGGCTGAGAGGCGTCCCCAGAGACGCGCAGATAAGGGTCACAGGAGATCCCCTCGAGGCGGCGCGTGTGTGTGTGTGTGTGTGTGTGTGTGTGTGTGTGTGTGTGTGTGTGTGTGTGTCACGCAGCCTCCACCCACACACGACACGTGCCGTCCAACCCCCTCAACACACGCACGCACACACACCAGCTGAAGTAGATTTTTTTTTAAACTCCGGTCATATTATTATCATTATTATTATTATTATTATTATTATTATATGGAGGTCATGGTTGTGCAGTGTGGTTCACTGTAGGCCTTCAGCTCCACCGGTGTGGTGCAGAGGAACACAAAGATCAAACACGTTTGGAGCTCGATGCTCTGCAGCATTTACACAATGTCGTGTGAACGTTAGTCAGTAGTTTGATAATATTCACAGATGCGATATTTAGAGCTTAATCCCCAAATCTTTGACATGTCGACTAAGAGCACGAGATGGATTAGTATTAATTCATACATCTACAGCCTAGAATATAGTATGATCTTTAAACCCATCACAAGAATGCTTTACCTAGTTTATTAATAACTAAAATATAAATAAGGCTTTATTTGGGTTGATAATGCTGGTTTACTCGTGTATTTATGGGATCGGATGGCACGGCTCAGGTAAATCTGATGCGTGTGTATTAATACCTAAAGACCACACAGACCAGAAACCTCAAGAACATAAAACCAAATTATTTAAAGTATTTATACTAAACTATTGCCTGATAAGAGTCAGCGTTTATATTTGAAACAATAAACCATACAGACACACGTACAGAAGGCCTCGGTGTCGCGCCCCGGCTGAGGAGCGCGTCCCCCGGTCTGGATGAACGGCGGTAGGTGGTGCTGTGTCTCCCTCTCGTGGCCGCTACGGTTAGTACAACGTAACGCACTGACGGCAGAAAATGGCGGATCGCAGATCATTTCTCCAAGTCATCAGCCGGCCAACACACGCAGGTAAACATGACTGCAGACATTTAAACGTGTTCTCTGGACGTCACATCTTCACGACGTTTCACGACATTACCGTACCGAGATATTACCGTAATACATATTATAGTCCCTCGTGCAAAAATAATACTTTCACAGAGGTGGTTTTCTGCCACAAACCAGATGAAGTTGAGCATGGTGGAGAGACTTCACTCATCCTGGAGATCCAGACAGGCGTTACTTCAGGCTTTAAGGAGAAGGACACATCACCAACAGGCCACCGTGTGACTACAGAAACACCCACACACCGCTTTGTGGAGCATCTTTATTATGCCACAAAGAAAAGCCAGTAGTTCTGAAAGAGGACCTTGCGTTTTTTTTGTTTTTTTTTTAAACTCACCAACAATGACATTCTGAAAATGGTGGAAGCTGATTGTGATATCATAGCATGTAAAGTTGGCTGAGCAGTCAGAAATGGAAGTGTGGAGGACAGGGTGGGTTAGGACAACAGGGGGACGAGATGCAGGAGGACGAGTCGGGACGGGGGGCGTGAAGGTGAGAACAGAACACATTCCGATGAAGAGGATGCAGACACGCCGATGAAGAGGATGGACAGACAGACCGATGAAGAGGATGCACAGACAGACCGATGAAGAGGATGCACAGACAGACCGATGAAGAGGATGCACAGACAGACCGATGAAGAGGATGCACAGACAGACCGATGAAGAGGATGCACAGACAGACCGATGAAGAGGATGCACAGACAGACCGATGAAGAGGATGCACAGACACGCCGATGAAGAGGATGGACAGACAGACCGATGAAGAGGATGCACAGACAGACCGATGAAGAGGATGGACAGACACGCCGCGTGACAACGCTGCTTTACAGTCAAACAAGGGGAATGCACACCAGTTCTGCTGAATATACCACATTTATTACTTTTGAACTGATTAATAGAAAGAGTGGGGCAAAGCCACTCGCATCACTGTCTTTAGAAAACGGAGGCAGGAGAAAGAAACAAACAAAAAAAGACAGCAGGCCATAGCAACGATGAATAAACGTGTCCAAGAGAAAGGTTAAACTAAGTCCACTGGAGACTGTTAACAGAGCCCCGCTTCCTTTAGACCATTAAATTATACACTGAGCAAGGCTCAACTCAACATTTCTTCTGCTTTCAAACTCTCGACTCCCCCTCTCCACACCCTCCCTCCCCCACACACTCCGTCCAACACATGCCAAAAACAAAACAGAGGGCCGCTCTGACCCGCGGCGTGAACACGACAGGTCGTGAGCGCGGCCGACACCCGTCTACGGTGAAAATCCACTGAGGAGGAAAAACTCCAGCGGGTCCTGGTTGAAGACGCATCCTCAGGAGACAGGGGTGTGTGAGTGTGGGGGGGGGGGGGGGGGGTTACAAAGAAAATGAGACAAACGGCCCGGTCTTGACTCTGGGACACTATCATAAACCAACACTACAACTTCTACTGGATCGGTGTTTGTTTTCAGAATTACAGACTTGCTCTTGGACCATAAAAACAGGAGATGATCCTTTCATTTAAAAAAAGGACAAAGCAGCGTACAAAGGAGAAGCATATGTAGTGGAATGGGGCGGGGCAAAAAAAAAAAAAAAAAAAAAAAAAAAGATTTCACCTAAGGATGCTATATGCATTTAGTTGTAGTCCTATGAATAATCGTTTCCTTTTCTTTTCACTACAAGTTCGAAGTAAGTCTTTAAAGTCAAAAGAAATCAAGAAAGTCTTCATTTAGTTTGTGTCCTCGGTTAATTCTTCACCCCTATTAGAATTTCTTAGAGATCTGGATGTAATGGTGTAATGGGGTGGACAGGGCTTTAGGGGGGGCCATTGCAGTCTTTTGACCAAAGCACCAGCTGTTACTTGGCTCGTCCTTGGCGCTCCTAGAACACAAACACAAAAAGAAGAGTTACAAACAACACGTCTGTATTTTCAAACTAGTCGACTCGTAAATCATCGTTTCCTGGTTCATTCTCTGAATCCATTTACTCATGAATGAATCTATGTAAAGGTCACATATAGTTATGTAGGATAAGGACGCTCGAGTTCATGATTTCAAGCTCTGGAGCAGCGTGGTGACGGTGAGCAGTTACCTGAAGCCTGTAATGACTCCTGTTGCTTGGGTTGCTGGGATATGGCTCACTGCCTTGGACCTCCACCTGTCACAGAGAGGAGAAACGGAGCTTAACTGGACAGACAAGTCACGCTACAGAAAACAGATCTCTGTCTCAATGAACACACAAAAACATCTCGACTCCTGGAAATCCTGGAAAGTGGCAATTTTGCATTAACCACAACACTTCATACATTAACCAATGATTAATAAAACGACCACGTATGACTTCAAATCATGTGATCTGAGGAGTTAATGCAAGTTCATCTCTTGAATCCACAACAACAACACCACCACCACCACCACCACGGTCACTGAGGTTCTCAAGTCTGGGAGTCGATAATGAAACTCCTAAAATACATTATTCACCGGTTTGGGAGAACTGCTGGTCCTCTTATTAAGATCATACATACATACATACATACATACATACATACATACATACATACATACATACATACTTCTGGAATGAATACCTGAAAAGAACAAAGCTGTACAACAGAAATACTCCATAGTATAACTCAGCTGCTACATTATGGACAGATGTCGTTCTTGCTCATAACAGAGAAGAAGCAGCAAGTGAAGTGTTTCTAACAAAATCTGCAACGTGAACTAAAATATTCTAAATCTCATGAATGCTTTTTAGCATTAACCTTTAAGCAACACGTTGATGTGGCTTCAACAGGCGGTACGTTACGTTTCTCAAGCATACAAAGATCTAAACCCTCCTAACGTTTGTCTACATCTACAGAGTAAAACAGCCTTAACTTCTGCGATATTAAAGAAGGTAAAACATGGTGTCTTGGTAAACATCGCCCTCTGTCAGGTAAAGATGATAGAATGTAATACAGATGTGCATCACACCAAAGCCCAAGTATTACACAGGAACTTCTTTCACAATAAGAAATGCAAACATACAATACACATCTGGTCTATTGTTTCTTCCTCATGTTGATATCAACAGTTCAACACAAACAGGTTTCACTCAACACCGACCTGTGGTCAGACATAGAAAGACATTTCACGAATCATCATCAGGAGACAACGGAGTGTCGATGCTGAGCAGACACCGAATCACCCAAACCACAACACAAACAGTCAGAAACGTTCTCATGTGATCTACTGCACATTTACATTTCAAGTAAATATCAGCGGCTGAACTGATTCCTGGTGTTCATGGTTCTGTTGTTCCTCTTTAACCAGGTAGAACCACACAGTGAAACACTATTCTGAATATCCTGTATAACACCACTGACTTCTGACAAAGACCTGAATCCAGCTGTAAGTCACCGAGTTGTTCCTGAATCCCTCTGTACTGCAGAAGGAACGGTTGCACACGCACACGGATCGATAGAAGCAACCGCACATCCAAACCACATACTGCAGCTCACTGAACACGAGGCGAAGCAGAGCACTCTTCTGTCCACTCATCCGTTTCATCATTCACATTATTCAACAGTGACTTCGTTACCTTCTTCACACACTCTTCCTCCTCCTGACGCTTCTCGTAGTGAGAAAAGTCATCGAAGATGGACGTGGTGTGTTTATATCCAGCGATGATCTTAAGCACCTGCCTGGCCTTGTCCAGCGGTACCTCCTGTGTGTCCCGAGAGTTGGTCACCGGCTTGTTTTCGTTGTTCTCCAGTCGAATGTGCCGTAGCTGACTGTTGGGAACGTCCTTAACAAAGATCCAGCGCACATCAAAACGACCCTTCCACTTGTCCTGTGACCACACGCCAGCAGACGTGTTGTAGTCCACGGGCGAGCGCATCTCTGCTACGCCACAGAAGTGACCGCTCCCGTTGACACTGAACAGAAGAAAGAGCGGCCCTTTGCCCCCCAACGAGCGGTAGGCCGCGTCCAGCCTCTTGTTGCCGTGCTCCGTGCTGCACCAGATGTTGTACTTGATGGAGCGGTGGATGTCATCCTCGGAGTAGCTCTTGATGATGAACACCCTGCCCTGCTTGGGATTCCAGTCAAAGTCCTTGGGGTTATAATTGTTGACCATGCGCAACTTCTCTAAGACCGGGTGAGGCTCGGAGGGGACTCCGGGAACCACACCCACGCCAGACGAAGTTGGAGGTGACTGGCCTGTACCGCTCCCACTGCCATCCCCAAATCCATTAGCCCGGTTCCGTGGAGGGACCCAGCGAGTAGGTTGAGAAGGTTGCTGCTGTTGGTTAGGAGGACCCTGGGAGAGAGGAGGCTGGGGCATATGAGCCATACCTGGTTGCCCACCGGGTGGAAGCTGATGCTGCCCCATCTGGGAAACCGGGGGTACCAGCTGTCCATTGCTGAGGGGCATTTGTGGGTTCCCTACAGCAGTAGCTCCGGGCTGTGGGGAAGCCTGATTGGGCGGCTGCCCGTTGATGGGAATAGCGGGCACCTGCTGAGGGGTGGCAGCTTTAGGCATGTTGCCCTTGTTGTCCCAAGTGCCGATGTCCATGTTGTGTTTAATGGGCGGAGGAGGCAAATTGGCACCGGCCATGCCACCCTTGGTTTTCAGCTTGGGTTGAGGCTTGGCTGGCTTGCTGGCAATATCGGCCCAGGAGGCGGGCTTGGCAGGGGCAATCGAGACAGGAGGCATGCTTGGAGGTCCTACGGATGAGACGGGGCCAAGGGGACCCCCACCAGGTAAGCCAGAGCCAACCACCTTAGGAGCCATGTCCCCATTACCACCAGGAGCGGCACCGCCAATCTTAAGCCCCACCATGCCCTGGTCAAGGCTGTTCATACCAGGTGCCTTGTTCAGGGGCTCGTTGGCAGCAGGCGCAAACGGGGACTGTCCATCGATCATGGCCCCCCCAAGTGAGCTGGGAGCGTAGGCATAGCTGCTGCTGTAGCCAGAGCTCTGCGGTGTCCCCGACTGTCCCTGAGAGCTATTATTGCCCCAAGCAGAGAAGTCGATGCCACTGGGAAAGAAGTTGAAACCGTGCTGGCCCAGGAACGGATTGCTCCCCAGAGGGCCCGGCTGGCCAAACATAGCGTCCGGGAGGTAGTGGGGCTCCCCGTTGCTCAACTGTCCATAGGAGGCCAGGTAAGGCATAGGAGGGTCCCCACCCGTGGACCATGCTGCCTCGTTCAAGGAGTAGGAAAATCCTATGGAGGGGCTGTAGTAGCTGGGCATGTACGAGTCCGACATGGCCGTATAGGCATTGCTCTACGTAGAAGAGAAAACAACAATTTGTTTCAGTGACAAGAGGTAAAAAATAATCACTTTTTTGCACAAACAAACTTAACATTCATTTTTAACTTAACGTTTTTTTATGTTTATACCTCGTTCTTATAGATCCAAAAAGTCAGATCAAGATAAAAGATGAGGAAATATATTGAATTATCATTTTATTACTGTCACAAACCAAAGCTTCACCACAACAATAATGTTGCTTTCTTAGAGTCACTGAACTATAAATTAAGAAGAGAAGTCAGGCTATAACAACGATAATCAACAAAAGCGCCAATCCCTGCTGCTCATCCTTTGAGTCCTTCTGTAATGCAAAACACATAAACGGCTGTGTGCACACACGCATAAAAAGAGGCCTTAATAAGGCTACTGATAGAAAGTGTGTGTGTGTGTTAGAGAAATGTGTTGAAGTTGCAACCAAAAAGTCACACCGATAAAGATCTTCTTTCTTAACTTCCGTTTAATAATCTTATTAACGCATGTAGCATTAGCATGTAACAAGTCAACGTTAGGGATGTTCTGACCCAAACTAAGAGGTCAGTATTGGGATCAATCAAGACGTGTATACATCAGACCCAGGAGCAGGCCATCATTACAGTTGACCTGAGATTCTTGACAACTTATTTCATGGTTTAAGCTTCATTTTAACTGAATTACACTTAAATCAACACTCTCACAATAGAAAAACAACCATGAAAGTTCAGGTTT
This sequence comes from Cebidichthys violaceus, assembly GCF_023349555.1. Taxonomy (NCBI): domain Eukaryota; kingdom Metazoa; phylum Chordata; class Actinopteri; order Perciformes; family Stichaeidae; genus Cebidichthys; species Cebidichthys violaceus. The sequence continues at coordinate 2,096,594 of NW_027176583.1, forward strand.
ATGTCACAACCTGTTGATTTAATCTCTGAATTCCTCTTCAATCGCTTCATAACTCGAGGGTACGCACACTCCTGGTAATAAAAAAGGAGTCTAACTGGAAAAGCAGCACCTGTTTGCTAACACGGGTGAATGAAGGCTTACCTGTCTGGCCTGAGTATTCAGGTAAGGCTCAAACTCATCGTCATTCAAAGTATCCTTTTGGGTCACAGCTCCGTTTTGCACTGAAAAGAACAACAGCAGCAATGTAAACAGAGAGGAACAGAGTTGTCTTATCTGGTACTGTTACATCATCAAACCACTCCTATTATTGATGAGTGACACAGGAAATGACACCAAGACATCACATGCTGTAGTAACAGACTTCTGACCACACACACACACACACACACACACACACACACACACTAATGTCAATCAGCTCCAGAGAAGAGCTGAATGCTCTTTGGCACTGATTAGACAAACACTTAAAACAATCAGAATATCTCTTAAAAATAGACAAATTCAAACGTTAATAGATTACACCAGAGCTGTGATGCAAGTGGACCAGCGTCCTCTGGTTTGTTTTCCTAAGTGTCCATGTGTTCTGTCGTAGTGGATGTCACGGTGATGGGCGACATGGGGCTCTCAGCGAGCTTCTCACACACAAAAGTACATTTATAAACACAAACCGGTAAAATAAACGGGACGCGCGAGGCCCATTTGGACACGGGAAACAGCAACGTCGGAAGACGTGTCATTATTTGTGGGTTAACTTAGCAACTCAGCTAACAGCTAGCACGCTATCTGTGTGGTTAGCTGCATGCGAGTGCGCAGCGTCTCCATGTTAACGAGCGCCAAGAGTCCTTTTCAACATGACGGACTCGGCTAACATTAGCCAGCCTGATAGGAAGGCACCTGTGGCTGAAACGCCGCGAAAACAGGTCCACGGACAGCGACACGAAGAGAGCCTGCGTGTTAACAGCGTTCTCCCGCACCTGTCAGCGCAATAAAACGCGTTGCAAGTGCAACCAGGAAAAGGATGCTGATGTGTATCATGTTGCCATTTAACGTTAGCTAGCCGAGGCTAATGCTAACCGTGGGAACCGTACGGTGTCACTTCAGGGGACGTTAACGGCTAGTTTAGGGCCGAGAACGCGTCGGAAACACGATGTAGTTCAGCGTTTCGTTCAAGTGGCGAGTCAAACGCAGTGAATGTGTACAGTTCAGACAGACAGGCCCGTCTGTGGGGAGCTAGGCGGAAAGCTATCGCATCCGCGCACGTAAAGATTGTCACCGCACGTAAAAAGATCCGCATTCACTCAACCGCCGAGTCGATAATGTGGGACAGTATCCGTTCTTACCTTTATTAGCTTGGCCTTTCGGTCTCTGGATTGGGTCCAGGTGATTCATGAAGGTTTGATTTATGAGAAGAGAGGAAGGGGAAAAATAGATGAAGAGATATATGTTCAGCAGTCAGTTCCTTTAGCAGGTGGTCAGGCCTACTGCACTACTGAGCCACAGCCGCTGCCTCGGAGCTAAGCTATCCTCGCTAGCCGTCGCGATGCTGACAAATTTGGCCCTCGTAAATGTTCAGAAAATACCTCTCTTTACCTGTTCAAGAAGGCTGCTGGCTGACATGTCTTTCCCCCCCGGAGCCTGTACTGCTATATTTACTCCTAAATAAACGCGGCAGGGTGCGGAATCTGTCTAACTAGTGAAGAGTTTCACCCAAGCGCCCTCTCTCTCTATAGAGCCTGGTTTCTACACAATGGCGGGCTGCAGTTTGCCTGACAGACTCCTCAACATGGCTGGGCGGCCCTCGTCAACCCGCGAGGATATTTATTTACAGCGGACACGCGCCCCCTAACGGCGCGGAGGAGCAAGGCCTTCACCTCGCGACTTGTCGGGCACACTGACGTACAAGTACTTCATATCATATATAATATAATATAATATAATATAATATAATATAATATAATATAATATAATATAATAAAAGTAATACATGAGTCAATAAGGTCATTCATCAAATAGATCTAAATAAAAAACAACTCAGTGAAACTTAACTTAACTTGTTAGGATATTATATTTCATAATATATTAGTTTTATTGGAGAAATTATACCAAACAGTTACACATTTCATTGCCTCTTCAGGTGTTATGGCGTGTTATAGTGTAGATGTTGTGTACACAGTGACAATATTAGGTACGTCATAAACTACTCATCCTGAAGGTCTCGTAAGCATAATATGTAATAACCAACGGGCGCTTTACCTCATAGCCGAAGGTTTGTGAAGATGTTTTGTTGGGTTTGGCATCTCAAAGAGACCTGCTGTTGTAACACAGTGGTGATACACGTTGGTGGAATCACAAGGTAGTTTATTAAGGTTGAACTATTTTATTATATGACATGGAGCCAGATGGGCCTCACTTAACTTTAAAGTACTCTAGACCAGAAGCTGTTAAATTAGTTCTTAAAGAGGCTGGTATTCTCTTTCAATTTAAAATAAAAAGAAAAGATTTATACTCAAGTTGATTCAGAAAAGAGTTCAATGTTTGATCAACTTTCGTCTTAATTGGGTACAGAGAGAGTATATATACTGTATGTTGTTGCCCAAAGATCTACAGTCTGCTTCACAGCCTGAATGTATTGACTGGTGTTTAATTATTATTGTGGACATATTAGTGTTAACAGTTATTAAGATCTTAAGGTATGTAAAACAATATTGATTACCACAATATGAAGGTATTAAACGAACTAAAAAAACAAAGATTTCAGTCAGTTAACCATTGCCTTGCATTTCAAACCTTTAGCACCTACTAGCGTTGTTTCACAGTAAAAGCCTGATTCTCAGGAAGTCTCTTAAAAAGAGCTTTACTTGTAATTCCACGCCCTGCCACAAGGTGGCCTCCAAGTCACGGTCTCAAACGTGTGATTAAAGTAAGGCACTGAGGTCAAAATGAGCTTGTGTGTGGTAATTATCAAACATGACCATTCAGGACTACTCCTCCATTTCTCTGGAATGTATTCCACTCACTTTGCTTTCATGGGTGTTACGTTGTGGTTTACAGACTATTCATTTGTGAAGTGCTCTTGTTGGTGTCCATACAAGCCCCGGTGATTCTCACACTAATTAGAAGTGTCTCTATACGGTGTGATACTGTCTCACTTTGTGAATCATCCTTTATAAACGCACAAAGTCTATACCTGCTCATTAAAAACCCTTTCAAATGTCAAAATAGAATACATTAGACTGTCAGAGTCTCATTCGCTTTTCATATTGAGCCCTTTGTATGGTTCTGTAAGCAGGCAATAATGCTGGTATCCAGTATGAAACAGTCTTTTGATAGCTTCTTTTTCAACACTTGACATTTTCATATATTTCAACGTGTTCTCCAATTCACACTGTCATGTCATGTGTGTGTCTATGCCTTTAGCATCAGTTTAAACCTGCTCATACAGGTCAGTGGTGGCTGGTTATGTGATGCCCCCTCTAGTGTACTTATCATTGTTCAGGGCCAAGGGTTGGTTAGAAGGCATGTGACTAAATTGCACCTCAGAACACACAACACAAGGCCAGGAATAACCCCACCTTGGAGTCACACACACACACACACACACACACACACACACACACACACACACACACACACACACACACACACACACACACACACACACACACGTCTAAAGCCTGCAGGGGAGAACAAGGGGCACAGAACATGGTGTAGATCACAAGGCCTCCTAAACAGAGGTATTTTACTTTAAATTCACATGCAAAACCCAAAAGAAAGTACGTGGGAAACAAAAAAGCGACACCAGGCCTACACTGGATAACTGTTTGCATGAGAGTTTAATTAGGAACCTCAGTACTGGAGAGCGAACCAGTAGCAGTGACGAGTCATTTGACTTGTGAGACATGCCTGGGACAGTAGCATGGCATGCACGTATCATGTTCCGCCTTTCAACTCTCAATCATTTTTGGGTGCTTGACTTTTTTCTCCCGGGGGCTTGTTGACTGCTGCGGGTTGGACAGGTGGCATAGCACGGAGAAGAGCTGGCCATTTACCAGCCAATAAAAATAGCTGTGGTCTCCATGATGTCACCGGTGAGTAAATCATAGCTCCTGACTGCAGAGAGAGAAAGAAAACAAGGCAGTGTTTTCTTTCTCATTTTGAACAGTTTCATGTTTCAACTAATTTCACATCACGCTGTTCTTTTGGCTTCTTGCTTTCACTCCAAATCTATATCAGGTTTTTTGTTGCATGTGCAGGTGCTCCCGTCTACTTCTCTACACGTCTAATCTGTAAACCAGGTAGAAGAGCAGCCAGCGAGGGACCACATTCCCCACGCCAAACCCCAATAACACCGCCGTCGACAGCCAGTCACACCGGCTGCAGTTGCCAGAAAGGGTGTACAGTCTAAAGCCGGAGTCTGATCTCACTCCCATACCTGGCATTCTGAAGCCACAACACCATGCTGCCGATGTGGAACCCGATCAGTCGTAAATCTCCTCTGTTTGACCATGTGACACGCCAAATTTGTGATTCTGCCCTCTCGTCCATCCTCCAGACCTCTTTCCTTCCACCCTAGTGCCCTTCTAGCTGCAGCCCCCTCTGGCCCAATGGAATGTCAGAAAGCAAGGTGACAATCCCACATGCCCACATCGGCGTTTCTGTGTGCATCTTTTTATGCGTTTGTACGTGTTCCTTTGGCTTTATATCTGTGTGTGAATATGTGATTGTGTGTGCATAACTCCGGTGACCCAGCGGCAGCGTGGCAGCAGGGCTCTCTCGGTAATAAGATGTTAGGAATGTAGCACTTGTCAGCCTCTCCGAGGATGCTGTTAATTCACATTCTGTCCGTTTCAGAGGGTTAGCCCTTAATAGAGAGTCAACATTCAGAGTATTTACCTGTGTACAAGCTCTCCCTCTGTCTGTGTGTGTGTGTGTGTGTGTGTGTGTGTGTGAATCTAAGTGTTCAAACTGCTTCCTTACATTAATGACATCTGAGGTTCTGTCAATGTGCTGCAACTCTGTATGTTACACATTTTCTCAGACAACTTGCATCTTCCGCAGCCACCATAAAGGAATCACAACCAAGAGACCGCAGTAGAAGCAGAGCCGTGTTCTTTCATTACAAAGCCACAAAGCATTTCAGATTGATGAACGTGTTCTCACTGTTCTCAACAGAACTGTTCATTTCAGGCCGACATGAAAATGAACTTGCTTGAGAAAATATCTGAGTTAAAGGCAAATCAATCAACATAGTCATCATAAAACATCAGCATGCTACTCCTAAACAATATAATATGATGAGGAAATATGTACGTGGGGATGATTTCAGGTATTTTCTGTATATATTTCAAGTAACATTGCTGCATTAACTGAACTGTAATGTAACATTTAAGACCATGAAAAGATCCATCAATCACAACATGTGACATCATCCTCACACCAGCAGAGACACATCGGTGCTGTTGTGTTCTGTGATCAGGTGTCCTGTGGTTATGAAACGATGCTGCCATGAACGGATACTGAAGACTGCAGAAGTTAGTACAGAGCATTAAACAATGTAAAAACGTAGGTAACTGAGGGGAATAGTTGTCAGTGATGTGAAAGTGTACATGGGTTCTAGTAAATGGGCTAAAACAAACATGAACCTTAAAGTTCTTCATCATGTTCAACTGACTTCAAGACTCTGAGCTGTGGAGTCCTGGTGGTCGCTGAGGACACAATGAGGGAGTTGTTTTAGGAAGAAAATAGCTGCACACTTGCACATTCTATCGCAGGAGATTTATCACCAACATTTGTGTAGATGGACGAATGAGCCAGACCTGTCCATATGTGGCCCTGTGTGTGTGTGTGTGTGTGTGTGTGTGTGTCTGTGTCTGTGTGTGTGTGTGTGTGTGTGTCTGTGGTCTGTGTTTCCGATGACACTTGATGATTTTGAACAGCTGAGATGAGTTTGTGTGGAACTGGACAACGGGGCAGCTGTACATCTCTGTCTTGGACATATACACGTATACACACACACACACACACACACACACACACACACACACACACACACACACTGAGACATATAAAACAACAGTGGAATCCTGAGGTCCGACCCCCTTGGGACCAAGCCAGACTGGGACCTTAATAAAGGCCTTGTTGTTTCAGGAGGTAGCTTATGTGGTTTCAGGTTCTCAACAGGCCCCATTTTACAGACATCTGCCATAATCTCACTGATTGCTTTGTTCTGAATTGCATTTACATTAACGATCGTACAACTTTGTACACTTTGACATTTCCCTTTAAAGGTCTCTTGTGTAGGACCTGCCAGTATCTAACGGATCAAACTGCAACAAACTGAAACGTCTCCCGTGTGCCGAGCGCACATGCTGAACTCTGCTGTTCGGTACTAAAAACCCAAATGGGCCGATCTAGAGCAGGCGTTTTGTTTGTCTGCTCTGGGCTACTGTAGAAACATGGCGGCCGTCTCCGTGAAGACGACCCGCTTCATATGTGGATGTAAACAGCTCATTCAAAGTAAAGAGTAATGTAAAGGGTTAACAAAAGTACACGTGTGCACTCTTTTCTTTAATGTACTCATGGTATTTGTAGCATGGAGTATAAACTATTAATGGTGGTGGTGCAATGTGAATAGTCGTCTAAATAAAACCAGGTTGCCGTTACTACCTCAACAGGCCCTGCAACTTCTCAGCCAATCAGAGCCTTTGCTTGATCAGTCCTCTTTTAAGAGAGGCGGGGCTGGCAGGGTCACAAGGAGTGATGTAACCTGTGTTTATTTTCAGCATATACACGTAAATGTAGACACACTGACACCTTCACGCACACTCGCAGACACACACACCAACACACACAACGGCAACTGTAGACGCTTGCACATACTGTTCTTTACATGCAAAGATTTGAGCGTGCACAAATGTACCGACTGACTTAATTATGGATCTCTGCCATGTTTCTGCAAGCTGGTCGTCTCTCTAGCTGTCCTCCCAGTTTGGTCACTCGATGACAACTGTTGTATGTGCACACGGACCGGCAGTGGCACACACGCACGCACGCACACACGCACACACACACACACACACACACACACACACACACACACACTTGAGTCGGGGGTGGCTGTTCCAGGGGGAACACGGGGCGATTAAATAGAGAAAGGTGTGTGTATCACTGGGGAAGACAAGTTGGAGGGAGAGGCAGAGACAGAAAGAGAGACAGAGACACAGAGAGACATTTAGTCATAGCCATTAATAATAATAGTGGTCTCCCTCTCCCTCTGTCAGCTGCAGCTGTTGATCACGCTGGTGCAACACTGAGCTTTCTAGCATTGCATCACTCTCTTTCTCTCCAGGTCCAATGCTGTCCTGCGTTACCCTGCATGTATGTGGGTCTAGCGGGTCATATTGCACATCACGCTGCGAGGAATGGACTGAAATAGGACTATTGCCCCGATAATGTTAAGACTGATCAGTTCGAAAAGTGGATTTACAAATTCCAATCTATTTATTAGTTTGCTTTAACAACAGACACTCTTTGCTGATGCTCTGATGATAACTGCAGTGAAATACTGTCCAGTGTTATATTGCAGTGCTAAGCTGTAAAACCGGTTCTTCCAAACAGTGATGCAAGACGAGGTCAAAGTGAGAACTTGAGTGTTGCATGTCTGCTTCATCCACTGCTATTTAGGAGCGTGTTCAATTCATTAGCATGCCAATAACCCGCCACTAGTTATTCATACTATGTGTGATGTATGCATAGCGAGACGTTGGTCATGTTCTCCATCTCGAGAACGCAGCAGAGGGACGATGTAACTTCCCGGGGAGCTCGTCCACTCGCATACATCAGAGACATTCCACCTCATCTGACACTTGTCCATGGAATTCTGCAAATTTTCCACACTATTCTACCAGGCATTCTGAAGTGCTTGTCAAAAAGACTGGCATGGCCAAACACCAGGCACCGGTAAAAGCCTTAAAACAGGAGGAAGGGACTCCACTTTCTGGAGAAGGTATCCACGCTGTCGTTCATGTTTCCAAGATGTATTTTTAGTCATTTGGTACATGGACGCATGATGAATTCTGTGCTCCTACTGGTGGTGATTGTCATTGGGTGTGTTTGTGTGTGTGTGTGAGAATATGTTTTTGTTTGCACTGCTGATAGGTGATAATTTGTCATAGATTTGTGCAGAGTCCCTTTCTCCTCTATGTTAGTATGGCCAGTGTATGCAACCTATAGTTGACACATATGTGCCATTCTGGGAACACACTAAATACTTCCGATGACTTGAAGGTTTACTTGGCAACCGATGGCTGTTTTAAGACCACGGATACACTTTCAGCTTGGACGCAGAGCAACGTTTTTAAGTATCCAGTACATGGAAAGAAATAAAACGTCACTTAATCACATGTATCATGTGCTCATTGTCGTGTGGCTAGCTATAAAGCTCAATGACTTCATCCCACTCTATTTGTGTAACTGGATGACATTCTGTTTAACCTTTATTTTACACCAGGATTAAGACATTGGAGCCATTATTAGGTTGTTTCCAACTTGAACGGAGAAGTTGCAGTCCCTGACTTTCACATGATGTACATCTATACTTTTGACTCCTCTCTAAGATTACAACTTTTAGCCAATTAATTCCTGGCATCAAAAGGAAACATTCACTTTACTCGTGTTCAACCAATGACCTGCTGGTAGTGGGAGTGTTGGTGGTGGTGAAGTGTGAGTGTGTGTGTGTGTGTGTGTGTGTGTGTGTGTGTGTGTGCGCGCGGGGGGGGGGGGGGGGGGGGGGGCTGGTGAAGGTGGGAGGGGTTGACACAGAGATGTACAGGACTGGACACCCTCATGCTTGCTCCATAAACCATCACCACATTTTGCTGCCGCAGCTGTTGTGGCGCACAGTGAGCAGAGAGGTGCGCTTCTTCTGGGGTGATTATGTCGAGTCCGGTAACGGCTTCTTCACGCTGATCAGCGATTACCGAGCCCGTTTCTCATCGGCAACACAACAACAACAACAACAACAACAACAGGAATGTTGTCAATCTCTCTGTCAGCAAGGTCGGTTTCCTCAGAGCAGTGAAGACGCCGCTCATTTACCATGAGCTGTTTGGATGTTATGTACCCAGCCTATGGACATTACGCACCGTACGCCCCGACTGTTCCTGCTTTAATCAATAGCTTCCAGGTAGGAAGTGAGCAAATCTCTATGTGTTCACGTAAATACATATTGTATTGTTGAGTTAACGGGGAGGGTGTTATTGATTGAGGGGTGTTTGAGGTGAGGAGTGTACGCAGCTAGTGCGTAAAAGAAGTAAGCTGACGGATCGTTTACAGTGTTTTATGTTGAATTCAATTAGTCATTTACGAACACCCAGATTAGCGGTGCTGTTTGTTCTGCATCCACTAAACTCACATCTTGACACACGCACGCCTGTGCGCGCACATGCACACACATGCCAGCGCTGCCACACAAAGAAAAACATTATGTGAAAACGTGTCATAGAACGATCCAGAACGGTCCTGTGTAACACCTGTCGTAACCCGCTCCTCCCCCTCCTCTTCCCCCCCCCCCAGGCTCCCACAGGTCTGAGCAGCACTTCTCCTCTCTGCCGGGATTTTATGGACACTCTCAGGGGTCCGGAGGGGATGTCTGGGGGCCCAGGCACCGGAGGATCAGCTTCCTCTTCATCTTCATCAAACTCTTCCACTTCCTCCTACACGCCTGCAGCTTTAAGGCCAGAGGAGGGCCCCAAGGAGAAGCAGGAGGCCCCTGAGGCAGAGTACCTGACTTCTCGCTGTGTCCTCTTCAGCTACTACCAGGGAGACATCAGCAGCGTGGTGGACGAGCACTTCTCCAGGGCACTCAGCTCCTACATGGACGGGGAGGGCAAACGGCGGGCACCAGACCAACAGGGCACAGGTATAGCACCTTGTAAACTAGTTGTAGAAGTCAAATAAAGGCACACATAACTGTCCACTTATGTGGGCAATGCAAAACCTACTTAAATGTAGTGATAACGGACATGTAAAGTACTTTTCATGTCCAAAAGTACAGAACAGTATGGTATCATTTAGTTGCAATGGAGAGATCCCAGATGTGTCTGAATATGAAGAAAACAACAACCATTGTATTTCACAAAACCATGAATCAATTATCTTTTCATGGAATTAATTAGGACCCAATCTGAATGTTATTGCACCAGTTAATCTGACTCACTGCGATGTTTACAACACGTTTGTTTCATGAAGAGTCATGCAAAGAGTTTAGGTTGCTTTAGTCCTCCACTATGTCCCCGCGCTCTCATAATCTCCATTTATTTATGAGACCCACAGTTGTCTGTGTGGTGCCTTGCGCCTGTTTTTGAGGCCACACAGGGTGAGTGGACAGTTCTGCAGAGCACAGCAGAGCTCCAAACAGGTGATGTGATCAGGTGACGGTACTGACGGTGGTCCCTGGAGGTTCAGAGGTCATGAAGGTCTGGAGCTGTTGGGTGTCCAAAGAGACTTCTTTTGCTCTAATTAGAGTAAAGATTAAAGAAGAGCGAGCATGCATATGTGTACAGTTAGATCGTTTAGGTTGGGGAAAATTAGGAATCCAAAAATGATTTTGTATACCAGCTCTGAGTTTGAGCATTACATGGTCTCACATGGTCTCACATGGTTATGTTGTCGTGTGGGCTTTGGCAACCTTTCCCCGAAAGACACCGATGGAATTCATGCGAGTTATGAAGCTTTCGTTCATTTTCTTAAAGGCAAAAAACATTCACAAAGTATTACTCTGAAAAGTGTTACGTTTGTTTTTAAATAGCAACATTATGTTCATCATTTTTAGTTGTGGATTGCACCAAAATGCAAAGCACAAACATTGTCATCTTCACATCTTTTGTGTCTCTGAATATCCATGTAGGGCCTGTGAGCCTCTACTCGCTCGCTATCACCGGTCGTCTCTTTCCTAGTTCAGTTGGACGTCTTCGTTCCGGCACTAACGCAGCTTCCTGCCTCACAACAGATGCTATGTTTATACACGGCCGTAAGCGCACAGCCTCGTTGGCGTATCCCCTTCAAACGTCTCTGCGGCTGCCATTCTGACTATCGCTCCAGCTCTTGCCCCACAATGGCTGCTCAGTCAGTTGCCTGCCTGCTGGTCAGATTTATACATGCGGTGGTCTGTGTGATAGGGGCAGAGGGAAACACTACCTCTCAGGGAGCTGCATGGTGTCTTTTTTCAGAGGAATATCTATATATACACATATATATATATACAAGTATACTGCTAAAAACATATAATGGCTCGCTGACATTCTGTCAAGGGCGAGGAGAGGGGGGAGCAGAGAAAACAACAGGTGGGGGTGCAGGAGACAGAAGAGAGGGGCGGCAGGCGCTAGCACAGGGCCAGTTCTGTGTGTGTGTGTGTGTGTGTGTGTGTGTGTGTGTGTTGCGAGACTTTCAGAAGTACTCGGCTGACATGAGAGTGAGAGATGTCACCACAGCGAGTGATTTAAGGCTCTGTGAGCCTTGGCCTCCCTCCAGGTCAGAGCGTCTACCTTATATAGAATCCTAGGATATAGGGAGTCTCTCTCTCTCTCTCTCTCTCTCTCTCTCTCTCTCTCTCTCTCTCTCTCTCTGTGTCTTCTAGAACATGGTTGTGTTTATTTTTGTGTCTTGTTGGGGTTATGGCTGTGTGACAGTATGACCCAATGGGGAAGATATCTGGGCCAGAGGGTGTAGCAGTCATGTGAGTGACGTCTATGTTTTAGCACAGGTAGCTCCATTTGATCAGGTCCAGCCATTTCCATTTGTTTGTATTAATCAAGATTCATGACTCGGCCTAAATTTCCCTCCTCTTTCCCCCTCTGCCTCCCCCTCTGCCTCCCTCTCTGCCTCCCTCTCTTCCCCCTTCTCTGCCTCCCTCTCTTCCCCCTTCTCTGCCTCCCTCTCTTCCCCCTTCTCTGCCTCTCCCTCTCTGCCTCCCTCTCTGCCTCCCTCTCCCATTAGACACCCCTTCGCCTAGCAGTCGACGGAGCTTCCCCCCATCCTTCTGGGACAGTAACTACTCCTCGCCACAGAGTCGCTCCCACTGTGAGACGGGTGTGCCTTCCTATTCCATGGACCCATACGCGTCAGCATTGCACCCGGGCCTGCCGCACCCACACCCTCACTCTCACCCTCACCCTCACCCTCACCCACCAGAGAGCTGGGGATACCCCCAGGCCCCAGCCTACGGCCACCCACGGCCTCTCCACGAACTGTATTCACCGTCAGCTTTGGAGCCACATTACGGGCCCCTGCTCATGCCCACGGTGAGGCCCCCTCATCCCTTAACCTTGGCGAGCCACTACGATGTGAGCAAGCTGGAGCCCACCGCCTCCTGGCCCGGCCTGCTTCCACCAGGAGACGTCAGCCAGACGCTGGCACTCAACATGGATGCAGGTAGCCACCACAGCACTGTGTCAGGCTCAAATCCTGTCCAAGTGTTCCTCTATAAAATGTCTCTGACTTAATACGAAAGTGCAAAGACACACACTCAGTAAATGGAAAGTTCTGATTATTTATGAGAAACAAATGTATCTTTTCATGTTTCAACTTGAGCAAATGAGAGCGCGCTTGAGATTCTTCAGTGCATCGATTTGGCTTTTTTTGTGCCGTTAATTGCTAAAAACATTTTACCTTAAGTATTGAACATTGATTTCAATTAATGAACACAGAAGAAAACACACATTCTAACAACCATTCTCACACACACACACACACACACACACACACACACACACACACACACACACACACACACACACACACACACACCTCTGTATCAACTTTCAACCCTCTGTAGGAAACGCATGCACAGATGAAAACATGTCTGTGATGTTGAATACACGAGGCCCTGCCATAGACACTCCCATGCGTGCTAACACACACACACACACACACACACACACACACAAAACTGGATGTTTAGCAAAAGTAGGCTCCATGACAACCTGTGTTCTGTCGTTCACCGTTGTCCTCCTCATTGTTCTCTTGTCTTTTTTCTTCTCAGGGCTCCAGCAGCACAAGAAAGGCAAGGAGCTGTACTGGTTCTAACGAGCCCTTCAGTCACATTGACCAGCCATTACCAGATCCAATTAGTCCCTGGACCTGCTCCGCTATTGAAGCAGCGTGTCCCTTTATCCCCCCACACACTCCATCCCCATCTATCCACCCCCTCCTCTCTGCGGCTGGCCTCCCCTGCCAGTACACAGCCTTGCTCCAGGTCGACGTGTGTGCACCATGGAGATAAAGCAGGGAGAGGGAGAGAGAGCCGGAGTGTCGCTGTCTATTATCTGTGTGGGTTGCTCTCTCTCTCTCTTTCCCATCTCTCTCCCCACGCTGCCGGTGCAGCACAGACCTTGGCGAGGTGTGAGCCACAGTGACCTGTTTGGACTGAGAAAGACAGGATCACACCAGACTTCAGCAGAGGACCGAGAGATAGAGGGATGAGCGGAGGGACGGGGGGAGGAATACGTCCCTGGTTATCTCTGTCTCCTGCTCTCTGTTGGTACAGTGGTCGTCATCATCCACTTATCTGCATTTCACAAATGCAGCATGCAGCGGTAAACAGGAGCAGCGGTGATGGCGGTTTATGCTTTGTGACGGTCATCACGGCGCCTTTTTGGGTTATTATTTAATTTTGCTCTCGGAAATAAAGTGTTTCTATTTATTGGTGTTTATGTGCATTTGTAAAATGTTTGGTTAGGCCAGTGATCTGAAATGATTGTGATTCAGTGGATTGTGTTTTCTAAAGGGAGCGGCCATGTTTTTTTTGGTGGACTTTCTCATCTATCTATGAAGCAATCTGTTGTGGAGAATAAAGGTCATTTTTTTAAAAACACAATTTGTTCAGTTCAGCAAGTGTTTGTTTGCTCTGAACAGTCTTTCACTTTGATGATGATGATGATGATGATGATGTTCCGTTTCAGTTCTTTATTTCTCTGTGTCATTCTTAGATGTTTTGAATTTGGACTTTCTAAACACTTCTCGGTTGTTTTTGTGTCCAAGAAGAAGATTGTGATGTCAATAAATATTTTTATGGTAAAATGACACATCTACCTGGCATTATAAGAAGTAATACCTGAGCCATTGATTTAAAGGAGGTTGTGAGTGTAGCTGGACAGACGTCTAATGAATAAACACTAACAGTATTATTGGGTAGAAGACACTCGACGGAGGCTTTAGATCAGCTTCTGACTTCACACACTGATGGATAGCGAGCGTTGATATCGTAGCAACCGTGTGAATCATACAGACAGTAGCACAGCCAGATGTGACTTGCTTTATTTAAGAGGCCTTCCATTTGAATTCCTGCTTGCATTCACAGTTTGTCACCTTTAAAGTGGGAACGAGTGGAGAATGCCAGCAATGCGTAACCAGAGACGAAGCCTGCCATTCCAGCTACGCACCAAATGTTGCTGCGTTATTGATCCGATAATCAGATTACGTGCTACGGTATGCCAGTCTGGGCCACCGTCACAATTTAACGGCTGTTATGTGTGACCCCCCACTAGAGAGCAGCCAACTATGTGATTGGCTCTAAGCTGAGGGTACATGTAGAGTAATGAAATTAGAAGAGTTTACGGGGACAGCGTTCCTCTCAGTTTCCCATGCCAAGCACCGCACTGCCTCCTCACGAGTTCTGTCACTGGATCCTCCAGGATCTCTGCACCCACAGCTATTGTCACATTATGTTACTTAGACGTCGGTAAACTCTACATTAAAAATGTCCAGGTTAACATCACGCTGTAACAGTTTTTATAATCCCTGCATCTTTCGTCATTATGGATGCTGTTACAGTGATATGAGAAGAATTAGCAGCACAACTACTGTGGATTCATTTCATTATTGCCCCACTATGACGTGTGGGAGCTGTGTTCACTACCTGAACATGAACACTGTGCAGCAAAGCCTAAGGAAATGCTGCCCTCTCCTGGTGTGGTCATAACAGTGCAAAAGCCAGCTAGAAGGTGAACGAGGATCTTCTAACTCCTCCTTGTGACTGTTGGGACGTCCTGGACTCTGTGTGAGGCGTACTGCTCTACAGATCTACAGAGGCTCGGATCAGAGCGGAGGAAGCGCTGACGTTCACAGACAATCAGATACAACGGTGGTGGTGGGTTTTAGGTTGATCATTTTACCCAAAATGCATTGCTACAGAACCCACATTAAACTTAGACCATGTAAATACTGCATCCTGTCTACAAACAGTGTTCTCTTTTACTTTAAATAAACTCTATTTTGATTAGTGTAGAGCTGCTGTTTGTTGTGTATCACTGTACAGTGAATATCTTTGGGTTTTGGACTGCTGGTCTGAACAGAACAAGACCTTTGAAGACGGGCTTTGGGAAACAATGACACACGTGTTCACTGTTTTTAGACTTCTTATACAAAACGACTGTGTGTGTGTGTGTGTGTGTGTGTGTGTGTGTGTGTGTGTGTGTGTGTGTGTGTGTGTGTGTGTGTGTGTGTCCTATTCCTCTCAACACAACAGCAACACACAGCTTGTGTTTGCCTCGGTTACCAGGAAAGACCTTTAAAATGTGTCAGAGTTGTAGTCAGGAGAGCAGTGTGCTTAACTTTACTTTGACCAGAAGTAGCTGAGGAGAACCCCGGTTCAGTTCATGCACTGTACCGGGTAGACGTGGATAAAGGGAAGTGAGTGTTAACAGTATTTCCTGATCCGTGGTGTCCATCACTGAGTCACTCTTTACAGTAAGACCAACCCTGATGAGCCACTTTAAACCACAAACAGTCACATAATGCAGGTTCACATTCAGCTTTAAAATGTTACATCCTTACATTTAATCCAAATTGTATATTTGCATCTTAAATTATTTGAAGTTTAAACTTGTTATTGAATTCCATCTTCCTCTAAACACGATGACATTAACTGTAATATATTTTCAGCCTGACGCTCGTTAACTGTTTAAAAACGTCACACAGAATGCATGAATGTGAATCTCTGTCCAGACAGTTAATGTTAAGTTAAGATCGATCACAACTGTCATGTGTGAGCTGAAGGAGACAAATAAAACACATCGACATGCAACCAAAACAAGTGGTACAAATATAGAATATATATATATATATATATATATATATATATATAAAAAATATATAATAATACAAATGAAGTTAAATGTATTATTAAACAAAGTGGTTTCTGTGCACTTAGTGGGTTTCTGCTTTGTCTTTTCCGAATCAACGATTGATGAGCCTCCACACACACACACACACACACACACACACACACACACACACACACACACACACACACACACACACACACACACACACACACACACACACACACATCAGGTGAGTAGTCCTCACATGCTTTACTTAAACCTCACTCTCTGGCCAATCACACAAGCGCACGTATGAACTTATGAACTTGTGAACATCGGTTTTATTGACCCTTTATTGACGGTCGTTGCTTTATAGTACGTGAGGTACATCACAAACTTTATGCATGTATAAAGCTTCACTTGATTTCTTTATCTCATAATAAAACCCACCAGCTTCTCTCTATTTAAAGTGGAGGTCAGCATTCCTCCACCTTCATCTTCACTGTTGGTGTTCTACTTACACATTATTATCAATCAATATGTCAGATATAACAACAGATTAGTCACAAGGGCCTTTGTGCACGACAAGTACTTTTACTACTTTTATAATAAAGATCTCAAGCATTTGTACAAACACTACCAACAGCGTGACTTGTATGTTTGAGAAGCTAACAGTCAAAAACATGAGAGCAGCTGACATCTGAGTTCAATGACATCTGTAAAGCTGTAGCTTAGCTCACCTAACAGCAGCTTTATGGTCCTAAGTATTGTCATGACCTGGACGCCTTGTGACAGACAAGAGAGACAGACAGAGACAAACAGAGACAGACAGAGACAAACAGAGACAGACAGAGACAAACAGAGACAACAGGACAGCAGGAGGATGGGACACAAAGTGAACTACCATGAGAAATGAATATGAATGCATTGCTTATACAATATGTATGAAGAGTTTATCAGACCTAGAACTCTTTGGTTGTGATGGTTAAGTGAAATAAACTGAAACAGAGCTGAGTTTACTCTCTTCATTTGTTTCTTCTTCATCCGGTCTTCTTCTGTGTATTTGACTGGAAAACAAAAGGTCTACTCATGTTCCTGACAATGACGAAAAGGTAACTTCTGCAGAGCAAATCAAATCTTCAGATGAAAACAGGATGTAGAGACAGAAAGGAAATCTTGAAATGTCAGTGGAAACGCTCATATATCATGAATCATAAATCAAGCAGAGAAGGGTTCAGTTCATCAGAACGTGTGTGTAAATATTTATCTGTGTTAACGATATTTAAAGATCTCCAAAACCTCTGAAAACATTTCAGTTTGAAGCAAACAGTTGTCAAAACTCAGTATATTTCTGCAAATGTGTACATTTTGACAAGGTTATATAATTAGTTTGAGTCTCTCATTAAATAGAGAGAGACAATGAAAGTAAATCATTCAAACAAACACAGTGGGTGTTAAAGTACCACCTACACATCCAGGAAGAAGAACACCTTCACGCATTAACATATTTAAATATATCTATATGAAGAACACCTTCACATATTAACATATTTAATATATATCTATATGAAGAACACCTTCACACATTAACATATTTAAATATATCTATATGAAGAACACCTTCACATATTAACATATTTAATATATCTATATGAAGAACACCTTCACATATTAACATATTTAATATATCTATATGAAGAACACCTTCACATATTAACATATTTAAATATATCTATATGAAGAACACCTTCACACATTAACATATTTAATATATCTATATGAAGAACACCTTCACATATTAACATATTTAAATATTTATGAAGAACACCTTCACACATTAACATATTTAATATATCTATATGAAGAACACCTTCACATATTAACATATTTAAATATTTATGAAGAACACCTTCACACATTAACATATTTAATATATCTATATGAAGAACACCTTCACATATTAACATATTTAAATATTTATGAAGAACACCTTCACACATTAACATATTTAAATATTTATGAAGAACACCTTCACACATTAACATATTTAATATATCTATATGAAGAACACCTTCACACATTAACATATTTAATATATATCTAAATGAAGAACACCTTCACATATTAACATATTTAAATATTTATGAAGAACACCTTCACACATTAACATATTTAATATATATCTAAATGAAGAACACCTTCACATATTAACATATTTAAATATTTATGAAGAACACCTTCACACATTAACATATTTAATATATCTATATGAAGAACACCTTCACACATTAACATATTTAATATATATCTAAATGAAGAACACCTTCACATATTAACATATTTAAATATATCTATATGAAGAACACCTTCACACATTAAAATATTTAATATATATCTAAATGAAGAACACCTTCACACCTTCACACTGTGGGCCGTGTTTCAGTGGGTGATCTTTCCAGTAAACACGTCAGCACATGATAATGTTCCTGTATGAGTCTGCGTTCTGTTTTTATTCCCATCACTGTGTGACTGAATCACAAAGCAGTGGTGAAAATAAAAATCCCAACAGTGTTTTTCACATGAAGGCATCACGCTGACCCACGGACAGGCTGAGTGTTTTCCTGATCTGTGATCCCCAAACAAACTGCTGAGTAACCGATCATGTGCTCTCAGTACTTCATGACCTCGATGTGTGTTATCAATCAATATGTCATATTTAATAATATACTAAGTACTTTTACTTTTGATACTTAAAGTATAATTTGCTAATGATACTTCTGTATTTTTACTTAAGAAGGACTCTTTACTTGAGTATTTTTTCATTGTGGTATTTAGTAAATGATGTGAGTACGTCTTCCACCGCTGGTCAGTTGTTCTTAGTCTGTCTGTGTTTTGGCTTTTCATGAGCAAGTCTTGCTAAAGCTGTATAGCATAAGAACAACAACAAGGTGCTGCAATATAATAAAAGCAGCAGCTCTGTTCCTGCTCTTATTCGTTTCACGGCAGCGTTAGTAATTATTTTTATACGAAAGATCTCAAGCATTTGTACGTCTGTGAACTTTTAGCTTAGCTCTGAGTTTCCCCTCACTCAACAGCTTTATGGTCTTAAATATTTGTCTGTGTTGACGATATTTAAAAATCTCCAAAACCTCTGAAAACATTTCAGTTTGGGCGACAGCACACGTTAGCACATGATTATGTAACTGTATCTGTGTGTCTGTTTCCTGTTTTTATTCCCATCACTGTGTGACTGAATCACAAAGCAGTGGTGAAAATAAAAATCCCAACAGTGTTTTTCACATGAAGGCATCACGCTGACACAGGCTGAGTGTTTTCCTGATCTGTGATCCCCAAACAAGCTGAGTAATCGATCATGTGCTCTCAGGATTTCATGACCTCAATGTGTGTTTGCCAAACGACCGGCATCCTGAGAACTTCTTTGAATGCATAACTCGGCCATTCTCTATTTCAATGATTGACTTTCTCTTCCTTCTTTCATTATGAGCGGCTGACAGACACCTGACAGGACTGCATGTCATAACGTGAAGTCAGCTATAAAAGAGAGTCTCTCTAACGCAGCCCTGCATCGACCACAGGTGGACATTCTTCAAGCCCTTATCATACCAACATAGAAGCAGGTAATCAGCAGCAGCAGAGACGAGAAGACGCACACAATCAGATCAGACAGACATTCAGGCACTTCCTGTAATACGAGAGCAGCGACGCAGAGAAAGAAACCGAGAGCTTGAGGGAGGGAAGAAGAGATTCAAAGAAGCTGGGAAACAGATCTGATTCAGTGACTCCAACGTCACGGCAGATAGTGTTTGTCAAGCAGACCTGAAGTGAAAGAGTTCAGTCTCGCCCTGTGTGGTTTCCTGCCAGTCACACAGATCTTTTTCACCTTCTTTCTGCTTCTGTGTCGGTCAGGATGAAGCTGTTGCTGGTTGTTGCTGCTGCTCTGGCCGTGGCCAGCTGTGCCACCATTTCTCTGGAGGACCTGGAGTTCCACGCCTGGAAACTCAAGTTTGGTAAGAGGAGTCTCATCAGACCGTTTCCTTTCATTGTAGTCTGCTAACAATAGCAGATGTTGTTCAGTACTGCCTACGAGGCTTACATCTGGAGTGTGTGCTCACACACACACACACACACGACACACAAGACCACATGGTGTAAAGAACATGGGACTGTAATCTGATTACATGTTTAGAAGTTTACAGCCTTCGTTGTGTTTGTCAGCTAATAAAGGGAGATCTCCAAACTGGAACAGGATTTAACTGATCAGTCATTCATCACAGTTTATTTCCTTCTCTGATTGGCAGGAAGGTCCTACAACTCTCCGGCAGAAGAGGCTCAACGTAAGGAAACCTGGCTCATCAACCGCAAACTGGTGCTGGTGCACAACATCATGGCGGATCAGGGCATCAAGTCCTACCGCCTCGGCATGACCTACTTTGCTGACATGGTATGCACAGAAAGACTAAAATGTGGTTTCTGCCATCGTCTAGCTTTTGACTGTCATCGGTGTCAGCTGGTTGCAGTCAGCAAGTGAGGATGAGTGAGTGACATTTTGGATGAAGAGCTAGTTAAGTGACATAGTGAATTTTGTCCCTCTTCTCCAGGAAAATGAAGAGTACAAACGCCTGATCTCCCAGGGCTGCCTAGGCTCCTTCAATACGTCTCTGCCTCGCCGGGGCTCTACTTTCTTCCGGCTGCCCGAAGGAGCCGATCTGCCCAACTCTGTTGACTGGAGGGACAAGGGATACGTCACCGATGTCAAGGATCAGAAGCAGTGTGGCTCCTGCTGGGCCTTCAGCACAGTACGTACTACAACAAGTTGGCGTCCTCTCTTTTTTAAAGCGGGAAACCGTCTTCTGGTTTCAATCACACTCGTTTCTTTCAGACTGGCTCGCTGGAGGGTCAGACCTTCAGGAAGACAGAGAAGCTGATCTCTCTGAGCGAGCAGCAGCTGGTCGACTGCTCTGGAGACTACGGCAACGAGGGCTGCAACGGAGGCCTGATGGACAACGCCTTCAAGTACATCCAGGAGAACGGAGGGATCGACACAGAGGACTCGTACCCTTACGAGGCTGAGGTGAACAGAAAGCGGTCCGCTTGAACAATGTTTAAATCTACAGCAGTGTCAGACAGCCATCTGTCATTATCACGCTGGAGATCAAAACATCACACAGAGTCAGATTACAGCCCTCCATACAAGAGATGTGTAACAGCGCCATCTGGTGGACGAAATGAGTGGAGGCCCACAACAAAATCATTAACAAGGCCATCTCTCAAAACCTTCAAAAGGGTGTAGCATGAAAACCTTTTTCATTGCTGCCTACATCAGAAAACATGTGATTTAACAAGTCATTCAGATTTGTCTCACCTTCCTATTTCACATGCAGGCTCCTCTAGACCCTGCAGAGACAGACAGGAGAGCACTGAGACCCAGTTTCTGTGTAATGAGGGATTCCCCTCTCCTAGCTGAGTCCATTAACTCCACTGATTACACAGATTACGACCAACTCTTTCACTCCATAGTCACCAAAGTACATACCGGACCCAATTTGCACACGGCACATATCTTCTGAACATTCTGACGATAAAATGTAATTTTTCGGAGAATTAATGAACTTTATTGGAGACCTTTCTTTGTCATCGCAACACACTCTCATGAGATTAGGCAACTAGATATGCGGACTAACTACTTTATGCTTTAAGGCTGTTAGCTGTGTAAACATGTAATATATTTATAGTTTAGATATTAATAATAAATGATAAATACATGAAGCAAATATGACCCAGTCTGCTTTACAGGTACAGGTATATTCAGAATGACAGTATGAGTAAAATAATGTTGTTTTTTTACATTAAAGCATGTAAACAGAAACACACGTTTGAACTTGAAAATGAGCGTTTGAACTGTAGGAACAATGTTTCTCTCAATCAGGACGGTCAGTGCCGTTACAAGCCGGCCAATGTCGGAGCCACATGCACCGGCTACGTTGACGTGACAGAAGGAGACGAAGACGCACTGAAGGAGGCCGTGGCCACCATCGGACCCATCTCTGTGGCCATCGATGCTTCTCACGGCACCTTCCAGCTGTACGAATCAGGTGAACAGCTTTAAACACTACGACGCTTCTGCCAGAACATGTTCTCATCAAACCCAAAGAGGAAGGGGACGTAATACATATACATATTTATTAGCCATCTTTAATCTGTGGCTTTGTGTCTCCAGGAGTGTATGATGAGCCAGATTGCAGCAGCTCAGAGTTGGACCACGGGGTTCTGGCTGTGGGTTACGGGACGGACAACGGACAAGACTACTGGCTGGTGAAGAACAGGTAAACTGCTGACCTGCTAACCAACACGTTCCTGTTGAAGCTCATATTACAGAGCGACAGAGAGCTGCTGGTGTCGCAGACAGCAGCAGGACGACGTCTTATTTATAGCTGCCAAAATAAATTGAAACTCACGGAGGATGTTGTAAACCTCTTTAACGACCCCATTACTCTGAACGGCTTCCATTACTCCACCTCTATTTGAATACAGATCATTTTGCCTCTGCGTGTCGCTAACATTTGTGCTTATGATTCTCTACATGGAGCAGCTGAATACTGGGTAATGTGTGTGTTTCTGTAGCTGGGGTCTCGAATGGGGACACAAGGGATACATCATGATGACCAGGAACAAACACAACCAGTGTGGCATCGCTACCGCATCCAGCTACCCCCTGGTGTGAGCAGGTGAGAGGACTCTCACTGCCCTCATGAGCACATAAAACCAGCCACACGTCTGGGTGTCTGCACAGACACCTGAAGCTTAATGTCCACTAACTGGTTGTTCTTCATGTTTGTTGGATTTTCAGGTCCAGGAGGAGAAAAGTGACTCATAATTTACTTTAATTTCATAAAGTGCTCTTGTTGTTAGGGTCTTTCTGCACTAATAAAATGATTTACATTTTCTTAAGATTGTAAATAAATGTAAAGACGTTGTGTCGTTTACAATGAAATAAAGGTGTGTGTGTTTGTGAAGGACTGATGTGTGTGTTGTGGCTCTGGAGAAGGCGGTCCATCTAAAGTTTGGTGCAGTTTGAAAGATGATATTTGGACACTGTGGTTGACATTTTAGTGTTTTAGTGAAATGTCTCAACATGCTTGAAACGGTGCATAATAAGCACTGGTGCTTATTAATAATTGTTTTACAGAATTAAACAAAGTCAGAGGACAACAAACTGCTGTGACAGGTTTAGCATATGTTTGAGGGATTGTCACACATTTTGTGCAGACAGTCATATCCTCCTTAAAATCTCTTTCTGATAATGAGTCACCATCCGGACGATATTTAATTTGTTTAATACGTTGATGACAAAACTAGTGACACTCCATCAGCCTCAGCTGAATGAGGATTATTTGTAACTTTAGAAAAATATCAAATCTAGATGCGTTTACATTTTTATTTATTTGTAAGATTTTGCTATAAACATATCGAGCAGTAAAGTCCATCAGCACATTAAGAGGTCCACATGGGTCCTGATGTCCTGATGTCCTGATGCCACATGAGGACTCTGCAGCAGCTGTGGCTCGATGCTGCTGCAGCAGCAGCAGCACATGCAGAGGACGAGTCTTTCACATGATGCAAGTAACTCAGGAAATTATTTTACCTCTTGACTTCATCACGTTCCAAACTATGCATGCGAACGATTTCTAAAAATGACAACGACTGATGTGTGTGCAAGTCTAACAGTACATGTATGAATTACAAACGCCTGAAGCTTCCAGAGTACGACGCAGCTTCAGCTCCATCGCTGCACGTCCTCCATCAGCTGACCCTCAGTCAAGGCCGATGTGTTCAACGATACATGTTACGAGTGCAACAGACGTAAAAGGAGGTTTTTACGTTATGAATACACTTACTTTAGTCATAGAGGTCAGATGAGCTCAGTGCATATGAAGAAGGTTCAGAACTCTGCTTACAGACAAGGTGAACGTCTTTGAAAACAGATTTGATTTTCATATCGTCGGGCTTTATAGCATATCTATAATATTCATCGCTTACACCCGTTTAGACTGAACTAAATGACTCATTAAAAAGAAGTGCGCCTGTTGTTTAAGAAGTGTGATGTTGTGACTGCTGCTGTTGTCTTTGTCTGCAGACCTCAGGCCACAGAAGGACGCTGAGGCTGAGGGGCGTTCAGGAACGTCTCCTTCATTATCTTATTACCGGATACAGTTCTACTTTCTTTAGCGTTCTGCGCTTTGTAAAAGGAGATCTCAGATTCATATGCGCACACAGAAAAGGAAGAGGTGGAAGTGAATGGCGCTCTGGGAGGTAATTGTGAACATATAGTGAAACAAAATGCACGTTTGTGGTTGAAGCTCTCGTCTGTTGTGTGGCTCATTATGAATTTTAGAGAATCATCTGAGCTCCATTACCTTCAATACATTTTACAGAGCAGCCTCTCCGCCGGTCACATCTTCCCACTGTGACACTTCAGCCGCCCGATCCTCCATTATCGGTTTCCATATAAACTGTGATTATGAGAAATGAAAAGAAATAAAATGAAAGAAATATATTTTTCATCCTCATCTTTCGCAACCACTGATGGAATACCAAAATGATTTTCCATTCATCATGCGAGTCTGGAGTATGGGAATAAGTCAGAACGACTGAATATGATTATTATTATTTTATTATTATTATTTTATTATTACACATTCACAGTGTTGTGACGGCTCCACCCACGTCACACCGACAGACTGTTCGCTGGGTTAATTAGAGTTTGTTCATAGTTGATATTGATATTTTTAACAAAGTGCTTTCTGAAGTTATTCTAGTTCTTGTCTTTTGGACAACCGATAGAAATCTTCCCCTCTGAGTTTTAGCTGAATAACATTCTCACCTCCCTGTCCTTCCTTTGTGTCTTCAATTAGAGGTTTTGTTAATAAATATATACTAATCTTTCCTCCCTGATTGATATTGTTTAATATGAAATGTTAAAATCATTTTGTTTTGCAGAATCTGCTTTCTGTCCCCCCCCCCCCCCACCCGTCTGAACGGTACTTCAGTCATTATTGGACCTCGGGCAGGACAGTCGCTTCACTCGTCTGTAGTCCGTGAAGTCGGCTATAAATAAATCTACAATGCTTAATATATTTTGTTAATTTGTCACGGGCCATTCAGCCTAACTGCATTTCATTTAACTGCACGCAGTGAAGCTGAAGAAAGTCCAGAACACCAGTCTGACTTTGAGTAACAGACGACTTCTCGATCTGGACATTTTATAGTTCGCTGATAAAAGTCATCGGTGAGAAAACGATGTTCTCCTTTTGATGTTCTCCAGATGACATCTGTTTTAGTCATTCACAATAGTCCCAGTGTAATTAATGAAATCACATTGAGTGATTGTAATGCTCCATTCTAAATGTCACATTAGGTCTGGTTGTGATAATAGTTGATGGGAGGTGGAGAAACAGAGGCAGGGGTACTGAGAGGGGGAACATATTCGGGGATTTAATCAGCTCGTGTGACAAAATGTGACCTTGACGTCTTACTTCCTCCTCCCTCGGCCGAGGCAAGCGGCAGCAGCGAGAGCAAACACGCACAGCCGGCGTAATTGAAAGAGAGATTTAAATTATCTCTTGTCAGGCCAGTCTCGTAACAGAAGACCTGGGGAAGGAAAACATTTTATCAGCGCCGGAATGTGACAGTATTCAGCCAATTAGGCCTGAACGATTGTTATCCAGCGACGTTATCATCATCATCCCTTTTGTTGTGGGAAGTATGAAGGACGGCATTAAAAGCAAAAAATGGAAAAGCTCCCAGACGGAGACAAAGGGAAACCGGAGGAGGGCGCGTATGAGGTGAGGCAAATTAATTAGTTTTGCTAAATCCTCCTCAAACAGCAGAAGCCAATGTGGCTCTACAAAAGGCCATTACTGGTAATCAATTTAAATCTGTTTTACCCATCCCAAGGAAACCAATTAGGCAATTTAATTTGCCTTTTTTGATTCACAGCATATCCACTGCACAGGACAGGACGTCCAATTCGCATCCTGCAGGGAGGGACAAGTGAAAACACTGGGAGGTGTTGTTGGAACAAACAAAGCTATTGATCTGAGGGAGGCTGAGCGAGGGAAAGATACAGGAAGCATGGCAGGACGATGAATAATTGAATATGCTTTTTCTGAAGGAAAAAGTGATCCTGCTGAGTTAATTTAAAACAGCCTTAGTAATTAAAGTTTATTGCACGTTCAGCTTTTAGCTGAATCTACACCTGAACTGTGAATGTGTATTTAATCTTTCTTTGGGCAGAAGAAGCTCTTTTCCATCACTAGATGGCAGTACTCCACTGCTGATGATTATCTCAGCAGTTTGGGGTTCTGTGGCCTCGCTTGAGTCAAATGTACTATTTTGATTCTTACAATCACACGTCCTTGAAATGCACACATACAGTACCCACTACCATCCATGTATGCACACATGCACACTGAGACTGCATTTCCCTGCACCACTGAAACCATCACACCCTAACAACGTCTGCTTAATCGACGATGTCACCACACAATCTCAGTAGACAGTAGGCTGTTGGGTCGGTATGCAGGAAAGTGTCAGTCAGCCGTGTCACCCATCATAGCGAACACACTCTCCTCTGGGGATACAGCCGGGGCCACGTCTCTGTGCTCATGTGTGATCCGCCTCCCATTACGCCTTCCTCTGTGTGTGTGTGTGTGTGTGTGTGTGTGTGTGTGTGTGTGTGTGTGTGTGTGTGTGTGTGTGTGTGTGTGTGGGGAAATGGGACGTCAACTGGTTTGTCAAGGTAATGGGGAACATGTGTGGTTGTGACAGACAGGAGTTCTGAATGACCGCACACAGGACTGATGCATGTGCTTACACACACACACACACACACACACACACACACACGTAAACAAGAACAGAAAAATGGCATAAATTACTTTAAAATGAACACGAGAGCGAGACAATAATTCATACTCGCACATCCTTCTTGCTCTTCTAAAGCGTAAAGTTCTCATCTTTATGCCTGTTTTTTTCTCCGTCTCTCCATCCTCTTCTAACCAGCTGCATTTCTTGGACAGGGCTCCTGGCTGCGGTCTGAGAGAGGCGAGTGAAGCTAACCGTTTGAGAAAAACAGCTCGGCAAGGCCAATTACACCCAGACAAAGCACTTTGCATGTTATTGTGTTAGGGATTCATGCTTGATTGACTGAATGGGTTCTAATGAGGCTGGGGAGCGACGTGCAGGAAAGGAAGAAACGCTCCTCAGCTCCCCCGATGGATTGAATCACCCACTCGCTCACGTAGACGGAGACACGCAGCTACAAACACGCTCGCTGGCGCGCAATTACAGTGCAAAGGTGAGCAATTGCATTGTGCACGTTGGAGCGCGCTTACAGTGAAGATGCACGCAGATCCACACTAACACAAAAAGCAGTGCTCAGGTAGCAGCTATGAAGCTGGTGCCGTGTGCGTCTGTGAGTGTGTGCAGTGGGTGGCGGATGAAGAGGAAATAGTGGAAAGGTAACTTGCTGTATTGCCTCTGCAGATGCTCCTATGTGAAAGCCTCACTCCCACCGGCGCCCTTTTATAGTATCACTTCACTGGAGTTGGATATAGCAACAGATGGATTGGTAAAGCCTACAGCAGTGATAAAACATGTCAGCCGTTATTCTTGCTGGGCCTGTATAACAGATGTTGCTTTTATTTCGGTGTTGTGTTGTGTTGTGGGCCGGGCTTCACATCTTTGAAGTTATTTTGTTCTTCGTCTCAGAGGAATGAAGGTTGAGACAGATATTACTAGCCACAGGCTAATGAAAATAACAAACGCCAGCTAGGATGTTCGCAAGATCACCGTCAACAAAATGCAAATTGACAAATGAAATTAGCAGCAACCCGGGTCCAGTCTAAGGCCGGTATGAGCTGCATGTATGTACACGAGCACTTCATCTAAAACCTGAAAACATTTCCAGAATATAGAGTTTTTAAATGTTTGCATTAACAAGCCAGACATGTATCTGTATTAATCACATGATGAAGTCATTTGATTTGTACCTGAGAGACTATTTACAGCGGCCTTCTCCTTCTTTAGCGCTTTCCTTCGTGTCCTGCTTTAGCCACTCCCCCTCCACCTGCTCCTCCCCTTCTCTTCCACAGCCCTCTCATTCATCACTTCTTGTCGTCCTACTCTCCTCCCTCTCAGCTCTCTCCTCTACCTCGTCCATCTCCCCTGCCGGACTGAGGTCAGGGCGAGGGGTCAATTGCCTGGGCGCACCACGGAGCCTGTTCTTGAAGGACTAGTCATGTATCTGCGCTTTGTCTTATCTTTTTGGTTTATATCTCCTGACAACTTTTCCCCACCGGAGTCAGCCTCACGCTCACCTGCAGCGACCCCATATACTCGTGTGTATGAGTTTTCTGCATGCATGTGTGTGTGTGTTGGCCTGTGTGGGTGGATGCTTCTCGTGTCCTCCACTTCTTTGCGGCCCCTCTTTGCCCAGCCTTGTTTATCTTCCTCTTCTCCAGCTCTCTTCCTGACCTTTCTCTCCCTCTGCCTCTTCTCCTCCATCGATAGCCAGAGCTAATAAGGCAATTAAAGCCTAATTAAAGGAGTCTTCAGAGAGAGGGGAGGTCTCGGGCAACTTCATGAGGGGAAGGGAGCGGTGTGTTTACTCAAGAGTCTCTATCTCTCTCCCGACCGACACAAACAAACACAATGACAGCCTGAGGAACGGCGCACAGCCCCGTCATATTCTCATAAAGTCTTCAGATTCATCTCTGTATTTTTAGTCAATCGAGAAACAGGTAACGCGAGGTAACTACCTAATTCGTTCAGCTTCGAGTGTATTTATCCAACCGGCGTCAGCCCCCTCATTGTTGTCAAATTTGCCAGCGCAGATCAAAGAGCGCCGTGCAGCGCGGCAGCCAGGTTACCTCTGCTTGGCACTCAGAATCAAAGTCACGGATTAAGGGGAGTGGGGGAGGGGGTTCAAGGCCGTGTGACAGACGCTCATCCTCTCTTCGGGGTGTGAGCCGCTCGTCACAAAGGTCTGCCATAGATCCGTGTTGTTTCTCCACAAACACGCCGAAGCTTCTCTTACGTCCCGTTGCGTACGATCACTGTTTGCACTTGTAGTCTGAAACAAAATCTTTACCCCTGATTTAGAAGGCACTTACAATGCATTAGCCTTGTGGTAATTACTAGAAACTCAATTAGAAGAAACCGCTGAAGACCAAGACCAAACTGGAGGGCTTAAGCTGCAACGCTGGTAAATGGATTTGGAGTTAATTTAGTGAGTCAGAGGGTGAAACAGCCATCAGTGATGTTTTAAGCTGCAGCAAGCAACCTGAGCGCTCGGAGCTCCGTGCTGCAGCTGATCTCAACTGGCATCCAGCTTCACTTGGTTCGACTTTTAGAATTAAACTGCTCTGGGATGTGTTTTTACGCATCCGTGTGCTGCCTGTTAGCACACACCCTCGCACGTTTGAGCACGTGACAATCCTTCATTCAACAGTTCCTTATGTTTGTTCTCGGCGATGTTTACGCATGTAGAGCCTCGGGTCTCGTTCAGAAAGGAAGTATACATCTTATTCATGGCTCTTTGTATGTTCTCTAACATGCCTCGGGGCGTTTTTATGACCTCAAGCATCGCCTGTCTGCTTCTGGTGAATATCTAAATTTGCCGTCTTCCAGCGTGATGTTTGTGTTTCACTTCCTGGTGATTTGTAGATTTGTAGTATTCATTCGTGATCCATACTCATACTGATATTTGATAGTAATAGTTTTTATTTTACGAATCCTTTACATTTTTATATCAAAGTATTGTGACACTGAGTGTGTACTGAGTGTGTACTGAGTGTGTACTCACCCTAACCCTAACCCAAAGATATTAAGTTTAATATCACACAAGAAGAAAAGCAGAAAATCCTCACAATTGAGAATCTGGAACCAATTTTGAAATAAAAATCTAAATAGTTGCAGATGAATTTCTGTGACATATTTACAGATCTCCTGTCGTTTCAGCCTTACTGGTGCGTTGGTCATGCTCTGGTGGTGTGGACCTCAGACACCTGTACGGATCAGGACAGTAATGTACACAAGCTGCTAAGTCGTACCACGCATTAGACACTGCCGTCTCCATCCATGAAGAGAGAGGTACAGCGAGCAGATGGACTGCACCTTGTAGAATGTGTGGGTGGTAGAGCCTGCATGTTGCTCCTGTTGGTGCCAGTATGTGTGCTGGCGTGTGTGTGTGTGTGTGTGTGTGTGTGTGTGTGTGTGTGTGTCCTGTGAGTGGGTGTGCGTCGTGAGAGCACTGCTGTGCCTCCCTCTTCTGGGGACCAGATGGTGGTGGAGCCGGTCGCTCCACCCAACTGTCTCTGACATCATCTCTCAGAGACAGAAAGAGCATTTCTGATACATGAACTTGTGTTGTCAGACTATCCCAGTGTTGTGATTTCATACAATGATTTGAATCCCCTCTGAACAACCGGCTCATCGTTCAAGGTGTTTGTGGATCTTCTACCCACAGACACCGCTGAAGCTCTGAGAATTAAAGTTACTACAAGGAGCTGTCATTTGTGTGGATTCTGGCGGTCCCTGTGGACTAACGTGGTAGTGTTCTCCAGCAGTCCCTCCAGACCAAAACCAAAACCCTGAGTCACATTGCATCATGTCCCTTTCAGTGGTCATACCACAGTGTAAACGGACCTCATTACAGGTAAAACATTAAACTAAACTATGGAAGTATTAGCTGCAAAATGGGCCGTATCAGTACAGTATCATGTAAAAAGTAACTGAGCCAGTCAGACCCAGAGTAAGAAGTATAAAGTTACATAAAATGGTAAACGCTGCAGTACATCCTACCTTCATGATGGTGTTCACGTGTTTCAGTCAGTCTGAGACTGTTTCTAATATTGATATAATATCATATATATATAATCAATTGAAACCACGTTTTTAGACAAAGCAAAAGAACGATATAATAAGTAATGCATGCGAGTGGATGCTGAGGGGGACAGAAGTGAGTGTGGATCTGATCGTTCTGCTGGACCTGATCCAGAACCATACTGCAGCAGGAACAGGTTTTGGCCAATTATCTGAAATTCAGGATTACAACTCGGTGCTTTTGGTGCTCGTGTTCCCCGCGTTAGTGATTAATTATAGATAAAAACAAACTCTTTTTTGTGTCCTAAATGCAATTCTAGCCGTTTGATTTTTACAAAATGTCTGCTAAAAAAATAAAACAGCTATTACACCGGAGACTGGGGAGACTCAGACCACGGTGTGTGCTGGAAGGAAGACTGTTTGCTCAGCATTAGTGATGGCGTCTCACTTCCCATCATTTCACTGTTCAAGTGCACGCTGTGCAATATGATAGGGACAGGTGCGCAAATTACACAAGGGGAGCTAATCACCAGCCGACTGAGCTGACAGGCTGACTCTAGCCTGTGATGCTTTGCCTTCACTTCTCTCCAAAGAGCGTCTAATTGTAGGAGCAGACAATATGCTGAACGACAACACGTCTCAGCAACACTACGGGCCACGAATCAGAATGGAATACGACAGCAGTCGTTATTTATAGAGATTATTGCTTTAACAGGTTTAATGTGTCCTGAATATGGACATAGAAATACCTACTAATCGATGTACTAATCGATGTACTTGTATCTGTAAAGCGCAACATATTACACATCTCTTGGTTCAGTCTTCCCAAAACTAACTGCAGTGGAAATGATGCCGAAGCTTCATTTCCCTCTCATGCAGCCTGAACTCGTCCAATATACACATTCCCTCAGGTCCAAAATTACAACCACACTTCGGCGGATTGAGGCTCAGCTCGCACATAAAGGTCATACGTGAGTATTAATGAGTATCTTTGTACCGGTCTCAATCTCTGGAGCTTGCTAATTGAGCTAGCATCTCCTTCCCTACATCCCTCGGACGTACAGGCCGACACACGGACGAGATAGCAGATAAAAGTCTCTTTATTCCTTTCCGATGCAGCTAACTGTGATGGCCTAGCTAAATCAGGCCTGCGATGGACGCCGTGCCAGGCAGAGGAGTCCAAGTCCACCAATTCCCCTTCCCTCACCGCCTGGTGCGCAGTGCAATGGCCAATCAACTGCTCACACAAAGCAGGAATTAGCATATTCCCTGGCACAAAATCGCTCCCTTAATTGCAGCTGCATTGAGCCCCTGTTCTCCACACCTCCTCTCCGCTCCACTATTTCTCTATCTCCGTTTTCTTTCTTCCCTCTCCCCATCAGCAGCCTCTCCAAGTGTGTGTTTTTCTGTTATTCTTTCACGTTTCACTTCGTCCCTCCTCCGATCATTCGCTCTTCATCAGACGGCCATTGTGTGAGCTCAGAGGGAGAACACAGAGAGAGGGAGACGGGGGCTGGAAATGTGTTTTGCATGCTGTACTATAGGAACAAGGTTGTCAGTCTCAAATGATGCTCTCATAATCAGCACATTGGAGCTGGCTTGCTGCACAGAATGACAATATCAGCGGTACGTACATTTCTGCGGTCTCCCTTTTGGCCTGTCAATCTTTATCTCTCTGGGTTTGTGCTGACTCTCGCTGCTTCTCTTTCTATCCCATCGTTTCTGTTTGTGTCTTTTGGTATGCTCTACTGTTCTTGTGCAGATTTCCCTCCGCTTGTGCCTCGCTTTGCCTCCGGTGTTTCATCTCCATCTTTCGCTCCCGGATCCGCCACGCCTCTGTGTCTCGGTTTACCCGTTTCCTGCTTTACCTTTCTGTCTTGAACTCTCTCTGTTGTGTTAATTACAGGCAGCAAAGACTTGAATGCTTTCTTTAATGCTAGTTTTGTTTTCCTGAGTGGCTGGGTGTACTATTAGCATGCTGTGCTCTCATGTTCTCGTTCTCTACCCCATCTTCCCCGACTAATAATATGCTCAGAACAGCACAACACAAACCCTAGTTAAGATTATTCTCCAAGTCAACCCTTCAGTCCCGCTGTCACCGCCTCACCAGCTAACATTGTTCAAAGTCTCCTCCCGTACCGTCATATTCATGTGCATCTTCTTTTCATACAATCATGCTCGTGTATGTGCCCGCTAACTCCGTTATCACTGCTGGGCTCAGAAACGCATCACCGCTAACACTGTCACAGTTGTGGTGTGTCTGTGTACCTCTGTTGTTGCTTGTAGTTTGTCTCCCAGCATTCCTGTTATGGTGGCAGTGTTTATTCTGCCAGTTAAAGACGAGGCAGAGACAGCATCACTCATCCCTGTGTTGTGGAAAGCGGCTGTGGGGAGAGGGGGAGGGAGGGAGGGGAGAGAGAGAGAGAGAGAGAGAGAAAATGAGAGGCAGCAGTCACATTGCAGACTGTAAGGAGTCCCAGGTGGTTTACACAGTTGTGCGTCTGAGATAAGCTGGGGTCTTGACTGCTGTTATGCAGAATTTCCATACATTTGGAAGCCTCGTGCTGGGATGCAGGCACCACTTCAGTGGTCTCTCATCCAATAGGACGGATGTCTACGGTTCACCTCGACTGAAAGCTCTGCATCTCACCAGTTCACTTCCAATGGAATATTTAAAACTGAACAGTAAAGCAAATAAAGAAGAAACATTTAGAAACAGGCGGAAGGTTGAGCGATATGGATAAAATCCTCCGTGAAGGTAAATGTTGTATCTCAACATCAGTAGGATAAAATAACCAGACAGGCATATCTGATTTGAGCCAATACGACAAATTAAATACATGAAAAGTCAAGGTATTTTATCACATTGATCCAAAACTCATAAAAATCTTATACGACCATAAAGCAGTCCTGCTCATTGATTTGCAACATTGCCCACAAAGGCCTAACAGAAGCAGAGATATTCAACATATACAGTAATAACCACCATATAAACGGTATAACTCTCCATCATCTCACGGTATACATCGTCATATCATCCGTAGAATGTGAGCATCTCAGACTCTTAGTATTAAAACAGACTGGATACAGGATTTGGTGAAAGCGCTGAAAGCCCCGTATGAAGCCTCTCACCATCTGAATAATGTCAGGACGTCATAAAGGTTGTGACTGGACTGTGACATTTGTTGGTTGTGGTGGTGGTGGTTGTGGTGGTGGTTGTGGTGTTGGTGGTTGTGTTGGTGGTGGTTGTGTTGGTGGTGGTTGTGGTGGTGGTGGTTGTGTTGGTGGTTGTGTTGGTGGTTGTGTTGGTGGTTGTGGTGGTGGTTGTGTTGGTGGTTGTGGTGGTGGTGGTTGTGTTGGTGGTTGTGGTGGTGGTGGTTGTGTTGGTGGTTGTGGTGGTGGTTGTGGTGGTGGTGGTGGTTGTGTTGGTGGTTGTGGTGGTGGTGGTTGTGTTGGTGGTTGTGTTGGTGGTTGTGGTGGTGGTGGTTGTGTTGGTGGTTGTGGTGGTGGTGGTTGTGTTGGTAGTGGTTGTGTTGGTGGTTGTGGTGGTGGTGGTTGTGTTGGTGGTTGTGGTTGTGTTGGTGGCGGTGGTTGTGGTGGTGGTGGTTGTGTTGCTGGTGGTTGTGTTGGTGGTTGTGGTGGTGGTGGTTGTGTTGGTGGTTGTGGTGGTGGTGGTGGTTGTGGTGGTGGTGGTTGTGTTGGTGGTGGTTGTGTTGGTGGTTGTGTTGGTGGTTGTGGTGGTGGTGGTGGTGGTTGTGTTGGTGGTGGTTGTGTTGGTGGTTGTGGTGGTGGTGGTTGTGTTGGTGGTGGTTGTGTTGGTGGTTGTGTTGGTGGTGGTTGTGTTGGTGGTTGTGTTGGTGGTTGTGGTGGTGGTTGTGGTGGTGGTGGTTGTGTTGGTGGTGGTGGTGGTGGTGGTGGTTGTGTTGGTGGTTGTGGTGGTGGTGGTTGTGGTGGTGGTTGTGGTGGTGGTTGTGGTGGTGGTGGTGGTTGT
Source organism: Cebidichthys violaceus (assembly GCF_023349555.1). Taxonomy (NCBI): domain Eukaryota; kingdom Metazoa; phylum Chordata; class Actinopteri; order Perciformes; family Stichaeidae; genus Cebidichthys; species Cebidichthys violaceus. Next base: position 2,131,589 of record NW_027176583.1, read on the forward strand.
GGTGGTGGTGGTTGTGGTGGTGGTGGTGGTTGTGTTGGTGGTTGTGTTGGTGGTTGTGTTGGTGGTGGTTGTGTTGGTGGTTGTGGTTGTGTTGGTGGCGGTGGTTGTGTTGGTGGTTGTGTTGGTGGTTGTGTTGGTGGTGGTGGTGGTGGTGGTGGTTGTTGGCTTTTGTGTTTTAAATAATTTTCAAAGTTCCCCTTGAAGCGTGGTGACGGCAGCTTCTACGTCTTCATTCATCCACCGTCTCTGTGATCAATTCAAAGCTCACAGAAAGCCTCCACCAATTACTCTAAAACTAACCTGTCACAAGTTGCTTTTGTTATTAGCATATCAAGTCTGTTGTGATTACAGTGCAATACTCCAGCACGAAGAATGGAATCCTAAATATATCCTCCTCTCTTCCACATAAATAATAAGTAATTCCACATGTCGATGCTCCTCCTTGTTCACGCTGACAGTTTAATAGTGTAACACAAAGGCTTGAGAGAACGTGGGTATGGAAGTAATGGTAAAACAGCCCGAGGACATTTGGATGTTGCATAAAACATATCTCCGCTCAAAAGATGTTGGATATAGTTACTGGAAACCACAGTCATGGAGATAACAAAAGTTGAGTTTTGAATAATGAAACCATAATGAGGTGGCTCGATGCTAGAACGAGTTTCACCTTCTTGATCTGGTTGGGCTGTGCCATCTTGTTCATGAATCTTGCAGATCAATCTCAATAAGCCTGGCTCTGTGGTGTTAACAGTGTTTAAACCGGAAGGCCTGAACAAATAGCCTCTTTATTAATAATGCTTGACAGGGCTTCTGGTTGGGAGCTAAAGGCTCATTAGAACACACTAACTAGTCCCTGGTAGCAGAGACGCATGGCTGCTGCTGGTCTCTAATAAAGAACGGACTAATTGGCTAATTACATTCACAGACAAAGCTCATGAGTGCTTTGCTTATGGACCTCATTTCAAAAGGCCAGTGTTTAAAATGCGCAGCGTAAAACTAGGGTGGCTCTTAAGGAAGCTTGCTGAATAATGAACACACAATTGCACATTGGCAAATGCAAGTGCACTCACGCCACACACACACACACACACACACACACACACACACACACACACACACACACACAGGAAGAAAAAGGAGCAGTGACTTTACATCATGCAGCCCATTAAGGAAAATGCATTCATTAACATGCTTTGTGTGTAAACTCGGAGTAGACTCGACCAGTCTAACTGATTAAAGGGAATTCCTTCTGAGCGATGTGAGAGAGCGTTAGAGCATCTCTTCAATCAGTCTCTTTGTTCTGTGGCTCTTCAAAAGTTAGCAGGTTGACAACCTCTTTCTGGGAAATTTTACACTCTGCTCCAACTTTTTGAAACAGGTCCCAGTAGTGAGCTAAATAAAGCAGAGATGGGAGAGCTGGAGGATGAAGAGCTGGATAAAAAGAGTAGGGGGGGGGGGGGCAGAGTATAGCTGACCTGACAGGAAGTCTTTGACAGGGACCCACACGGCAGGTAGCAGAGGTGCAGGACTCTGACACTGAAACCGAGCGCACAGTCATCCATCACTGTGAAAACTCCGCCTGTCAGTGTGGCAGGCCGGGGGACAAAAAAGGAGGCGCCGGGGCAGATGGGAAGGGAGAACGCTCGGCCAGAGGAACCATGGTCAGAGACAGACAGGACAGCAGCCACACACACACACACACACACACACACACACACGTTAAAAGAAGGGCTAAAGTGTGTGTTGACCGATGGCCTTCCCTGTCCCTCTGTCCACACTGCATACCGGCTGTCTGGAGGAAGTAGATACAACGCATCCATCATTACACTCCGCCTGTCTCTGAGACCTCTACCCAGGTTGTGTGTGTGTGTGTGTGTGTGTGTGTGTGTGTGTGTGTGTGTGTGTGTGTGTGTGTGTGTGTGTGTGTGTGTGTGTGTGTGTGTGTGTGTGTATGTATAGGCATGGGGGAGGCAGTTTGTTCCTGCCTCTGTCCTCTGCACGTGTTCCTTGACCGACTGTCATTATGTGAAGACTAAAGGAGGACCAGGAGCATCTTCTCGTCGTCTTATTTTAAGTGTTGGAGTGTATGAGAACATTTATATAAGCCTTGTTTCCCCGTGGGAAAGGGAGTGATTAACATTTCACCTCACAACATTGTCTCTGGTGTGGTTGTGTGTGTTTGTTTGTGTGTGTCGATGCGTTACAGAACCTCACAACACAATCACGCAACGCTTCAAGCCAATCAATAACAATCAGACTTATTCGGGTCTGGCCCGAGCCGTGAGCTCTTCTGAGCTTAATTTCAAAATCACATCAAATTCACAATTAAGGCTGATTACAATCATCGCCGGCTTGTTGTCAAAGGATTATGGGAACACAAACAAACTATTAACGGTCAGATAAACAGGAATGAGCAAACACCCAGCCTGCCATCATGGCCTTTTAGTCAGTTTAATGTTTGTCTGGCAGTGATGATGAAGCTACTGTGGTTACAGTCCAGGTCTCTGAGGAGCAGCGATGGTGGAATTGCTGGTAATTGTCTTTAGGTCTGACTGTGGAGGCCCTACAGGCCACAGCCGGCCCGGCTACACCGCTAGTACGGCGCATTGTGAGTAATTACATTTCTTTTACACACACTGAACAACACGGTGCACAGAGCACAAGTTTAATTTCCCACAATTACTCCTCTGCCAGATCTGTTTCACTGTGTCAATTTTGAGGGAGCAGACCGCTTCATTTAATTTAGACACTGTAAATCATAGTGCTTAGATTCCACAGAAGATTAAAACCTAACTCGGTTTACAGTCTCCGAGGGAATAAAAAGGCAATCATCAGAGTTTCTTGTATCTAGTTAAATTCCATGCGAGGCAGATGTAGCGCAAGCCGTGATATTGATATTGCAGACCGAGCGTCACGTAATCCTCTGTGATGATGACTGATGCTACAGTCGAGGATCACCTCTGTGCTGACATCTCTAGGGGCCAAGAGTTGAGATTCAAATTTACTTTTTACAAAAGTAGAGGCGTGACACAACATGATGTCAGAGGAGACGATATATAAGAGGAACACAGCGCCGTGTCAGAGGAGTCAAAACTAAGGAAAAGGTTGCCAGGATCCTCTTTCTCTCCTCACCTTTGATATTATAATTAGAAAATACTTCACCCACATATATAATGATCTGCTTCTTTATTGCATTGTCTCGTCCACCGTCTGTGTCTGAACTAGGGGTGTTATAAATTAAAGGTCAGAGCATGACTGCCTTATTAATCTCTGCAGGAATAAATGTTATATATATATATATATATATATATATATCATGAAACAAATTGGCCTAAAGAACGGCTTCTATTGGTGAACGCGTGTCTGCACCTGTAAGTCAGCTGTTGCTCTTTCTAGTCAGTCTGATCTAATGCTGGAGTATTAACTGCATGTCCAGGATGTAAGTTAATAGAAGCGACATCTCTCAGTCACAATTCTTTGCTCGGGAGATTGTGATCTGAAAGTATAGCAATCTTTGACTTCGGCCGTTTATTGCTTGTATCAGAATATCCAGAATATCGGACGAGGGATGGATTATTCAGACCTACGGTAGCAGAAAGGGGAGGCTGGCGCTCTTCTGATCGATCCTCTTCATCAATGTTGAATCTGCTACATGAGGCCGGAGCACAGAGGGGAACGAGGAAGCAGGAAGGAAGCGAGACACCAGCGGAAAGGAAAAAGAGCAGCCTTTCAGAAGTCAGATGTTCGGAGGAGGTGGATTGTGAAGTTAAAGGAGATACAAAAGGAATCTGAGCTACTAATGCAGCCCTTGGGAGAGCTACGCAGCATTATCTATAATAGAGATGGAGGAAAGATGGACTAAATCACCAGTCGAGGCTCTTTTAGGACATTGCTTGTAACGGCACACTTAAACTGTCTCTAACTCCAGCAATAATGTGATTGTAGGCTTCAGACAACATAATAATTGTGCCTTTAAAACACTCTCAAATGCAATGTTTGTGTGTAACTAAAGCAGTAATCAACACTTAAGACTTCACAGCCGTCCCTAGAGGCAGAGCTGCTTCTTACACATCTGGAGTGCTTCAAACTGACCAACATGACTGTCCATGAAGTGTCTTCACTCTCACTCTCATGGCTAACAATGACTGTAGGCGACTACACATTTATCTAACTGGCCCACATCATATCACAGAGTATATTTATAGGAGGACATCAACACAATGGAGCAGCAGGACCCAGCTCTCGTCTGTGGCTCGCCAGTCCACTAAAGCTCTTAAAGCATGGACTCAACAGGCACCACCCTGGTCAGCTCCATTACTGGAGCACCAGGAGAGTCTGGAGATCACAGTAACCCCCTCCTGTTGCTCTTCAGTAGTGCGAGTGATGTTCCCCTGAGGCTACTGTACATGAAGCAAGCGTGTGCAGGTACTTTTTGTCTTTCTGCCGTCCGAGCATGTCTGGAAATGGAAGCAGGCGCAGTTCTGCAGGGTTGCTCGAGGACGCCAAGCACCCTCAGACGAATACAGAGGCCCCTGAGAATACAGAGGCCCCCTGAGATGACTCTGTGGTAAAACTTTTCACCACATCTCTGCTAACTGGCACACAGTGCTACTCTAACTCTGTAACTGTAATTGGAAGTGTGATTATAGACGGAGCAGAAGAAGTGGCTTGTTTTCAGCCCAGGCAGTCTCTGCTGTGAACCCTTCTGGTTTCAGAGGCGGCCTCAGTGATTCTCTCGAATCAGACCTGCTTCAAAGATGGTTTCAGGGCTTTTGAGGCGAGGACTGCAGGTACAGCAAACAGGTGCTCTGTGTGCATGTTTATGTGTGTGTGTGTGTGTGTGTGTGTGTGTGTGTGTGTGTGTGTGTGTGTGTGATTGATGGATGTAGTTACAGCTACAGAATTACTGTCAGCCACAGTACCTGCTGTTCTCTTAAACAAGAAATTGTACCGTCATTATTACTGTGCATAGAAAATTACAGCCATTCTCATGAAACAGTGTAGTCATCATCTCTTGAATAATATTCTCATATATATGTTCTGTGTGGAACAGAAAGCCATCTGTGAGCGAGTATTTGTGCAGCTCTGCAGTGACTTACATGAGCACTAAACGAGTAAAGACTGTCTGCCATGCAGGGGAGGGAGACGCACTACTCCACAAAGGAACTAATGAGATTGATTGATTGGATGCTCTTGTTTCTAATTGCCTTAATGAAGAATTAATTAATTAATATCATCTGAATATTTGTGAGTGATTATATTAAGTTAACGTTACTAAAGGAACTGTGAATGTAGGGCAGTTTGTTGTCAGCTACCTGCTCTACAATGAAAAGCTGCAATCCAAATACCCCACATCAATGTGGAGGTCACAGTTTTGGTGAGACACATTAACCTCCAGCTCAGTATGGGCACAGTTTCAATTATTAGTTGATGTGGAGCCATTCTGTTGGCTACAAAAATACACGTCCGCATATTTTCACCTGCTGCTAACTTTTACATTTTTTGAAGAGCCTCTTCCACTTTAATGTGTGTGCATTATTCTCTACAAGAGGACACTTACCGGACTGAACCGTGGCGTATAAACCCCCACAAACGAGTTGTTTTCAGAGCGGTGAATGTGACAGGCTACGTGTGTCTTTATGTCGGTGCATATTGAGATACGGTAGAGTAAACTCTTGGTTAAGGTTAGGAAAAGCACATTACACCTTTATAGCCAAGCCTGAACCCTCGAACAGGCCTCTGAAGAAGTGACGACCGGCCAACAGGTCCTCTCTTTGAAGGTAGAAAACTCAAATTGCTCCTCGCAAAGATAGATTTTCATGTACACAAGCACAGGCAGACACGCGCCACACACATGAGAGCAGAAAGCGAGCCGGCGCAAGTGTCGATAAGCACACTGAACCCGCCCATCCTAACAAGACACAAACCTCTGAGATCTACAAGCCAAAGGTTTGTTTTGTTCTCTTTCCTCTTCGTAGGTCGGCTCATTCATCTTGAGGCCCGGTGAGACGTCGGAGCAGAGCACGGCTCAATCGATCAGGAAGTCTCACTGCCCTTTGTGTGCGTTTCCTCATGCATGTGTGTACATACCAGAGGTCTGACCGGGGCATCGTATTAGCGGCCGGGGAACGGCAGCTGTGGCCTTTGCCTCTGGCATCACTTTCTCACCTTCTCCCCTCCCACGATTCCTCCTGCATATCTATTCTTCTTCCATCTTCTCGTTTCCCCCACATTTATCTGGCTTTCAAACCTCCTACCTCCTAATTCCTCCCAATCCCTTCATCCGTTCTTCGCCCTTTCAGTGCTCTTCACTCTTTCACTGACCTCCACACCTAATCTACCTCATCTCCCTTTCTTCCAATGCTCCATCCCTCTTACCAACAGCGAGACAGTTGACGGCTTTATGGCTTTACGGTATCTGCCGTCCGTTTACCTTTCATTTTCAACTGTGACACCTAATTATCCAGTTGTCATGAGAGGAGGCCTGTTTGTGTGGGAAGAGGCGCGGCGCGGTGGGGTTATTTCACCGATAACAGGCCCGGGCTACTGGAGATACAACGAGAAGGCCCGTGCAGGGTGAGGGATCGGCGGATTGAGGTGAAGTAAGAATGACAGACGAATTAAGGCGTGGAAAGAGAAGAGACGGAGGCAGGAGGATTTCAAGGGAACGGGATCGGAAGGTCAGGATCCACAATGTCACAGTCGAGTTCTCAGGTGAGATTCCCGCCGGTTCCTGAGCACGAGTTAAACACCCCCCCCCCCCCCCCAAAAGGCTCAGTGTAGAGGAGAAAGCTTAGGAATACCAAATACACATACGAAAGTATTCAGACTATTGGCAGAACATCACTTCTTTTTCAGAGCGACATTTTCTGTGCAGTGTGTGTGTGTGTGTGTGTGTGTGTGTGTGTGTGTGTGTGTGTGTGTGTGTGTGTGTGTGTGTGTGTGTGTGTGTGTGTGTGTGTGTGTGTGCATGCACATGTATATTTGCATGCCTATGAGAACGCAGCCACCCGGCAGCAGCTGCTTCCCACCTCTTCTCATTGATAAAGGATGAATGACAGTAATTAGGCAGGCGGAGGTATCTAATAGCCGGCGTGGGCAGAGGACACACTGTACATGAATTGGATTCTCCATCCAAAAGTGATTGAGGACGTTCGACTTGAAGTGTCAGCTACATAAATACACTAATTAGATCGTGTCACTTTCTCCCTCATGTTGGTTTGATGGGTAGGTAGTAACGATGCATTCCTGTTCACTCAGTGTGAAGCGCCGCTGTAGCCCAGGAACAACTAAAATAGTAAGCAACAAGCACATCATGAGAAGGTAATTAGAGGAGCTGATACCTTACTTTCTTTTTAAACTGACAATTGGTTTTTTTCAAATTAATCTATTTATCATTTAAAGCTGAAGTAGGAAATGTTCGTGCATTACAGTTTCAGTTGAAATAACACATTTTGACAATTGCATGTCAAAAATTATATTTAATTGAGTGTGTGTGTGTGTGTGTGTGTGTGTGTGTGTGTGTGTGTGTGTGTGTGTGTGTGTGTGTGTGTGTGTGTGTGTGTGTGTGTGTGTGAACCCACTCCTTTGTAATTAGTTTGTCAACCAAGCGTCTGAGTCTAACAACGGTCCTGAGCCTCAGTGGCTGATTTAACAGGCAGGTCTGCTTTAAACCCTTAAGAACGTCTACTGTAAGGCTTTGAACATGAAAACACATTATAGACCCCATCAAGTGGTCCACAGGGAGTCTCTGTGTGTCCGGGTGTGCTAATTGCCTGCTATACTGCCATGAGTCATATACAGTAATTCCCATAACTGTTGAAATCAAACACAGAAGACTTGTTCACACGACGAACGAATGGCAAACAAAAGAAACGAGATCAAACTGAGATAATGACAAACCTTCTTTATGTTGCTCAAACCTTTCAAACACAACGTTGATTCAAGGTAAAGAGAGACGAGAGTGATTACTGGAGCAGCAGGAATGAAGTAAATGGAGATGGAAAGATGAGGCAGAGAGAGATTTTGACAAAATCCTAAATGTGTACATGTGACAGACGTGTGACAGACGTGTGAAAAGCATCTGAATCCAGGAGGAGGGCAACCAGGTAAGATCTCCTGTTTTCACAGCTTCACATGCACCACACTTCTCCTCCTGATCACATCGGAACGCAAACGTGTTAGAGGGTGAGGGTGTGGTTATCGTCTACATACAGCGATAACTGTGCCATTCACACAGTTCACACAACACCTGCATTCTAGTTTTATTCAAGGCGCTGACCCTTCAACAGACCAGCGATGACCGGTCTGTTGTCTCTGAACACCAGTGATGACCGGTCCTCATTGTCTCTGAACACCAGTGATGACCGGTCCTCATTGTCTCTGAACACCAGTGATGACCGGTCTGTTGTCTCTGACCACCAGTGATGACCGGTCCTCATTGTCTCTGAACACCAGTGATGACCGGTCCTCATCGTCTCTGAACACCAGCGATGATCGGTCCTCATCGTCTCTGACCACCAGCGATGACCGGTCCTCATCGTCTCTGAACACCAGCGATGACCGGTCCTCATTGTCTCTGAACACCAGCGATGATCGGTCCTCATTGTCTCTGAACACCAGCGATGACCGGTCTGTTGTCTCTGACCACCAGTGATGACCGGTCCTCATTGTCTCTGACCACCAGTGATGACCGGTCAGTTGTCTCTGAACACCAGTGATGACCGGTCCTCATTGTCTCTGACCACCAGTGATGACCGGTCCTCATTGTCTCTGAACACCAGTGATGACCGGTCCTCATCGTCTCTGAACACCAGTGATGACCGGTCTGTTGTCTCTGACCACCAGTGATGACCGGTCCTCATTGTCTCTGAACACCAGTGATGACCGGTCCTCATTGTCTCTGACCACCAATGATGACCGGTCCTCATTGTCTCTGAACACCAGTGATGACCGGTCCTCATTGTCTCTGACCACCAGTGATGACCGGTCCTCATCGTCTCTGAACACCAGTGATGACCGGTCCTCATCGTCTCTGAACACCAGTGATGACCGGTCCTCATTGTCTCTGA
>NW_027176583.1:2145659-2178159 GCF_023349555.1 Cebidichthys violaceus
GCACACAAATTCACTTTATTTCACTCCTCCGTTTGTACTTCTGAAAATTGCCCAACAGAGTTCTCCATCTGTGATATACGCTTCTCAGAAAACTCCAGCCAAGTTGGATATGCTTTTTGCTAATACGGTTGTGAATCAAGTCCTTCTTGTTTTATCTGTGCAATATCAGCGCTAGTCTGTTCTTTCCACTAAAACCACAAGTTCAAATTGCACTTTATTCCACAGAGATCAAGCCTTAACTAATAAAAGCAGCAGCGGCAGCGGTGGAAGAGGAAAACACGTACATCGTAAGAGAAATGAAACGAGAGAATGATGGAGTCAGTACGTGATCTATATATTGGCAGAAATATTCCACTTAAGACTTCTGGCTCTTGACTCTGAAGCTAAGGAAGAAAATACAACGCACTTTGGAAGATGGCAGCTGCACTCGGAGCTTAGGGGGAACGTTAATCTTTCCACAAAATATATACCCGGGTCACGACAGGCAAATATCTCTCGTGACAAATCGATGCAACTTAGCGGGAGCGTTGCGAGAAAAACGGGAAATGCTTGCAAAACAAATGTAGCCGAAACAAAATCACATTTAGTGGCAGAAACACGGGGGCTCTGAAGTCTTCTGGCCCCCCAAAGATGCTGACGCCAGCAAACAACTTCTCTCAAGGACACAACTCACGGGAAGCTTCCCGCTTCACATCGTCCATGAGTAATATTTAAAGGCTGCTCGTTTCCTCCAAACTGCTTCATTGCAAATTCTTTTCAGTTTCAAATGCCCTCACTGATTACTGCAGGAAAATCACCAAGTCATCCTCTCTGCTTCTCTCATAAAGCAGCTGAAACTTCACTGAATCTGCAAGATGTTTGATTGACTTCATTAACTGTGATTAATCATCTCTTCTCAGCCGTAGCAACGCGCGGCCGGCCTGTCAGGCTTTGGATTTCTCAACAAGCTAAAGCGGTGACCGTGTGGCTGTAGCAATTCTCGGTAAGGGTAATGTAGTTTTTATCACCTTTCCAAAGCCAAAAACACAACAGCAACCGGAAACTGTTTGGCAACAAGATCGCACCAGCAGCGACGCAAAATCAGGCCAGGGGCGTAAAGTGATTCCCATTAACCCTCCAGCTTACAACTGCACCGTACAACTGCACCGTACAACTGCACCGTACCGTACAACTGCACCGTACAACTGCACCGCACAACTGCACCGCACAACTGCACCCCACAACTGCACCGCACCGTACAACTGCACCGTACAACTGCACCATACCGTACAACTGCACCGCACAACTGCACCGCACAACTGCACCGTACCGTACAACTGCACCGTACAACTGCACCATACCGTACAACTGCACCGCACAACTGCACCGCACAACTGCACCGTACCGTACAACTGCACCGTACAACTGCACCATACCGCACAACTGCACCGCACAACTGCACCGCACAACTGCACCATACCGTACAACTGCACCGTACAACTGCACCATACCGTACAACTGCACCGTACAACTGCACCATACTGTACAACTGCACCGTACAACTGCACCATACCGTACAACTGCACCGTACAACTGCACCTTGTTGTTATTGCATCGACTCAATCTGTCCACAGACAGGCAGACATTAGCACCTGGCAAAGTATTCAAATCCTCTTGTGGTAGCTCTGCTACAGTTCGTGCCTCAAGGAGCACATTTTGCAGTGATGACACACACTCAGACTCTTAAGGGGAAAACAATACCTAATGATGATTATCGCTAAATGTGGTCCCAGAGACACCTACTGCAGCAGAAACTACCACAGCAGCAGTTTTGAGTATTTTTACTACACCAACATCTTCAAGCCCGTCCTCCATTTTGATCTCAACTCGACACCTGTAATGTTTCGTGACTGCATCCGGCAAAGTCACGACAGCATCACGTTGACAGAGTCTGTCCACAGACAGACAGACAGAACTACAAACATCTGGGAAGAGCTCAAAACCGTCTCTACTGTACATGTAGTTCTCCAGGACACACACACACACACACACACACACACACACACACACACACACACACACACACACACACACACTCAAAACAATACCAGCTACACACTGCTGGAGCTGGTAAAAATAAGCCGGAGACAGAGTGATACTAACAGGTAGACACTAATAAAGCTAATCATTTCTGCCGGCAGAACCAAACGTGAGACCCTGCGTTTGTCTATTTCTGTTGAAAGTCAAGAATCCATTGTTATCTTGTGCAGAAGCGTGTGGCTGGTGTTGTTTTAATCTTGTTTGTCACAGTCTGTGTCATCATGGTGAAACGTGGTCGTGGAGACACCTGTAGTGTGAAATCACACAGAGGTTTGAGTCCTTTGCCAGTTGTACGCGTCTGTCAGTTCAACATAATAGTTTCACAACCGTGCAAGATGCAGTCATTAAACCGAACAGGTGAGTCGTTCAGATAAAGAAAAGTCAGGATTCAAAGATGGGTGCGGTCCGAGCAAGGACGCTGGAAGTGAGGAGGTAGGAAGAAGGAAAGGAGGCTCCCGTACTCTACAACCGATCTGGCATCGAGGCTGGTGTGATCGAATCACAAGAAGAGTGGTGCTTCTGCCACCATTATTACTACAAACTGCATACATGCAGCGCTCAAAGGGAAAGTTTGACAGCTGCAGTAACAGTAACTAAGGCAGCAGAGCTTATTAAAGAATCAATAAGCGTGTCAGCAATCCTCTAATATGACACCAGAGCACGAGTAACTGATGTCACAACACTGTCCATGAACAGCAGAGGGTGGCAACTTGTTAGCCATGAGCTGATGTGGCTAAAAGCAAGGTTGAATGCAACTAGAAGGCCCACATTGACCGACCAGCCTTGTTTAACCAGCCGTGAACAAAGAGCCATCAGTACAGGCCTGAAGACCGACAGATGAACGTACTAATTTAGGATTATAATGATGCACATGCGCATCTGTGCATGCAAAGGCGGCCGAGAACGCCCATAGGCTCTGTCAGTCCAATGCCAGGCGCTCATTAGCTTTTACGTAACTGTCCGTGTCTGTCCTCGTGCCAAATGTCTTCATGGTTTAGCTTCAGGGGGGGACAAACAAGCTGCGTGTCAGCTGGGAATAATTTTAGGGACAAGCTAAACAAAACGTTTTCTTCTAGTTTTGATGTGAAAGATTGCTTTGTTTCCAGGAGAATGCTGGGTCTTCCAGGCACAAAGCTCCGTCGTGTGTCGGGGGGGTTGTGGGCGGTTCTCTGCTCGTCTCTTCATGTTGTGGAGAAACGACAGCATGAGTTGCACGGTCCACAGATCTCTGAGCCGTCCTCATTAGAGCCTCTAATATCTCAGAATATGAAGCCGTGAACCACGAGACCTCGCTGAGAAGATGGAAAAGATTTCTGATCCGTCAGCTGTCATGAGTCATATTCATGAAATGTATGAGGGATGTTTGTGTTATTTTGTTTATGCCATTACTAGAGCAGTTGCATCAAATTTGCGGGGGTTTAATTTGGGTTTTTGTATAATGAATCATATAAATGGCCATGACATTGTCTCTCCTAATGGAGATAATGCTCATCACAGAGAGTCTAATGTCTCTGGAGAACATAAAACCCTCTGAATGAAGCGACGTCTCCAGACTGACTGCATCTATAATTCACCTGCGTGGTGCAAACGCCTTCTCAAGGGCAAGTCTGGAGCCATACCTTGAGCACCAGCAGGAGAACTCTCACAACTCAATTTATGGAGTTCACATCAGCACCGGACTATTCACCTTCAAGGTACAGAGAGTTTGAATGAAGGGCTGCTCAAGCGTGGCAGCACACCCATAAAGAACTCCACTTTAATTCATAACATAGGCGAACACAAATGCACTTCTATTAGATTGGAAATGACATCGGGGGAAAAACAAAATCACACTTTGTCACAAGCCAAGAGGTAGATTAAGGGAAGTAAGTGAAGAGCTCAGTCGGACAATTTAATCCAAATCCCTTAAGGGACTGGCTGTGTATAAGGGTAAAACATATAATAAGTAAAAGAAATAAAAAGGCATCACACTTTTCAGCTGGAATGTCATTTTTCACTCAGTTCAAAGGAAAAGGTCATTTGGCATCGTGCAGTATTAATGTAGCAGCATTTATGATTGGTTTTCAATCATTCATTAAAACTCACCACGCTTCAAGGCACAGCGCTATGATTAAGAAGCATTCCTTCCCCTCAGTCTGGCCACCGGTCCTCTCTTCCTGCTTTAGGCTCACTCGTCCATTCCGTTTCATTATTTACTTTCTAATTAAAGCACCTGCAGTTGTGCCCGGCCTCTGTCTGTGTACACACACACACACACACACACACACACACACACACACACACACACACACACACACACACACACACACACACACACACACACACACACACACACACACACACACACACACACTGTACTTTACATCCACGTGTGGTTACAGACGACTGCTAGAGCCGCTCTCTGTGAATGCTGTTTACATGGCGTCTACTAGACAGGAAGTGGCTCAGCCGTCCTCCTTCACACATGTGCTCTCAGTGATAACAGCTGCAGGTGGAGGCAGTGCAACGCCCAGACTACAGCTAGCGGCCACACCTTTCATCAGCATGAGAACGTTTTGTTTCCATAATCAAGCGGCTGACACACATCCACTGACACGGATGAATCACCGGAGAACGTGACGAAGGAAAAGCTAAATTAAAACACCTTCTGGGGCACAGCCGCTTCACACGTTATCAGCAGAGTGAACGGGCGTTAGCGGCGGTCAGCGGCCTCATCAGCGGTCACCAACCTACTAGTAGGATCATCATCTACTCACATGGTTGATCACAGATACAACACGACGACGCTGACCTCTGTTGGCCTGTAGTACTTAGGATACAATCAAAGAAGGAAGTCAGGTGACGTCTTATCAGGTGGCGGCAAGTCCCCAGGAAGAGCATCAGGCTTTGAACCAAATTCCATGTTTGGCCAAATGAAATTTCCAGGTTTGTCATGTGATGCCATGGGGCTCAAAAAGACATCTTCCTACAGACTTATGAAGAGACGTCTGATAATTCATTTGTAGGTGAATCAACTTGAAGAGGGGTTAAAGGACACACTTGCAAGACCCGAGTAAAGCACTTACCGCCTGAAGCATAAAAATGGTGATGCCACTTAAAACGCACGTTTAATGGGCTGATAACATTCACAATAAATACTCAATGGAGAGAGCATCATTGCACTGATACTTGTTGCATTCTCACTGAGGCGACTCAAGATTGAAGGGTGCACTCACAGATGCCACTAAATAATTATTGTACATCAAAGATGCACCAGAAGTGACTCTTTTCTTTTTGTCCACATGCAGCTACATTTAGAGGAGCACTTGTTGTGTCCATGTTGTCCACCCTGCAGAAGAGAGAGAGCCAGACATGGAGGAGCACACTCGTCATTAGACATGATGCTGTGAAGCAGTGCATTTGCAAATGTCTATAGATTATAATATTAGGTTTTCTGTTCATAATGAAATCAACTGTGTGACATCTACAGTACGGTCTCTGCTTACAGTTTTGTTTGCACACATGGTTCATCAGCAGAGCAACAGAAGGAGTCACAGACCAATAATGGATCAATACAATGTATTCAATGAATGGCACATGAATGAATGGTGCATATCGTAGCTCAAACCCTGCAGCTGCACATGCTTTTTTATTTTTTGAGGCAGCATAATTATTTGTATTGAGATACAAGAGAAAATAAATCCTGTTCTTGATTTTATTACAAACTATATTAATCGATCAATTCTTCGTGGCAGAGGAGAGGAGACAACACTGCTGCTTTATATGACAACCCAGAGGTCATAACGTGACGCATGCATAGAGTATTCTCAATGGTACAGAAACACAGTCAAACAGGCTCGAGTAATGTTTACACCGTAGCAAGACTAAGCGGTCCATGAGGTTGTAATCAGGCTCACGTCGAGCTGGATGCTGATATCAGCGTCCTTCATCGCTGACCAAACCGCCGACCTCGCCACATCCAGACTGGTGTCATTACCGTTAAACTCACAGCTGAAACACTGAACTACACTCGCTACACTTCATGCCAACTTCATCACAGTCACCGGCTGTTAGGGGAACTTGTTTGCTGATAACTTGTAAAAGTTAACAAACACAGAAAGCTCTTTCCTTTTGGATTCTGACGTTTCTTTGTGTTTGATCCTTTAGCAGCACCGCCGTCTTAGAAAAAGACAATTTCTGCATCGCCTCTCTAATGAACTCGTGAAGTACCACAGGGACTTGACCAAACTTGGTAGTCTGCAGGAAATGATGCAGGGTGTGATTGCTGCGAGTTGAAAAGGTCAAACACTGTCCGAGGCTCTCGCTAATGATGTCGCTAACTGCCTAAATAAAGCCGGCCGGACAAAGTGCTGACGCAGACCACAACACCTCACACCTTCCTCCACCCTTCAACTCAATCCCATTTCATATTCTTTAAGATTGACTTTGCCCTACTTACTCCCACCCCTACGTCTCAGTGATACACTTCCAATTAAAGCTGAACCAGGAACTCCATCTCTCTGAGAAATACACATGAAGTCACACTCCGTGTTTGCGTCGGTACAGCAGTTTGTGGATAATGATGATGTACAATCTAATAACAGATTTCTGCTTCTGTCAAATCAGACACTTATTAGCATTCATGTGCTAGTCCAATTAACTCCTCTGATTAATGTGCCAATCAATTGAATTTAATGATTAGTGTTACGGGACAATGTTGCATAACACTGTTAAACCTCCGTCAAACAGCGGGAGATCGTGAGCAGTCAGACAGGTGCACAACAAAATGTCATAAATAACATTTAATGAGGAAAACATGGTGAGAGGAGGCCTGAAGTGAGGTGAGAGGGAGGTGCACACGCCACGAGAGAAACGCATCAACATGCATACGTTTCCTCACAGATATCATGAAGCACAAACTCTGCAGAAAGATGAGACTGAATGTGTTAGAAATACAAAGTATATGAAACGGAGCTAATGCTTCAAAAGAACATATTGAAAAGAAAATATTTGAGGCAACAGCATTGAAGCTTCGAGCAGCTGGTGGATGTTTCAGCCGCTGACGTCTGAGAGACGGCGTTACTCTGTCGGTTCACTGAGGTCACAGCAGCCTGCAGCCTTTGAACGGGACGTTCACCATCTATAAGCCCTCTGAGCCCTGGGTGAGATCCATTAGCAATGCCTTGAACCACGTTCAAACACTAGAAGACATTCACGCCGATGTGTTTGTGTTTCACTTGAAGGTGGAAGCTGCTTAGCCTAGCTTCCAGCTCCCATTTCTACTCTTATTTTTTGTTTCACACTAAAAACGAATGTGTTCTAGAACAGAGTTTGATCATAACTCGTGGACACACTAGACCAGGCCTACATATTTGTAACATAACAGGATCTGTTTATGTGTCGATGATTGGTGTAAATCATAATTACTTGTACAAACACCAGGCTTCATGAATAATAACCGATGTTAAGAGACCTCGTCGGCTCTCCCTGCGCTTTCATCCCGATGAAGAAGTCAAACCCTGCTCGCCAAATCTTATGGGCACATTGGTTAATTCAATCTGATGCTCCAAATTGCTGCAGGAAAGCAAATGTTTCAGAGCAATTTACAGACGGGTTCAGAAGGCTGGCATAATGGAAAAGCTTCAACTTATTTTCAGCCACACAGTGAAAACAATAACCCCTCTGGCTGGCTTCTTAATTCAAAACCTGGCCTGAGAGAGCAGCTTCTCTACGTGCTCTGGTAAAAGAACTCGCTCACCAGCTCACGAGTGACGGTACCATGCGGCTGCCATTGTTCATATTCAAACACGTTTCTGTACACTGTCCCTGACACAGAGCTCTGGTACCTGTTGCTGTGAATATCTAAATAACACCAGTTTAACAACAGCGTCATGCAGGGATTCTGATATGAATCATTTAAAACGGTCAATCTATTAGAGAACCTGCTGTTTGCACTTTCAGACCAACACGATGCGATAAGAATAGTGGTTCTGAACCGAATGTGAACAGACGAGTACGGGCCGACATGGAAACAGCTGCAGTCACTAAGGATACAGAATAATAAGAGAGTTTCTGTGCCATTACTAATGTCTCAACCTTCCTGGAGCGGATCAGATCTGACTCAGAGTAATTGAAAACATGCATTGGTTTTGATTTACTGTGATTTACTGTTTACTGAAAGGTCCAGTCATTTAAATACTGCAGCAGTGGGGGGGTAATCAGTGCTGATTCACCGCAGCTCACCTCACAATTTGCACAATATTTCCACATTCTTCTGCTCTTTTTCATCTTTTAATGTCTTTGATGTGCTTGTGGGGACTGGCAGAGTTTTGTGTGTCTCACAGGGAAAGATTTTTATTGTATTTGTAAAGAAAAAAGACACTTTGTGGTTATTACTGGCATCCAAGCTGTTCAAAAACTCCAGAACCAAATAAAATGGATGGAGGTCGGGATGGGACATGGAGGAAAATATCTGAAAATTAGATGAAAAAAGACCCAATTTTCAAAAACAAGGCATCAAAATCAGCCGTATTATAATAACATAACTAAAGGGCAGTCAGGGTTAGATTGGCCGTTGGTTCTGGTATTCCCGTCTGAAATCCCTGACGTTCCGTTCATCCGTTACCCTGGTACCGTTTCCTCCGCCTACACACCCCTCAGACCTCCTCCCATTCTTCCTCTTGGCTTGGACTCTGATCCGTGGTGTGAAAAGCTCCGATGTCCTGGTGTTGGACAGGAAGAGAGTCCCAGGGTGACGGGACCGAATGTCTTGCCAACACGCACTGTGAAGCGGGCGCCTGTGGAGGTCTGTATGGACCCTCAGATGTGGAGAACAGAGAGACAGACCCTCCATTAACAGCGGCCCTCTGGATCCAGAGACATCCTCAGAGAGACTCTGCCAGTGATGGCCACCTGCCCGATTTACACACACACACACACACACACACACACACACACACACACACACACACACACACACACACACACACACACACACACACACACACACGCAAGCTGCGTGCGCACACACACACACACACACACACACAAGCTGCGTACACACACACACACACACACACACACACACACACTGAGTGACACACAGCTGACGCCCTGCATTTATGTCATTGCGTGGTGCTAGTAGAACAGATGTGGACCCTTACAATGCACCAGCAGTCTAAATCAAGACGTAATCACACACACACACACACACACACACACACACACACACACACACACACACACACACACACACACACACACACACACACACACACACACACACACACACACACACACACACACTTCACTGCCGATGAATCCAACAGCGGAAACTATGAAAACTCACTTGATTGAAAGTCACTTGATTGAAAGCCTCGACGTTTTGTGTTTCCTCAGCGAGGCTCGACAGAAAAACATCTCCGTTTTAATCTGATGCCGCTCTTTGACGAGAAGATTCTTGTAATTTAGACCAACAATTCATAAACAGCCTGGAAGCCGACCGAAGAATAGAGGCCTAAGTGCCTCCATTTTAGGCCCTCATTACCTGCAGCGCTGTCTCTCTATTCACCGGTGAACGCTAATCATGCAACTCTCCAATGAGTAGCTGTATGTGCCGAGTCTAAATTTTCATTCAGCGCAAAATGTCAAGTTGTTTGTACGCTTCAGAGCCTTGAAATCATCCGTTAATACGTCGCCGGTCTTCTGAGGCGCGGGCGGCGGCGGTGCTATTGCTGATCACAGTTATTATACGATCGCTTGCTTTGCTGCACGGTCCTGGTAGACAGGAGTTCTACACCATATCTCTCTCTCTCTGTATCCATCTCTCTGTCTCGTGTGCGTGTGCGAGTGGGCGGTGTGTGCGTGAGCTTTGTGTCATCGATTTTGTGCGTGTTCAGCGTGCGTCGGGTCTGTTGCGTTTACCAAAAGCGTGGACGGAGAAGATTGATAGGGGTGATCGTTTCAGAAACATGTAATTCATCAGCACTTGACAAATCCATATCTGACACAAACACCATCCCCAGCAGCTACACCTTCCTTGTGTTTCTGTGTTTCACTCTGATGAAATCTATGGTGTGATGTGTGTGTTTGTGTGTATCCATGTGTGGAGCGGGGGGGGGGGGGCCTCCATTTGAAAGCAGAGGGGGATTGACAGAGCAGGATTGGACAATATTTATCTACAACAGAGCCGAGGAAAATAGGTTTGTCCCTGATGACATTTTCATCGATTGGAACATGTACTGCCCCCCTTCCCGCTGAAAATGACTAATCTGAGGACGGAGGTAGCGGCTTTGTTCTTGGGAGGTCAAGGTGCCACGTCCACACAACATGTTGGGCTCTAGATGAATCCTCGCTTTTATCCTGACGTGGATTTTTCAATCTTGCCCCAAACTGAACTGAAAAGAAAAGGGGGAATATAGAAATGAATATAGGAAACAGATCCCCTCAAACACCACCGTTTGCTGTTCTTTTCGTGAAAATGGCAAACAAGATGTGAATGAAAAGCAAAGAGGGACAGTTTTTAATGCACCGTCAAGTAGTTTTAAATGTCACAGAATAAGAAGATCGTCGGCTGAGTCTCTGTATCTCTGTTCAAACGCTGAACATTTCCCACATATTAAAAGTCACCTTAAACACACTTATTCTCTGCTGACCTTCACCGTGTTTCATGAGAGCGTGGAGGAAGACACCGGGTCACTAAGAGAAGGAACGCCGTCATTTCTGGGAAGGTTGAAGAAGATTGACGTCTACATTTTATACTGCGCTGCCATCAAGGTTCACAAATGGACCGATTTTGGGTCAATTGGTCGACATCATCCTGGTGTTGTTGAGCAGTGTGCATGGAGCCATTATCATCTTGGAATATGGGGAACATCATGAAGGAACAGTGTTCACACCATAGGGTGCATCTGGCCACATAAAACGGCATTATAGTGCTTAGTTATGGGACCCTCCAGAGCTATGAATGGACCTAATGGCTGCAAGAACGCAGCAGCCGGTCACCATTCAGACTCTGCATGTTTAGCAGATGGCAGTGTGGCATTGTGGGTCGAAGCATCAATTGGCTTTCTACAAACATTAACTCATTCTAATGTGCTAAAATGAGACTCAGTAGACCAAACGCGTCCAAGGTTTGTGACTACATTATGTTATTCATCGCTGTGTATTGGTTCATATATAGCGTCTGGATAGCAGTCTAACCCGAGGTGACCAGGTTTGACTGACACCAAAACGACCTGTTCAGGGCCTCAAGGTCCCCAAACTGTTGTAGTGGCGACACATTCTGACTGAAGTCTACGTTTACTCTGAGTTAAGTGGATTCCTGGTTAGAAGTCCTCTATCTGATGGACTCCCACCCGCCCCTTTGTACATTTGAGTTGGTTGAAAACCTGCTGCGTCACACAGAGGACCGGTGGGCGGCGATGCCCGACGTAGAATCTGTTTAACCCATGAGCATGGCACTCATGTCTCTCTACCGTCTTGAGTTTAGCTTGAGTTTAATGTTTTAGTCAGAGGAGGTCTTCAGAGATCACACTCCGGTCAGAAACCCTCTTTACTGCCTGAGTAGTCCAGTTAGGCAGAAAGCCCCCAAATCTGGCAACACAGTAGTTGAAGCTCATGACGTACAGATCTTCTGATACTGTTGAAATAAATGCTTAGTGATCCATTTCTTTGGTCTTTTGAGACAAATATTCAAATGTCTGCATGTCATTTCGTAACTGTTTCTTTCGTCACGAGACAAACTAGACGCTGACCTCTAGCAGTAACTGATAATAGAAAGGGTTAAAGGAGGTAGTCTTAACTAGCCTCTTTCTTTTGACCACTACGACCTCGCCGTCTCACTCACACTCTCACTCAGTCCGTGGTTCCAGCCTTGTTTTCTCACCAGGCCTCCCTCAGACACATCTGCTCTTTCACAGGCCTCCAGAGGCTCCTGTTCAACAGTCACACCCTCTCTAGTGACTTCGGGGTGGATTCCAGCCGGATGCGGTCATGGTTCTCTGAGCGTGGAGCGTTCTGCTGATGAACGCTGTGTGAGCTATGGGTCTAGGAGGTTTTTGGTGAAAAATCTGTTAACTTTTCCAAATCCTCGTGCAGAAAAGTGATTGCTGTTGAGAGAAGCCTTGGCAGTTAGTGTGTCAAGGTAATTCTCAGAGTCGCATATATTCCCAGTAGATATGCAGATTTTATGTGCAGTAATCATTCCAGTATTCTGCTCCTCTGAATTTAATTTGAAACTCCTTTTTCCACCGCTTTGGACTCTCTCTCTGCCACAGAACCAACGCTTCTCCCTCAGCAGTGTCTGGGGGGGAGTGACTCATTGAGTCATGTCATTAGATAATGGGTTTGGAGGAGTTATTCAAATAAACACAGTTCCTGGATGTAAAATGGAGGCAGAGAGTTCACTGTTGTTTTTCGCGGGGATACCGGGGGATTTTCGGCGCTGCTGCAGGGCCCATCTGTTGTAGATCGAAGCAGCGTCACAGAACCGCTGACCCGTAGCCCAGCTGCCCTGTCACAATATTGTTTTTAAAGGCACAGCAGCCATCTGCACCTCATTGCAAGCGGCTCGCAAGACATTCGCTGTAATGCCAACAGTAAGTATACCGTATCGCTGGAGCTCAAAGCAGCTGAAGTCCATCGTCTGCTGGTTATCGATCAGCTCGGCTCCCCGGTGGTCTCAGCCGTGCGTTGCTCCTGTTCACTGCGTGGGATGTACGATAGCGCCTTCAGCACAGAGTCACCTTTAATGCATTTCAACTGTACTCAGTCAATATGATCATTAACAGCTCATTTACATATTTCAAAATGCAGCTAATCAAGATTCTGAATACATTATGTCCGCGTGTAATCAAGTGCTTCTGAAAACCGTGAACGTATTTTGTTGCTTCTAGCGGGATGGTTGTAGTTTAAGAGACCTGCAGCCTGTTAGTCTTCAGTCTTCTTAGATAACACGCTGCCTGTTCATAATTCTACTGCTAACACTTTTATGTACATTCTGCCGCTGGACAGTGATGGAAACTCCTCTTCCCCTTTACATTATTAATGACATACAATAAAAAGAAATGCAATGCTGAGGCGTGACGCAGAAGATCTGCTCTGGAGGCATTTTCATATTATGTGGCAGTTATTTTAATAGTGCAAAGCAACAGATCTGTGTTAACAGACAGCTCACTGAGTCTAACAGAGATCCTCATTCATCAAATAATGTACATCATCTCTTCAAAGCTCTTCTTTCATTCACGGCTGTACGTTTCACTACACCTTTTACACCTTCACAGACTGCACTAATGCACGCGTGATCATTTCATCATCCGTGTGTCATTTTAGAAACAAACTGCCCTCTAAACACTCCTGTATTTCTTCTTTTTCAAAGGTTTTGATTACTCGAGTGTGTCTGTAATTGAGTAATCAGTGATGGACACCGAGTCAGATTTACGCTTGGCCTCAGGGTGTTTTCTTCTTCGTTTTACTGTCTGAGCCCGTGGCCATAGTGTATTGACAGGCTATCTGTGGCGAGGCCCGGCTGAAAGGCTATCAGGGCTTTTAGTCGTGCCCTCGTTTAGACAGCTTTGAAAAGAGGAGCTTGGCCTCTGTGGTTATTGCTGCACGTTAGAGGGACTGAATATAGATTTTATCCTCCCCACCTCCCACCTCTTCTTTTGCTTTCAGGTCTATTTATCTCTGTCTGTCCGTCTCTCTCTCCCTCTCTCTCCCTCTCTCCCTCTCTCTCTCCCTCTCTCTCTCCCTGTCCTTGCAATAATGACAGCAATTCATATTGAATTTCTCCATTCTCTGAAAGTGATGAAGATGAGGCATCGCAGGGCAGGAAGCAAAAGTTGTGAGGTGGCAGTTCATGAAGAACAAAACCGCACCGGGGAAAATAGAGGTGGCGGCGGGGTCCGCAGGAGAAAGGGCAAGAAAAGACATAAAGTGTGGAATAGGACTGAAGCACTTCCTGTGATTGATTTTGAAAGACAAGGTAGAACGGGGGGGGGGGGGGGGGGGGGGGGGGTTGAGAAAGGGAGAAAATGGAGAGAGGAGTTGACGGAATGGAGGGGTCAGGAAATCCTGAGGGAGACGAGTGATGAGAGCACATGGAGGAAAAAGTGGGATAAGCTCCACTGACTTCATACCCCAGAGACCTGCTGTGTGTGTGTGTGTGTGTGTGTGTGTGTGTGTGTGTGTGTGTGTGTGTGTGTGTGTGTGTGTGTGTGTATCCCTATTCCATTGAGTCTCAATTATTTATTTATTTCACAACATTCGTAACTTTTTTCCTGATCTTTAAAGCTTCCTGATAACGAAGTGAAACAAGTGAACACGTCTGTTCGACAGCAGAGAAGACGTCTGCATCGTCCTGCAGAAACGAGGATTGTAGAAGACCTGAGACTACATCAGACAACATGAAGATGAAACCGTCACAGGTCGATGGCGTGGAGGGGAAGGATGGGAGCATGTGAGCTTCACTCTGAGGCTCATCAATAACTCACACATGATGGGACCTCTCCTCCTGCTCATACATTACTTTGGAAAAAGCTTCATGTGGTCAAATGAGGAGCCTCACTACTCGACTTCTGCCCCGAGGATTCACTTCTCACGCACACGTCATGATGTCTGCTGGTGAGACTCCCCTTATTCACCCGTCTACTTATTGATGTTTAAAATATTGGGATATGAGCACAGAAAGTTGAATTAAATGAGGTTCATTATTCTTAGAAATGAGTTCTGAGCAGAAGGCTCATGTATGGCATGTTGTGTCAAAATAATGATGGATTATTTTTTTAAATTATAAAAGTAAAACCTTTCACATTAATTATGCTGACTCAGGGAATCTGGTACCATGTTTTACCCACAATGCACCAGAAAAGAGCGCTGTTGAAATATTGACTTACAAGCGGTTAAAATAGTATCATCAACATTTAAATATCAAACGATGACTGTTGATGAGCTCAAGCACTGAAGTGACGACGCCACAAATCATCGTCAGAGTGTCAAGTCGTCTTTTATGACGCTCAACGGTTTCACATGTTAGATATGTCAGTCTATCAAATGAAGGCTGCACTCGCCCCTCACACGTCAGCGTTCAGCCGCGCTTCACTGTAACTCGTCGGTGGGTAATTAGGTCAGCTTGTTACATCAAACAACACAAACGCTCTCTCGGCCCCACAGTCCGCTGAACGGAGACAAATTAAGGCGACGGCCTCGAAAAGCAGAAACCTCTCAGAGCTGCACAGGAGGAGGAGACGGCTCCATTTAAACACTGCAGAGCGGTGTCAGGTGATGGCTGCTGTGTCACTGGTGTGATCTCTGTAAACACAAGCTGAAGTGTCCTTCAGCAGAATACTGAGCTCATAAATCACTTTATTAAACACCGATAGTTCCCCATTCTCAAACACTCACAGCTGCGGCCGCATTACAGAAGTATCACTGAGCCATATAGTCACCTTTCGTCTCAGAATGTCAGATGTGTGATTTACTTGTTGGGCTAAGTGTGGATAAGTGGTTGGAAGAGGTTGACAGGAGAGAGAAGGGAGATAAAAAAGGAGACGCGCTAAAATTAATGAGAGAGAAAAGCAACGGCACGAAGCGGCCGGGACCGTTAAACACACTGTGGTCCGTTCGCCGTGTTCAAACCCGATCATCCGCTGGACGGGGACGGTCACAAGTGTGCTGCGCTGTCATACAGTAAATGCTCATAAAAACACAAAGATGCAGGAAAATAAAGTGGATTTATGTTTGAGTAGTCAGGGAAGTCAGGGAAGTCGTTCTACAACGATCATAGTAACTTAACAATGTCACTTCAGCTGGCATGTATGATTATATTTCTAGATCATGCTCACTTTCCTCTAGCTTTCAAATGCTATATCATTTGTGTTACTAAGAAAATAATTGATATCGCTGGAAAGTCCCTGCAGCTGAGGGAACGTGAGCATATGCAGAGAGTAGATCCATATCATGTAGACTAACAGCAGCCTGATGAAAACCTTTTCTTCTTCCCCTCTCCTCAGGTAGACTACAGAGCCCACAGGGGAATGAAAGGCAGCTGTCCAGAGTCCCTGTGATTGAACACTACTTCATCGTTGAGCGTGATTTCCACTGCGTCTAATGTGTTGCTTTGTCTGTTCCCATTGAACAACTACATTTCTGGGCGGCAGAATACTCGGTAAGGCTTTCGGGTCCCGTTCAAAAGCCGCGTTTTTGGGGCCTTCAACACCATCGCTGTCACGAACGTGTGGAGAGCGACACCGGGGCGGCTCTCAAGCGTTACCTAACGCCTGCTCCCACAGCTGCTCCCAGAGACAAAAATAGAACCACTTTTGGAACGCTGCAGAACGCACAGCAAGTCATGTGACGAGAAATATCAAAACACAGCCATCAGATATGTTTACATTGTTCCATGAATATCAGTCTACGGTAAATATCTGACGGAGACAGTTTAGAACTTTAAGATCTAAACTGTTAGAGTATGTATATAACTTTATC
The DNA here is from genome assembly GCF_023349555.1 of Cebidichthys violaceus. Lineage (NCBI taxonomy): Eukaryota > Metazoa > Chordata > Actinopteri > Perciformes > Stichaeidae > Cebidichthys > Cebidichthys violaceus. The sequence goes on from NW_027176583.1 coordinate 2,162,202, forward strand.
TCTTATTAACTTTATATATATATATATATATATATATATTCGTGTATATATGCATGTATGTGGGTGTGCCTAAGTATGCATGTGTGGTTGAATTGTTATCTGAAAGGCACCATTCTGTAAAATCCATACAAGCATTTATGTGCATGTATGTGTGTGTCTGTGTGTATCTGTGTGTGTGTCTGTATGTATGTGCATGTATGTGTCTGTGTGTGTCTGTGTGTGTCTGTGTGTGTCTGTGTGCCTGTCTGTATGTATGTAATTCATTTACGGCACAGCACTGTGTCATCCTAAAGTCCTCTTTGACAATTACAGTGTGTGGTCAACTTGTTATTCTTGTCGGAGGCAGAGCTCGGATTCCCGTAATAGTTTCAGAACACTGTGGGTTCACAGGGACAGGATGGTGTCAGACAGGCCGTCAGCAGGACCTCCAGGCCCGTGGGCGTGTTGGGTCAAAGGGCAGCCCACCATGCCAAAACACATCCACTGACACTTTAACGCCACACAGCAAACACATGAGATCAGATTAAGATGAATCTCACATGAAGCACAGGAGACATCACAAGATATTCATCACACGCCAACAACAAGAAGACCTTTAATAACCCAGCTGAGACAGAAGACAACCGCCATCACAACTGACCGGTGCTGCTCGTGGTTCAAAGAACACATCCGGTGTCTCCACTGCGTTACATATTCAAGAATAAAGAACACATCCAGTGTCTCCACTGCGTTACATATTCAAGAATAAAGAACACACCCGGTGTCTCCACTGCGTTACATATTCAAGAATAAAGAACACATCCAGTGTCTCCACTGCGTTACATATTCAAGAATAAAGAACACATCCGGTGTCTCCACTGCGTTACATATTCAAGAATAAAGAACACATCCGGTGTCTCCACTGCGTTACATATTCAAGAATAAAGAACACATCCAGTGTCTCCACTGCGTTACATATTCAAGAATAAAGAACACATCCGGTGTCTCCACTGCGTTACATATTCAAGAATAAAGAACACAAACAACAATAGTAACCAGGCGGTTGATCCTTACCTCAAGCAGCTCATTCTCTTCTGTTTTGGTAAACTGGTTCACCATATCCTCAGAATCAAGCTTCCTGCTCCTGCTCCTGCTCCTGCTCCTGCTCCTGCTGCTGCTCCTGCTCCTGCTGCTCCTGCTGCTCCTGCTTCCTGCTCCTGCTTCCTGCTCCTGTCACCTCCATGTCTCTGGATAACTTAACTGCAGCTTTAGTTCACGTTCACGGTGGGCAGCATCATAGCTCCTCTTCCTTTGCTTTAGAACTGAAGCTTCTGGTTGCTGCTGTTGTGATTGTTTTAACTTTGAGGTTTTCTTTTGACATCTCCGCTCAGTGGACATGTTCCACAGTTCATTGTTGTTTCACTGAGTAGTGGCCCAGAGCAAATAGCAGAACATGGACCTGTTTGATATAAGCCAATTAGACGCCTCCAGCTCTTTAGACCAGCCCCATATCATTCACTTGTCCAGTTAGAGCTGTCGGTGTGTCTTGACGGCCCTCCAGGTTCGTGCCACGCCCACACAGGTGTTTCCACTTTGCCTGATTAGACTCTTCAGGACTGTGTGGGTGTGAACAGCCCCGCACAGATTAATGTAACCTTTGTGGTGTTTGCCATCTTATGCAATCTTATGTAAACGACTGAACTGACTTTTGACATTTAAAATACCAAAATGAAGGGGGTGGGGGGGCTTCGTGAAAGGTCCCAGCTGTGCACCACCTTCATCCAGAGCAGAGGCCTGTGTGGGTGTGCACGGCCTCAAAGACAGTCTCTGTGTTAATGGTAGTAATATTATTATAGTATTATGGAGACACCAGTTCCACTTCTTCATCCCAATACCGACACCAGAGTTTGATTAATGAGCCGTGGGCCTCACTGTGTGGAGGACACTGGATCATTGGTTTGTGTGTAAGACAACACCAGGTTTAACTAAACAAAATGTGACAGTGAATTGTGTCTTATCACCATCATCCTCGTCATATTCAGAGACACAGTCGATGACGGTGGTGAATACCATCATCTCGCTCTCTTCTGCTCACAATCTCAGACGAGTGGCTCTTGGCCCGTTTGTTCTGCAGAGTGACGGGAGCGAGGACTGCTGTCCACGGACTTTGTGAGTTTGTGGTAATTAAAGCTGGATAGAGCCCTATCAAGTAAAGCTGCTTATGTTTAATACAGTCAGCCATGCAGACAGGGGCCAGCGGCACGCGGCCCGGCCCGGCCCGGTGGGGGGACGGCACGGCACACGGCCCGTGAGCATAATCCCAACCAATGCATCAGCATGAGAGCATGAGAGAGAGAGGGGGGGGGGAGGGCGGCTGTTACGCTTGGGCATTTAGCAAAGTTAAAGAGCATTTCATTGTGTGTGTGTGTGTGTGTGTGTGTGTGTGTGTGTGCGTGCGTGTGTGTGTGTGCGTGTGTGCGTGCGTGTGTGTGTGTGTGTGTGTGTGTGTGTGAGACAGAAGGGGGACAGGGCAGTTGAGAGGGGATGGAGGGAGTTGCAGAGAGTGAGAGGGATTTAGTGCAGATAGACTTCACTGACTGGCTCCATTGTGCTGGGCTCCTCTGCTGTGGGGATCAGAGACGCAGAGAGTCCTCTCTGCTTAAATCTGCTGGCATCTCCAGCCGGCCAGTCATTCACTCAGTCACAGTGTAACACGACCGCGCAGTGAAATAATGCTTCGAAAGGCCTCACGCTCAGACAAAGACACGAAATACAAGCCGACAGCAGGACTTCATGAGCAGCTGCACAACTGCACAACTGTTTCAATGACATGTAATACACCTAATGGCACGGTGTGATTGTGTTTGTCTCGGGAGGGCAGGTTCTAATGCTTTAGTAATGTCACTGATACACAGACCTGCACGTCCATGAAGTCTTTACTGGTCATCACCATCTGAAAAACACAAAAACAGGACAGTAGTCTCCACAAGGAGCACAACGTCAAACAGAAAGGTCATAAATAAAACCGTTAGCGGTCGCAATGTCGAAAAATATGAACAATTTCAGCATTAGGGCTGCTTCATTGCTTCTCATCACTTATATACATATACGTATATATATATTATATATATATATATATATACGTATATGTATATATATACACGTGTATGTACATTGAAGAAATAGAACCTCTTGAAGTTGAAGAACCTACATCTCTCTATCCTCTGTTATTGGTTGAATGTTCACCTTCCAGGTAAACAGGATGCAGATTGTGTGCACAGCGTGCTTGAATCAAAGTCACTTTAGGTGTTTGAAGGAGAAGCTGCAGTTATACGTCAGTGCTTTGTGCTCGTTTGCCTGATGGTAATAACAGACTGCATGTTATACTTCAGCCACTCTCCCTCATCATGCTGCATTGTGCGCTGCCTCTGATGTGGTCATGTTTATGGAGAGTGTGTCGAGCCAATCAGCCAAACACATTCCTCATCAGCGAAGTGAAACCTTTAGCAGGTGAAAAGAAAGTGTGTGTTTGGTTTGAACTCGTGAAGGGTTATTAATCAACAGGTGAAGAGCCGACACCTGACCGTCAGCGTCCAGCAGCAGCAGGTAATCACAGCCTCACTTACCGCCTCTGACCCGCTGATCGACGCTGTGTTTGGGCCTCAGTGTGCGGAGTCACAACACATAACCTGTGACTTTTAATTTGACCGAATGAACCAAACGAAGCAGTGTGCAGCCTGGACCGAGGTGTGGAACATTAGAATAACGACTGACAGCTAATAATTGAATTGAAGATCTGCTCCTCCATCTTGGGGCTGTAGCTGTGCATGGCCGAGCCTTCGCCGCTCACTGAGCCTTTACAGAACGGATTCATGAGGAGTGGAGAGCGAGCAGTCCGGCTCACATTCCTAAACGGGAGGCGTACAGTGCTGTAATTTCACAGCTGTAATGTGGCATCAAATTAGCCTTTCAGATCAATCCTAATCTAGAAAAAGATGTGAGCGATCCGGTCTCCAAGAAGGCTGCCAAATCCCCCAGCATCCTTAGTGGCGGTGCCGTGACGACACTTTAATAAGCTGTAAGCTCCTCTTCTGATTTAAGACAACCTGAAATATAACACTAATTCCCTTGATGAAAGAAGTGTTATTTCTATAAATGTGACATGTGTAACACGCGCTGAGGAAAGGGTAGGAGAGAGGGAGCATGTGGGGGGTGAAGACGTGTCTGATGCAGACTTCAGAGTCTCTGCAGCTGACCTCTCGCGCTTCACAAACATGAGGTTTCAGTGTGATATTCTGTCCCACTTTTCCTCCTGATGTTTGATCTGTAAACTCAGAGGAGGGTATTAGACTTCACAAAGGCGCCGCTGATACCCCAGGGATCAATACAGCCCGGCCGGTCGATTCATTAGAGCCGTACAGTGATTAATTAAGTTGTCCTAACCGTCGGAAGCAGAACCTTAAAAGGGCCGACAAGAGAGGAAAAGAGCCGGCTCGGCTCGGCTCGGCTCGGCGCGGGTGTTGAGGAGTCCTGAAATGTGATGTGGGCTTTTGAGTTCCTCATCCGTTTCACCCCTGTCTGCTCCGTCCTTGGAGCCGAGGCTGTTCATTAGAGGAGGAGGAGGAAGCTGGAAACCACAGTGTGAAATAGGAAGAGATGCTAATCCTGACAGGTTAGTCATTAAGAAGCCCTTACAGAGGAGGAGGAGGAGACAGAGCAGGAGGGGAGGTGGGGGGGAGGAGAAACGAAGGACAAGAGAAGGAGTCTGAGAGAGAAGGCAGAGTCGCCTTGTTATCAGTCCTGATCAGACACAATGTGAAACACAGCAACCTCTCAACCCAACAGCCTCCCACTTCTCTCTCATGTTCGAGCACATGTTGAAACGCACTGACTGCTCTGTGACGACCCCTGACCTGTGAAGACCTCAGCTCATAGTTTTTGGGTGCTGTCATTTTCTTTAACACGCTCTAATTGACTATATGGACAGAAAGGCTACAGGGCAGAGGAGCAGAGGCTACGTAGGACTTGTGTCATCATTTGTGCGATCACCTACCTACACTGATCCTGATCCTGGTCTGGACCCGAACCCTCAACTAAAGCTGTGAAGGAGCCCTCAGTCCGTCTTCAATGGCAGCTCCTTCCCTTCAAATTCCTTCCAGCACATCTTCCAACACGTGTGCGTATTTCATGGTGAGCCCAAAGGTGCGAGAGTCAATGCTAACACATTACCATAAAGCTGAAGGGATTCAAATTATAGTCCCTTTGAAGCCTCGCAACGTAAATTGGGCAAAATTACAGCTAGCGCGGGTGGCTGTGGCGGAGGCTGATGCCTACATAATTACAGTGAGCCGTCTTGCTTGGCAGGAGAAGAAGGCTCTGATGAATCTACCCTGATTAGCAGTATTTAGCAGCATCGTCCTGATTGCAAATACAGTACATGTGACAGGTAGCTGTTAATCCTCTCACTTCTCTCTCTTACGGTCCATGACGTGACACCTGTCCGTCAGAATGCGTCTCTTATCGTGTATTTGAAAGCGTCTCGTCCTCGTGCGGCGCTCCACGCCAAAGGTGAGAGTCAGAGCAGCGCATTTAAACCAACGCGTGTTCAATTAGTCCGGCTGTCATGTGATCTGTAGTAACAATGGGCCCAGGTGTCGAGGTACTGGCAGGTAGGACAATGCGCTGTAATCCAAACACACAGAACCACACAAACACACACACACACACACACACACACACACACACTCACACACACGTGCGTCATCTACTCAAGTCCGCCCACACTAAGCTAATTACTGCCATCCTTTCTTTACGTTAGCTGTCAACGCAGCACATTTCCTGGATGGTGACAAATAAGCAAATGCAGCATTTTTTTTTTCAATTACACTGATGCATTGCAAGACCGTTGTTCCACATGAGAGACATTACGTCCATTTGGCCTTGAGAACTTGTTAGATGAGCATAATTATGTATTTTCAGTATGACATGTGATGCATTACAGTGTGCGTTTTCTGACAGTCGCTATCCAAGGCTTGTGTAATGATATCAAGCAGCGATAGGATGAAAAACTAATCCACCAGCGGGAAATGGAAGCGTGTGGAATCCGGTATTCCCTCCATCGAGGCCCAGGGGTCCCATTTCAGATCATCAGTATTTCACAAATAGGACTAGTTTGCTTCTGTGGAAATAAGCCTTCAGACGACGGCTTCACAATGAGACGGGATGGAGCTCTCTGTGCTGGGAGAATGCTTTAAATAATAAAAGCACATGGGGCTTCATGAATAGACTATTATGGGCTGTGAATGGAAGCTGTTTTTTCCCTCTCTTCCTCTTGCCTCTGCTTCCAAAAAAACACTCTGCTGCTGTCCGGCTTCTCCCTGAAGAAATGCAAAGAGACAGATGGAGAGAGGGAGGGGGGGAAAGAGAAAAAGAGGGAGGGAGGGAGAGAGGGAGGGAGGGAGGGAGAAGGAGGGAGGGAGGGAGAGAGGGAGGGAGGGAGGGAGAGAGAGAGGGAGAGAGAGACACTAAACTCTAAAAGCTTATATTCTGAATTTTAGGGTTACATTGTTACATTGTTACATTACATTGTTTGTGGAGTAAATATTTAAATAATCTGTCATTTGAACATATAACCCTATCCTTGAATTAATTAAAATTATTAAAATAAAAAAACTAATACTGTAAGCAAGCAATTAGCAAGAAAAAAGTAAAATAAAACGGCAATACATACAGTGCAGTACAAAATACTAATAAAGTGTATTGATACCAAATTTGTCACAAAGTGAGGAAGGAAAGGAAGTTGCAATAAAACTTCACGTAAACTTAAATGAAATCTATCTTTATGTTCAACTGTTATGTTTTATGATTGAATCTATTGCTCTGTGTGCGTCAGAGAGTCTGCTCCGTCACTCCTCTGTGATCGTTTACTTTACATGTCACTCACACAGCAGCACAGTCCTGATTACTAACAGTCCATTTAAAGCAGCTCTGTTGTCCGGATCGGTGACGATCAATGTCACTAAACGTTTAAATCTTTTAATTCCTGAAGCGGTGACACAGTCTGAACTAACCTTTATTAAAATCACAGGCCATGCTTTCTAACCCAGCCTGTTAAATGACAGAGACCTGTTGCATCCACATAGAGGGGCACCTGTGTGTGTGTGTGTGTGTGTGTGTGTGTGTGTGTGTGTGTGTGTGTGTGTGTGAAGCTCTGGCATGTCGACGGTGGGTTTAGGACCCCCTCCCACGGCCTCGGGTCCAGCAGTGGAATCCACCGCGTCACGTCTCCTTTCCCCCAATTCACGCATCACCACCTGGCGCTCTGACAGCGGCTGCTGCCCGTCGCGGACCCCTTGTCAAACCCTGCAGCCTTCCCCCCCGACACCTTCCCCCATATCGCTGCTCAAAATGCCAAAACCACCGGCGCTGAATGTTTGATTTCTATTTATTCATGTGGTGTTTCTGCTCCTCCACCTCCACGCTCCCTCTTGAATAACTTTCAGAATATACTGTATATCTGAAGGACAGAGCAGGCTGTGTATGGGAGCCGTCAGAGGGCCGTCATGTCCGCCGGCTCTGCTCGGCACACACTCCGTCTGATGAATTGATCAGCTTGAAGATCTCTGTGTGTACATATGTTTGCCTTTGAGTCTACGTGTGTGTAGGTGGCACAGCTTTGATGACATGTTGTGTGAATGTAACGCTGAAAAATATGACTGTGAGCAATGATGAGAAATAATCGCTACAAGTTCATTGGATTTTCTACAGCGCCCTGGCATATGAATAGGTGCATGTTTTGAGCTTCCACATTTAAAGTTTCCTGGAGTTTGACCCTCCGACCAGTCGGACAGAAGATTCTTCAGCGCCTTCGTTCTTTCTGAAGAAGTTCTCCTCTAATCAGCCTCCAGTCTGCACTGATTTAACATCGGAGTCCATCTCTGCCTGTTCTTAATCAAGCTCTCGTCATGTTTCCTGCGCTGCATGAATGATTCACCGTCGGTCGGAGCCGAGCGACGTGGACAGCCTCTCAAGGACTTGTTTTCTGTCTGGAAGTCCTGAAACATCTTCCAGCAGTTTCAGATAAAACAGAATGATTCCGGGGGCTCGAAGGATGAAGAGCGGATATCATAATGTCACAGAAGACGTTTCTGTCACAAACCTCCGGCACCGCGGTGCTCTGCAGGTCCATGAAGCTGCAGTGTGAGGCCAGAGGTCTGCAGCATTCAGGTCAGATTATCTGAACCTCCAAACACAGAACTCATCGCTGCATATTCTGTCACAGAGCTATCGGCTAAACAAGAACCCCTAAGTAACTGAATTACAAACAAACAGCATCTTTGGTGGTAGATGTCCATTCCAACTGTGAATGTATCACAGCGTTCAAATCATTGCTGGGTTCTAGAGTATCACTTTTCTATGTCTGTCTAGGTTCTAAGTTCTAAACCGAACGATGCTGCTGCTCCCAGCTAGCGTGGCAAACCTGCTCCTATGCATCTGTTTAACAAGAAAGACCTGCACCGCCAGACATCAGGCTGCTTTAATACATAAATAATACGTAGCTCCTGTAAAGCCTTCATGAAATTAAGGTCATACTGCAAACTGCAGCAAAGCGCTGAAAGAAAGTTGAAGATGTCCTTGATTTGAATTCTGTAATGAACAGACTCTTAGTATTGAAATGTCCTTCCTCACTCTGTGGTTACAAACATTCAACTCTAGCATGACGTAGATAATATGCACATAACCAGAGCGAGGAGAAGCATCGGTTCAAACACGTGGGGCTGATGGACATTAGCTTCAAATTGAAACAGAACTGAATGATATCGGTGGAGAAGGAAGGCGTTTCATCACTCCTCACTGAGGACAGAAACTGTCTGTCCTCTTGATTCGTCCCTCTTGCTCTGTGACGTCCCCCCCCCCCCCCCCCCGGTTCAACATTTGCTCAGCTAATCAGCGAAACATTTCAGCTGAAACCAGTTTTTCTCTTGATTTACGGCGCACCATGGCGACTCACCAAATTAGAGTGTTTATTTATGGCCATCAATATTTAATTGAGTTTACTCTAATCCAGCGTTAGTGGGTTCAGAAGTCTCTGCATGGCTGTTTAAATATTAAAATTAATTGGAGCGGAGATACTGTAAAGAGGCTCGGCTTAATTGTTCTGGGAGAACAGGTAGCTTCTGAAGCCACACACACACACACACACACACACACACACACACCCTTCTGAATGCACAAGCAGGATTCCTGGTCCACAGTTGAGTCGTTGTTCATTCAGCTGTAGCACGAGCTAACACGGCTAACAATAACCGAGCTGATATGAAGTCTGGACTCATACATGTTGTGAGTCCTCACGTGTATTTATCAGGTCAAATGTAGGATCATTTTAAACACATTGAAGTTGGTTTAATAATGATGGATAACAAGGTAGAGATGTTTCATACTTTACCATATTAAAATATAGACTAGAAATGGTTCCTTCTTCAGGATTTTCATCAATCATAATTTTGAGATTTCTTGGAAATGTCTAAATGTAAAATCTTTACTCCTTTTATTTTTGTTACAAAGTTAAGAGCTTTATGAAAACAGTTGAGTTTGTTGTGGTTTCTTTGTTGTGAACAACAGGAATTAAAGGAATAGTTAGACAGTAAGTAACTAAGTACTTACTTGAAAGGTAATGTCAGGCTGCATGGCTTCAACTCTCCACTAATGTTGCTCTTATTTCAAAATAAAAGCACACGGTTACCCAAGATAACTTCATCCAGGACGACTAATCAATGTAACTGCTTTAAAAGCACTAAATCATCCGGACGAGAGTGAGCGGGATTAGTTCAGCCTGATATCAGCTTGTTAACCTGCATTAGTGAAGCTGTGCTGAAGAACCGGGCCCGGTCCGGAGAGCAGCAGAGAGCCCGTGTTAGGCCTCGGGTTATGCCGTTGAGGTGATTTAAATAACACTGTCTGTCTCTCATTTCATTAATGCTCTCTGCCTCTCTCACAGAGCCTCGGGGCTCACAGCCACAGCAGCCGCTGAATGAAATTCTGCTTTTTAAAATGAGCGGCGTACTCGAAAGCGATGGTAATCTCAGATGTAGAAATTGGAAAAGTCAGCACAGCAAATGCATCAGCAGCTTTCCTCCAGACAAACATGCAATATTGATTCTCCTTCACAACAGGTCATATTTTATGTATTTGTTTTAAAGATTTTGATATTGTGCTCCAGTGCTCCTCAGGTTTGGGAGAAGGGACCTCAGACACCTGGTCACATAATGAACCGTAACTGTGTGCATGTGTGTGTGTGTGTGTGTGTGTGTGTGTGTGTGTGTGTGTGTGTGTGTGTGTGTGTGTGTGTGTGTGTGCATGTGTGTGTGTGTGTGTGTGTGTGTGTGTGTGTGTGCATGTGTGTGTGCATGTGTGTGTTGCCTTTAAGTGACCCTGCAGTGTGTGTCACTTTGCACCACTCTAGTTATTAAGCACACGATCCTCAGCTGTCTCCTTTGTTTGCTCACATCTGCATTTTCCTCCTGTAGTTTAAATATGCAGGAAATCCAAACAGATGCATCAACTGAGCTGCACTCAGATACTGTGAAGCAGATTATTCACCATGATGGCTTTACAAGTAAATAACCAATAAACAAAAGGCATGGGGGAGTAAGCAGAAACCCCGTCTGATAATATTTCTGTTGAAAGCACCGCGGCTATCACTCTCCCGCCAATTCAGCCGACAATGAATTGTCAGATGGCACCGACATCAAGAAGACAGATTCCTTCATAAAAACTGCTTCAGTGCCACATAAACAGCAGCAGGAAGTGAAGCAGAGTTAGAATTGCAAAGGACTGTGATGTGATGTGGTCTGTGATGATTCGCCCGCTGAGGAGGGGGAGGTGGGGGGGCGGGTGTCCCCTCAGAGCCTCCAGACCTGCTCTGAGACGTCCTCATGTGAGTCTTCTGCTTTCTGCATGTAGATGAACATGAAAGCGTTCGCGCTGCTCGGTGATTTAATCGGCTACATCTAAATGCAAACGCGGTGAAGCTCTGGGGCTCTGCTTCCAACAACTTCAGAATAATGAAAAGTAAAATTGCACAGTTTTGTTCTCCTCGTGATGAAAACAGTAACAGGTAACCTTGAGAAATGACTGATTGCACAGAACATTTTAAACTGGTCTCCCTGCTGACGAAGTAGAAGAAGTGTTCATAAACAGAACGCTCTACGTTTTCAGGAGTGAAACTCTGAAGGGCTGAATGATGAAGCTCAGGTGCTGAAGGATGTGACTCTTCATTTGAATTCCTCACACTCACACTCAGGTGTGAACTAATAAAAAGACTCTCCAGCTGCTCTGAACTCCAGAAAAGAAACTCACACCTCTACTCTTACTTTTCTTCATCATTTAACATGTTCAACATTTCAGATCACAAAGCTGTGTGGAGATGCAAACATAGAACTCTGTTAGACTATGCTGCTGTTTTAATTAAGGGTGACATCATGTATATGGCAGCAGATATGCTAATGAGTAAAGTCAGTATGATAATGAATCCTCTATGTTTCCATGTCAGTGCTGAAACAAAGAAAGAGGCTGCGAGTCCTTTTGAAAGCCTCAATTGTGAGATATGGTTCAAACCACAACACTGGCGTCTGATTGGACGAGAGCCACAGGAACCCCAGCGAGTCCCTGTGACATCACGCCATGATGTCACCGGGACTACAGACCGGGTCTGACCTTCACCCCGCACCGTCCTAACTTAGGAGTAGTCCTAACTTCTCTGGTAGAACCACAGACCGCCGTGTGTTCAACACACACAGAAACTAATAACTGCCACCATGTGATTATTGTGATTATTGTGATTATTGTGATTATTGTGTTGTGATGATGGCTGGTTGTTCTGGGATTCAACCTTCACCGTCACTCTGAATGTGGAATACTTTGACATTTTAATTTGGTTATTGGTCCCTGATCCCTGCAGTACCCTGTTATTAATATATGTTAATAATCATATTGATATTAATCATTTTACTAATATCAATAAGTTCATTTTCATACTTGCTAATAACCAAACACACTCATGATCCCAACAGACAAAAGACGATGAAGGGATGATCTGAAAGAGATGACATGAGGAAGAGGACAAGAGGTTAGGGTGAGATTTAAGAAGGGGAAGGTGATGGAGAGGGAGGTGTGTGTGTGTGTGTGTGTGTGTGTGTGTGTGTGTGTGTGTGTGTGTGTGTGTGTGTGTGTGTGTGTGTGTGTGTGTGTGTCTGACTGCTTTAAATTAGATGGCACATTGCTGCAACGGCTGAAGAATTTTATTAAGAGTCTTTATATCTTCTGCCTTAAGCCGCCCCGATCAGCATAATCCCTGTCCAAACACGAGATAATGAATCTCCTCTCCTGGTGTTGCATCGCGGTGGAGTTGGTGGACGGAGCAGAACATGATGCCGGGGGGGGGGGGGGCGGGGGGGGGGGGGATGCACAAATTATTGGATTTAGATTAGGAGGGGCCTATTTTAATGGGTTTGAAGTAATACCACAACGTTAAATGAAAAGTCGCCCCAGGCCTACATGATTGGGTGGGGAAGTGTGTGTGTGTGTGTGTGTGTGTGTGTGTGTGTGTGTGTGTGTGTGTGTGTGTGTGTGTGTGTGTGTGTGTGTGTGTGTGTGAGAGATAAAGCAGATTGGACGATAAGCTTAACACAGCTCATTGAAAACTCCCAGCTATTGTGAGAGCGGATGCTTTTGTCTTCTGTTGTTTTTTGTAGATTTTCATGCAGTCATGTCCATGTGGTTTATTTTTAGAATGTATTCATGATGATTACTGTGTGTGTGTGTGTGTGTGTGTGTGTGTGTGTGTGTGTGTGTGTGTGTGTGTGTGTGTGTGTGTGTGGACTGCTCATACGTGTGCAGACGAACACAGATTGGTGTTAAAAGTTCTCCAGATTTCACAGCAATTTCCCTCAATGGCTCTCAGCATGGAGGCGGCTTGCAGCTGACAATGCTAACAATGCTAACAGCTCTGACAGCATGAACAAAGGCAACACTGCTTACCTGAGGAGCCACCAGTGGTGCGCGCTCACGTGCACTAAAAAGCATGCTCACGTGCACTGAAAAGCATGCTCACGTGCACTAAAAAGCATGCTCACGTGCACTAAAAAGCACGACCTTCCAGCCGAGAAGGTAAACAAAGCACAGAGAAGCTCGGCTCACACACACACACACACACACACACACACACACACACACACACACACACACACACACACATCACTGCTGGAGATATGAGCAGAGCTGCTGCTCTATTACTGCTCTGAGCATTGAATTTAGCCCCTTTAAAGTCTGCTTATCTATGCATGTATTCAGTCTTTAATTTACATTCTGTTCAAAGACACTTACAGTAGGAGTACAGCACAACACAGTGAATGAAACTCTTTCATGTGTGCTGGGTTATCTCTCATATCTACTCATGACCTTGGATTACTTTTGATCATCTTCAGTAAATGTAAATATTTCTCAAGCTTTCCGTTCTAATACTTACATTGTGAAGTTGTTTGTGCTGCAGACTCTCTTTAAATCAGCCGGATGTGAGATAAAGCTACAGAGGGAATCCTCTGTGGTGCAGCTCATTTATGGGATGGAATGGTTAAACAACACACCTCAGCTGGGCTCTATTGTTCTTCTGTGTTGTTGTGCCAAACCAAAGGGACGGTAAACAATACGACTTCATCCAGAGATGCCGTGATATCAGGGGATTGACTTATTGAGAACTTGTTGAAAAGGATTACAAAACAGTCACAACAAGGTTGACTCATGCTTTCAGTTCCTCGAGCCCGCCTTCGTCTTCATAAAAATAATCATAAAAGCAGCCGACCGTGGTCTCTAAAGACCGGTTTTCATGCAAATGCCTCGTTGACACTTTTTAAGTGGAGCAATGCCAATTAATCATTACAGAACTGCATCAACCTTGGCATTAGAATGAATAACCAAAGACCCAGTTAAAGGTGTCTTTGTCCTCTTCCTGCAGTGAAGAGGTGGAGAACATGAGGACATGCTGCACAGAGAGCTGTGTGAGCACATAGACACAGAGAGGGAAGCAGACTGTGATCAGAGCACACGCGTACGAGGTCCTCCATGACCCAGACTGACCTTCAGCGACCGCATGACCCAGACTGACCTTCAGCGATCACATGACCCAGACTGACCTTCAGCGATCACATGACCCAGACTGACCTTCAGCGATCATGACGTCGTCAGAGGAAACAGGTGTGTGAGAGTCCTGCTTGGATGTCAGCCGGGTGCTAAAAAGCATTGTTGTATTGATTTCCTCCAGATCAGATTCACACTCTATCATTTGTACTTGCTACCTCGAAGTGAAGCTTTCATCAGAGCGTAAATGACAGCAGTGAGATCTTTCTCTTTGACACATCCTGCAACAGGAGCAACAGGAGCAACAGGACTTTTGACCCGCTGTAGGAGGAAACGCACAGCTGACACTAATTTAACAAACAAAGCAGCAGCACACCAGTGAGCCAACATGCACAACACAGCACACTGGAACCAGCTCTCCTGAATAAAGTGGTTCACATGTTGCAACAAAGCATTGCACAACAAAAATGAATAAATAGAAATAAGAATAAAAAAAGAATCAATGAAATTACTGAATGAGTTAAGGGGACTAAGACTTAATCCACAGTTCACACATTCACACATTCACACAGTCAGTATATGAACAGAACATGTTGAAGAACATTTAGTTTAAAACAATCCTCTTTAAATCCTGTTGACGATAATGCACTATATTTATTGAACATCATTGTATTTGAGTGACTGCTCAGTGTGTAGTTTATTTATGTATTATTGAAATATCGAGCAGCTTTCCAAACATACAAGACTGCATCTGGATCTGTGCCTCAATGCCTTTACCTCTCTGCTGAAAGCCTCTCCCACATGTTGCAGATGTGTAATGCAATCGCTTACATGCAGGTTTTAGTTACAAAGAAATGACACAGCACTTCTAACACTGAAACAGAGAGAGGTTAGAAGCTCCAAATTCCCTCATTTGTCTAATTACTGCACAATTATGTATCCCTCCTGTGCCAATTACTGCTGTATTGATGAAGACTCCAGATGTGCCTTCCTAATCATTAGCAGGGTGAGATTACAGCTCTGCTTGTGCCTACTAGGGTTCCACCTGTGGAGCTGTGTGGAGCAGTGACAGCCTGGTGCTACGTTACGCCAGGCTGCCAAATTGATGTGGCTGTCAGCTTCAATTACAGATGTAATGTCTTGGATCAGAGGAGTAGGACCGGCCCAGGGAAGGGGCAGACGAAGAACGGGGCTCACGGGGAAGACAAACTGTGACACGGGCTGAAGGGCGGCAGCTGAGGGGGAAGGGAAGGCCACCGGGTGAGAGCTGGTGTGAGGAGGTCAGGAGAGAAGCCGGGGATGGATGAGCAGCAAACGTTTTGGGAGGCTAATGATGACAGAGAGGGCTGAAGCTGCGGCCTGTTCTGAAGAGGAGAAGCCTGAGATCCTCCGCCGGAGATCGTGTGATGTCATCAAACTGCTTCAGGAGATCGTGTGATGTCATCAAACTGCTTCAGGAGATCGTGTGATGTCATCAAACTGCTTCAGGAGAGCGCCTCAATGGACAATAACGTGTTTTGTCATTTGCTAAAACAGAAAGCTTGGCTTTGGTGGAAAAGGTGACGAACTTGAAAAGAAGAAATGTGATCTATAATCTGTAATAAGAAATGTGATCAATAATCTGTAATAAGAAATGTGATCAATAATCTGTAATAAGAAATGTGATCAATAATCTGTAATAAGAAATGTGATCAATAATCTGTAATAAGAAATGTGATCAATAATCTGTAATAAGAAATGTGATCAATAATCTGTAATAAGAAATGTGATCAATAATCTGTAATAAGAAATGTGATCAATAATCTTCCGTCCTCTTGAATGTGTTTGAATTAGGAGTTGATAGAAA
>NW_027176583.1:2185659-2245659 GCF_023349555.1 Cebidichthys violaceus
TGTCAGTGTCAATACCTTGAATTAGTGGAGAAGAAGAGAAGCTGAACAGAGGAGAGCCGAGTGAACACACAGCGTTTCAGACAGGAACCAGCAGACAGCAGCTCGCTGAACGCAGCGCTCCGCTGAAGGAAGAGAACGCCGTCACCCGGCACGCCGTCGTCTGAGCATTACGGAGTGTTAGCCTTTATATCAATAAGCTGAATTGGGAGAAGTGTTCACCAAACAGAGAACAGCTGGCGATCACTATAACACCGCTATCAGGCATAACAAGCCTGGGAGGCAATGGAGACAAAAGACAGACCGGGGACAGCTTCAGACCATCACAGCCACGATGTGTCTGCAGTAAATAAATAGAGCATTTAGAACGCAGCTCACAGTGAAACGAATGCTTCTGAGATGACTGACAGTGTTTGCGCACAGATTATGACGAGCCCTGCACTAACACTAGAGAGGACGAGCTGGAGTCTGTAGTTCAGAGCTTTGATCAGCTGACCCAGAGGTGAACCAGTGACCTCATGTGACCTCATATAACCCCCCCCCCCCCCCCCCCCCCCGAGTCGTCCCCGACAGAGACGAGACACAGTGGCAGCGCTGGAGGGTGAAGAGCGTCAGCAGGTTCTCCAGCAGAGGTGAGAGCGTGAGCGGAGTGAGGGACGCTGATCAATTCGTGCAGGTTCCAGTTAGGCTCTGTGTGTGTGTGTGTGTGTGTGTGTGTGTGTGTGTGTGTGTGTGTGTGTGTGTGTGTGTGTGTGTGTGTGTGTGTGTGTGTGTGTGTGTGTGTGTGTGTGTGTTTAATGGTGTTAGTCCGTGAACCAGACCAGGTAATACATTCATGAAACTGGTTAAAAACAAGACAAAATATCAGCAAGTTAGTAAAATTCTTACTAAGAATGTTTTATTAAAATAAATGCCAAGAGGTTAATAAGAAAAGTAACAGCATACACCATGAAAACTAAACGCAAGCATGTAAAAATACTTATGACAAGGAAACTAATAAAGTAGCTAATGAGTTAAACAAGCGGCAAGAAAACAAAACCAAATATAACGAGGGAGCAACACTCCCCACCAGAGACCGGGTCCAGACCGGGTCAAGACCGGGTCCAGACCGGGTCCAGATGTAGGAGGATGAGGGGGGGAGTTGCATGTGGATTTCATAAAAAAAGAAAGAAAAAAAAGCACTCAGAAACATGATTAATATACATATAAAATGAGATTAGAAAAATACATTATAAACCTGTAACAATGGCTGTTAATTACATTATCATACATGTAGGCAGGCCAGAGAGAACACGGCGGTCTACCGTTAACCGCTCACAATGACGCAGCACGGTGTAACATCAGAAGGAATTTTCTTAATACTGTCAAATGCTGAATAGCCATCACTTGCTCCACTTTAATATTGCATTTCAATTTAAAATAATAACACTGAGAAAGAAAAATTAATTGACCTTTCGGCGCAACGGCTTGATGAGAGAGCTATGAATAGAAAACAAACTGCCGAGGAGAACGCTGGGATCAGGAGCTCAGCTCGGTGTCAGGAGAACTCGTCAGGGTCGCTCGTTTCAGTACCTGGAGAGCTTCGGCTCGGTCCACGCGGCCGCTAGAACCGGTCCATTAGAACCGGTCCATTAGAACCGGTCCGCTAGAACCGGTCCGCTAGAACCCTGGCGGTGGTTTCGATGGTGGTCGTTTGCCTTCAGCTCACAGCTATTGAAACGAGCGTGACGCGTCCCTCATCGCGGAGAACGTCGGGTTCCTCTCAGCTCGTGATCAGAACGTGTTCAGGCAGACTACTGCGCTGCTACTGGCAGTTTAATTTTGTTCTAGGAAGTTAGTCACAGTCACCAAAAATCAAGACAACAGTTCATCGACTGTAAATAAGAAGAGGACACGTCCTGCACAGGGCAGAGTAAAGGGCCATCGAGTAAAGGAAAAGAAACTGAACTATTCAGGAAGACAAACCATGGCACATATGTTAGCTGGTCAAAACGACTGCTATTCTCTTTGCATAGAATAACTCGGGGAACGCCGCGGTGAGGCGGGACTACCCGCTCGACTCGGAGCGCCGCTCTCTGCGCCTCTCGGAGGGTGCTGGGTCTTATTGAACACAACTGGAATACTCAGGAAACAGAAGCCGCTGTTGATAAGGCACTTTGATTAGATCTTTAAACGCTCCCATCCTCGTTTTAAGGGTTCCACTGTTTTGGTCTTCGTCTTCCTTTCCATCACGTCCACTAACAGCACGTCTTCTCTGCTCCTCTGCACCTTCAAACTGGTTTTTATTCATTTTTTTTTCAGATTTTGTAACTGCAAGTAAAGTATCAAAAGCTAAAATTGGCAAAAATAGATTTTAAATTTTTTTTATCTTCTCCAGCACCCTGTAAAATTATCTAGTTTTTTGTTCACTTATGTATTTGTATATGCAATGACAGATATCTACATTTGTATATATATGTATATATATTTATATATATACACATATATATGTATATATAAGACGTATGTATAAAGCAATTTGAACAGGCAGGCATGGCTTTCACATCCTATTTTCTTCTTGAGAGAGTTGAACACCAGACTGAGCAGCTACACTACGATCACAGGAGGTGTGACACACTGTGGAGGTGGAGGTGTGACACATTGTGGATGCGCTTTAGAGGGGTCGTCATGTGTTGAAAATAATCAAACGTTTGTTTTCTAAGGCTCAGATTATGCCCACCTGATGACTTGGGCTACAAAATTAAAAAAAAGACATTTAAAAAACAAAATTGGCCAAATGTTGAGATGAAAAACATAAAGTAAAGACACAAAAACTCTTTTGGCAAAGCGGCTGATGAAATGAATCAGAATAGAAACCTCAGACAGAAGCATCTATGTCCAGAGCTCTGCTGTCAGAGCAGGGTGGTGGTGGTGTAGTCTTAACTGTCATGGAGCAGGGTGGTGGTGGTGTAGTCTTAACTGTCATGGAGCAGGGTGGTGGTGGTGGTGTAGTCTTAACTGTCATGGAGCAGGGTGGTGGTGGTGTAGTCTTAACTGTCATGGAGCAGGGTGGTGGTGGTGTAGTCTTAACTGTCATGGAGCAGGGTGGTGGTGGTGTAGTCTTAACTGTCATGGAGCAGGGTGGTGGTGGTGGTGTAGTGTTGATCTGCTCTCTAAGTCGTCTGACTGGCTGCTCCTCAGACTCACACCAGACTCTAGCGTCACAAAGAGCCCTCTGTGAGGCCGATGCATAATGGCAGATATATAATTCATTGTTAAACCCTTTGGCTAAATATGCACACTTAATACCTTAATACTTGTTTTTTTTTTTTGTCTTTTCGATCTCAGCTCAGCTAACTCATTGAGATCGTTTCCTAAATACATCATCAGGCACTGTATGACGGATGTAGTGTGGACGGGGACGTAGCAATGGTCAGCAGCTAATACGTGCTGCCCCAGTGTCCCCGATGCCTCAGCACACCCTACTTTCACTGTAGTAGTAATTAAAAAACACACACGCACACGCACACACACACACACACACACACACACACACACACACACACATCAGCCCAAACGTGACCTTCCCCTCATCCTTCCTGCAGCTTCAAACATCAGATTGCTTTTGTTTTCCAGAGGTAACACCTGCCTCATTCTGGCTAGTCCACTCAAGCAAAGCTAGTTAGTCAAATATGAACAACAGAGAAACCAAAATCAAGTGGAGGAAATGAGTCAAAGTAAAGGGAAGAATAAAACACATAAATCATAAAAAGCTGTTTCTGCATCACGTCAGCCATGCTTTAAAACAGACAGGAAGCTGTTTGAGGGGCACACCCAGAATGTGTCAGCTCATCGTTACATATTCAGAGCTCAACAGATGCACTACACTGAAGAATGACAGGAATTAAACACGTTAATGTGAGCGTTCTCGTTCCTTCCATTTCTTTTTCTCTCCCAACAGGTGTGTGTGTGTGTGTGTGGTGGTGGTGGTGGTGGGGGTGGGGGGGGGGGGGGTGGGGGGGGGCATGTGATTACTCTAAAACCAAAAGGTTTGCGTCAAACAGACGTTGGACTTTGACTCAAGTGAGGTCACCAATTTAGAGCGCCTCAGAGGAGGGGGGGCGGGGGTCTTTATTGCTATAAAACATGTTCAGTGCAGATTTATGAGTAATACCACAAACGCCCGGGATGTGATTCATGAAGAAAAAGAAAGAGAAAGAATGGGAACTGAACTCAACGAACAGAGGGAAAAACGTGGATCTTACACAACGTGTCGGGTTCTGTCGGGTTCTGTCGGTTCTCCATTGGTTCTCTACTTTGTTTTGTTAGGGTAACTGTACGGGCTCTCTCCCTCTCTCCCCCTCTCTCTCTCCCTCTCTCCTGCGTCCGAGAGGCTAAAGGCCGTTACCAGTGAACTGACGGCGGGCGGGCGGGCGGCTCGTCATTGGGCGAAGAGGTCAGAGGTCAGAAGGTCATGTGTTAGTTGCCGGTGGCGGCTAGGTGGTTAGAAACAAAAAACAAAACAAACAGAAACAAAAAGATAGAAAGGGGATTAGTGTCAGCAGGAAGAGACTGGAATGACATCATTTTACAATAAAATGAATGCAATCTCTTATGCCCCCCCCCCCAGCCCGGCTGATCGACACAATGACGTCATTGCTGCTAAGCCCCTCCCCGAATCAGGCAGCATGGCGGTGTCATTTAAGCACACATTGTGCCCCCCCCCTCCCAAAACCAGAAGCAAAGAGACGAACAGAAAGAGAGATGTAGTGGTTTAGTGTCTCCAGGTGCACGTTACTCTGTGATTAGTGGTGAGGAGGCTCACTAGTGTTATGTGACTACCGCTACAATGAATGGATGAATCATGGGTTCACGATTCCTTCTCTTTATTTAGCAGTATATTGTTATAGAGTATAAATATACACCAGAACCATAAATACATTTGATATAAAATGCTGAAATATAAAATGACAGTACCTCACGTACAACTGAAATATCTTGAATGTGTGTTTATTCTATGCGCAGTGGAGATGCTCGTGTCTGTGCGTCTGTCTTCAATAGGAAATAAGAGGTGAAGCGGTGACGACTCGTCTGTCAGAAGCATCGGATGCACTTCATAATGATAGTTCTAGTTATGAGCCGAGCAGATAAGTGACGTAAATGATGGAAGGAGCCCAGAGGAATGTGACGGTGCACCTTTAACACCGCCCGTCTCTGCTCAGCTGCACCGACCAGAGACGCCGCTGTGACACACCTCCTCTACAGGACAGTGTGCAGCGCTACATGTAAACACAATGTGCAGACCACAGGGCACCATTTAGCTGGCGTGTGGATGTGTGGGATAGGAAGGTAGTGTGTGGGGGGGGGGGGGAGGAAAACAAAATGCAATACAGATGATGTACAAACTCCTAACTAAGGCATCGAGGCATAACAGGCATAATAATCATTGAAAGTCATCAATCAATAGTGTAGCTAGGAGACTAAACTGACCTCTGTCAGCGGTCACAATCCTTTGGTAAGGATGGACCCGCGTGTCATGCCGTCTCACTTTAGTAGCCATTGCACCTGGATCGTAACAGGTCCACAAGGTTAGAAACCGTTCACGTTGAGCAGGGGAAAAACAGTAACATTCACATTTTAACCATCATCATCATCATCATCATCATAATGCTCAGATAATACAACAATACACAGAAGAGCAACAGAATACAGGTTATAGTACATGTACACACACACACACACACACACACACACACTCACTCACATACATCACACACAGCTTCTTTTTTATGTGTAGAAAATGCAGTAGAAAAAATAATACGCCTCTTTTGTCGTTTTACTTGGTATTTAAAAAAGCATAAGTTAAGTAATAAGAGCCACGGTGCTCAGAGGAGTCTCTGAACACAGGGTGAAGGCTTCTGGGCCGTCTAAACATAACGGGAGTCTTCCTCTGGGGTCCAGAGGAGGACAGAGAAATTTGTCTCTTTATTTTTGAAAGGTGGGGAAATCCAATATCGCGCTGATGGTAATTGAATAGTGGCAGACACCACCTGCCTCTGCCTCTCGTTCCCCATCTCTCTCCAGCTCAATCTGCTCACTGGCAGCAGAGGCCGTCATCTTCCTCTTACATCACAGCTGATCTCTTCCTGCTGCAGGCATCGCCGCCGCCTCCTGGACGCAACGCAAACAAACGAGCTTGTTTGCGACAAAAAAACGACAAAAATGTGAGGCGCAGGAAGTAAGAACTTAAGTTCTCTCAGAGGAAGAGGGGAGCGAGGAACGAGTTCTACAATTTAACAAGGATTCCGTTGTGGCGTCGCATTAAGACAGTTTTGGCTGACGACTATGGAACCACCTCCACGACTCTGGAGGAGCAGATGGCCGGACATTCCTTTCTGCTCAGAGAAGCCAATAGTGGCTGAATACAGTAGCGCAGGCAGCCGAACCGAGTGCACGAGTGAGTGTGTGTGTGTGTGTGTGTGTGTGTGTGTGTGTGTGTGTGTGTGTGTGAGAGAGAGAGTGTTTCCACACAGGGCCCTGTGTTGCTGAAGGCACCGATCGATAATGTGAGTAAATAAAATGCACTAAGCTGGTGTAACCCTGCAAGTTAAAGAGAGAAAAGCCAGCCAGCCGCCCCGGTCTGTTCTACACACGGCTCCCAGAGGCACACACACACACGGGTTAGCTACAACAGGCTAGTGTCTGCTGAGCAGCGTCAGAGGAGGACGGTAAAGCAGCCGACTCTCCCGTCTTGACGGGGGAGACGGCTTTGCTTTTGTTAACCACGGCCTCAGTAAAACACACGGCGTTCATGTGAGACGCTTCCATCAGTAGATGTCGGGTGTCTCTCGTGTTGAGCTTATGAATAGAATACATAGACCCTCACGTTGAACTGTACTCCTGACACAAGCTAAGGGGAGCGTCAGGTATTGGCATATAGCTGGAGTTCAAGAGGGGTGAAGCTGAGACAACGGAGAGGGGGGGGGGGGAGAAAAAAGGGAAGAATTGAGGAATTTAATGAACATCCCCAGTGGGAGTGAGAGAGGGACTATCTACAGGCATCAAGGCCTGCCTGCAGAGAACAGCACAGAGAAATGATTTCAAAAGCTGCAGAAATCCGAGGGGATCTGCCGCAGACTGAATGTGCCTCCGGGCCGGTGCATGAAAGGGTTAGAGAGCAGGCTGCGTGTACGCCAGCGCCTTTCTGTCGGCATGCCTCGATTCACACCGAGGCGAGCGCTCCTATGTGAACCCTGCAGAAAAGAGAACGTCGAAACCTGAGAGCACAAGTGTTTGGCGAGAACGCAACTAAAAACAGTGAAGTAACTTTAGTCTAGATTAGAACTTTCCAGGAGCCTAGTCCTCACGAGGTCGCTTTTTATTTTGTCCCCCTTTGCCTTTTTAATACAGTGTCCATATGAGCCACATAGCCGGTCATCCCATTACCAAGAGCTTCACCAGCACATCCACTCTGTGAGTTTGTCTGTTTTTGATCCTCAGGTGGACACGACATATTTACCTTTCAACAAGTCCTGACTGTGGCTCATGGCGGCCGCGTCCAGCACCCCAGCTCCGGGGTAAAACAAGCTCTCCTGTCCAAGCTGGCTAAAGTTGGCCATTGTACCTGGACCCATGCTCCCCCAGGCTCTCTTACCTAGAACCCCACTGTGCTCGATGGGATACTCCAGCAGGGAGGTGGGTGCCAGGGCGTAAGGGTAGTCGTACGGGGTGGTGTAGATAAGACCGCCATCCGGTGAGGGAGGCACCAGGGTGGGGGTGCCATTGGGCAGCATGGCGGCCATCTGAGGGGATCGGATGAGGTTCATGATGGGGCCCCCGCCTGGTGTTTGGGGCCGGAGAGCCTGGGGAGGCAACACCTGACCCGTGGGGGCCGCTATGAGACGTTGGCCCTGAGCGGCCGCTGCCGCCGCTGCAAGAGAGAATGCAAGGGTGGCTGCCATAAGCAAGAGAGCAAAGGACAGGAGTAGAAAGAAAGAAGAAGGACAAGAGATAAAAGTGGAGTGTGGTTGATCATAATCACAGATGAACAGTGAAAGGTGAAAGTACAAAAGGAGGAAAAAGAAGAGGTAACGGGAAGTGGCAGGTGGAGAGGGGAAGAGGAAGGGGGGCAAAAGGGAGAATTAGTCCATGCAATGATCATGGTGGTGAACCACTAAAGCCACAATCTGTTGCAAAGGAAAAGTCAACATAGCCAAACAAAACAAAATCAACGCCCCTCACACCAAAACACAGGAAGCACGAAACGCTGCGTCATCCCAAAGCATTCAAAGCTTACAAATCACCACGGCAGCTGAACATTCATCTACCGACGGCACGGGTGAGGTGAACATTCATGCCAACAGAAACGAGCTGTTGACTGTCTGCAGAGGACAAACACTCGATGGACAGGACTCAGGTCATCGAGGACGATGGGAACCTACTACGGTAAGTTGTTAGTAGAAGATGTTGATCCCACAGTCAGCCGTCCATTTAAGGTGGATAACGTACAACACACTCGTGTGTGTGTGTGTGGAGCGGTTCTGCATCGTGTCGTGTGAATATTAAATCAAGTGCTTTGGTGACGAGTCAGAGGTGGACCAGAACATCTGAGCACATATGTGTTAAACACCTATAGTGTCTCTCCATACATCTGAGTCCATGTAGATGGAAGAACACAGCTTGTGATGGTGTGACAGTAGATTACATGTTGAATGATGAGAACATGGTCCAGGTTCTGGAATAGTTGGGCTTTAAATGACTCATTATGTCATAGATGTGATTATGCATTTAGAAATGGACTTTGGTGATTAAAGTGTAGAATTTGTTATTTTCATATTCAGTTGGGAATCCAAAATTGGAAAAAGACAAAATGATGCGTCGTCGTCATTTATGAATCCAACACGGCTTCATTTTGATGGCTGAATGTTATTTTGATATTGAACGTGTGAGCAGGAAGTTAGAGACGTCTTGTTGTAGTTGATCCAGTTGAAGAGACGCTGCTCACCCTGAGGCTTTAATCAAACAGGCTTCTTTGTGTTGGATTTATAAATGAATGAAATAATGATCTTAAACTTTGGATGACTTGAATATGAACAGAGCGACTGATAACGGAGCAAACACTGTAGACATGTGAGCTAGTGACCGACATGCAGAGGTAAGCAGGTGGAATACAGCAATGAGCTGGAAGAGTTCACAAGAGCAAGTGGTTCAGAGTGATGGCGTCTGGATTGCAGGACGGAGGGGGGTGGGGGGGTAGAACAGAATGGAAGGTCTCCTACTCATGGCTGGGTAGGTGGGAGGTAAACATGGATTGTTTGGAGAGCTTGAGAGAAAGAGGTCTGCTAGTGTCACAGATATCATGACAGTTAATGACAGAACATATCAGAGTCACGTATGGTAATGAGGTCACAGATCAGCTGCTCATGGTTGTGCGAGTTGTGCGTCTATGGAGGCTCACTTACGTGTTTTGATGTTGTTGTCTCTGTATGTCCCGTTGAGAATGGCCAGCTCCATCAGCTGCATCTTCTTCAGGTTGTCTTCTCCCTCGGCCTGAGAAAACGACGGGAGCTTTAATGTCCGTTCACAATAACCACCGCACGTTATTACAATTAATTCCACAAGCTGAGGCCCCTTTATGGGGCCGTTGGAACAAGCCACATGGCGACCGTTTCCCCCAATCACATGCCCGGGTGTTGTTAAAACGCTGCGGTGGGGAAGTTAAATCATTCAGACGATGTTCTCCACCAGCACCGGGCTGGACCGGGTTCAGAGGAGCGGAGACGGAGATAAGCTCAAGTGCTGCTGTCGAGGCAGAGTGCCGTGTTGCTAAAATGCTGACAGACACATTAAGTGTGGGAATGCATATTCATAATCCATATCAGAATGATAATTACTGTAATTTTCTTTGCTCCCTTGTGCGCAATCAAATGCGCCATAACCGCCCTGGCTAATGTCAGCGCCGTCAATTAATGTTTGGATAAATAAATACAAAAGCCGCAGCCGCTGTCATTATTGCCAAATTAGAGGACCGAAATTATTCACGGAAAGCAATTAAGATAGCACCCCCCCCCCCACTCATCCATTCCTCCCCTTTGCTTTCTGCACCCCCCCACCCCTCAAAATCCATTTCCCCTGAAGCTGCCGAACACTCAATAACCATGACAACAGGAGCGCCCTGTGATTCCAGGTTGTACATCATAATCTCAGCTGAGGCCTCATGGGAGTTACTCTGCAGACTGAAGGGTGTGGTGATCCAGGCGGAGCCTCGCCGACCTCCGTCTCTCCACAAGTGAACTATTGATCTGGTGCCTTTCGCTGCTAAAAGCTAAAAAGTGGACGCTTCATCATTTCAACTTATACAGTACAAAGACTGGAGCACAAAGCAGGGCGGCTCGAGGACGTACAGCCTGCATCTGCCTGTAAACACACCGCCAGCGCTGGCAGCAATAAAGCAGGAGGGCGGAGCCTGAACGTCCTCCACTCTACCTCTGTACTCCTGGAGCGAGCCAAACAACACGGCGCTCTATTCAGACGACGATAAGGAGAGAAAGAGGTAGAAGAAGAGAATGAGGTAGAAAAAGAGAAAGAGGTAGAAAAAGAGAAAGAGGTAGAAGAAGAGAATGAGGTAAAAAAAGAGAAAGAGGTAGAAGAAGAGAAAGAGGTAGAAGAAGAGAAAGAGGTAGAAGAAGAGAAAGAGGTAGAAGAGAAAGAGGCAGAAGAAGAGAATGAGGTAGAAAAAGAGAAAGAGGTAGAAGAAGAGAAAGAGGCAGAAGAAGAGAAAGAGGTAGAAGAAGAGAAAGAGGTAGAAGAAGAGAAAGAGGCAGAAGAAGAGAAAGAGGTAGAAGAAGAGAAAGAGGTAGAAGAAGAGAAAGAGGTAGAAGAAGAGAAAGAGGTAGAAGAAGAGAAAGAGGCAGAAGAAGAGAATGAGGTAGAAGAAGAGAAAGAGGCAGAAGAAGAGAAAGAGGTAGAAGAAGAGAAAGAGGTAGAAGAAGAGAAAGAGGTAGAAGAAGAGAATGAGGTAGAAGAAGAGAAAGAGGCAGAAGAAGAGAATGAGGTAGAAGAAGAGAAAGAGGCAGAAGAAGAGAATGAGGTAGAAGAAGAGAAAGAGGCAGAAGAAGAGAATGAGGGCTCAGAGTTAAGCCTCCCATGAGACTCCTCTTCAACACGGCCACAGAGAGCGGAAGAGAAAGAGCGAGGTTAAGCAAGAGAACAAGTGACAGAGCCTGGTCTCCCTGACTAAATATAAAGCAGCCGCAGCTCACACATTGAGCTGTGTGTGTGTGTGTGTGTGTGTGTGTGTGTGTGTGTGTGTGTGTGTGTGTGTGCGCGCGCGCGCGCGCAATGTTTAGTGGACCACAGAGCTGCCAATTAATGAAGCAAGGAGATTCTCTCTGCTGCTTGCTCTCCCTTGCTCCCTCCACTGTGCTCTGGCTCTTGTAATGGGGAACTCAGAGAACACAACACTTCCCCTGTGAAGACAGACGGTTATCAATGCAAACATCGGCGATGAAACTGAACCGATTCACATATTTCTCGTATTCAGTGTGTGATGATGTGCATCACAGAGCTGAGAAGATGTTCAGTTCTAATGCAGACTAACATTAAAAGAATATGCTCTACGAATGATCACAATGTGATCGTCGAATCATTCTGTTCAAAATAACACGGTCGTGTGCAACTGAACAGCTGCTTTATATCAAATCAAAGCCCGAGCACCAGTTGTCCAAATGATCCACTTTATAGTTATGAAAACTGTAAACTGTCTTAAACATAAGCTCTTACATAGTCGCCCCGTTCTGTTCCTCATTAGGTGAAGAGAGGGCCACAGTGTCAACGATGAAAACCACACCAGGCTAATTGAACACGGCCCGGGTCGACAGCTAGCCCGGCTAATATTGGCAAGTAAACCCGACTCACCAGAGAGCCAAAATCACAACTAATGAGACGCTGAAATCTCTCTGTATTATATACAGTCCTGAAACAACAGCCGATCACACCTGAAAGACACTGAACACTAGTGAATACAACAACACATCCTGCTCTCCTTATTTACATCACAGATTAAACTCACTTCTTCAACTTCACACCTGGGTACAGAATAAAGAGCAACAAAAAAGTCTCTACTTTGCTTTCATGAATCAAAACAGCTGTTTTTTCCTTCAGTGTGTGTGTGTGTGTGTGTGTGTGTGTGTGTGTGTGTGTGTGTGTGTGTGTGTGTGTGTGGTTCTTTGGAAGCGGGCCAAAGCCGACTTGCTCGACAAAACTGAGAAATGAGGGAAGGAAAGAGAAAAAGAGGAGACAAAATAAGAGCATAACTTCACCAGATGCACATGGCGGAGGAGGCTCCACGATGCTCTCCAAGCTCAACACGCTGGTGGCGACGATAAATCAAACGCTTGTCTTTGCTCTTTTGTTGTCAGCGTATGGAGAGCTGTATAAACACCATCCGCTCTTTGCTCGGTAGCTTTCCATAACACGGAGGCCTGTTGTCGACCAACAATAATTCAAACGGCTCCTTAGATGTTCCTCTCAAATGGAGAACCACAGACCAATGGTGTCATTGTGGCCGCACTTAAAACGCTTTGTGACGAAGAGTAGTCTTTTAAAATTCAGAGAAAAATAACGAGCACTTCCAGAGGTTGTTAGAGGCGGGTTTGGTCTCACTGTATGGACCTCAAGACACGTGCACGCCGAGTGTCAGGCTGTTTGTGTGTGTTGTGATGGTGGCTCTGCGGGGCTGCGAGGGTTAAATGGGCGGCGACGGTGTCGGTAGTGTTCGCACCCCGGTTCTGCACAACAACAAGTAAGATAGCAGGACGGAGGCGGCTGCAGAGAAGCTGTGAGATCAGGTCCAACCAAAAGATAATGCAGCTGGACCGAGCAGCTTCCTCCTGCAGGAGCACAGCTTAGATGAATGCTTGATGAACAGCGCCGGGGAGAGCAGTTAACACTTCAAGGTGTTGCCACAATTAACTGACTTCTCAGTCAGCATGCACCACCCATAATAAAGCATCCACTCAGACGTAGCCGTCACTAGGACCGCGTGTGTGTGTGTGTGTGTGTGTGTGTGTGTGTGTGTGTGTGTGTGTGTGTGTGTGTGTGTGTCTGTAATGATCTGGCTGCTGGAATTCCCGGCAGAGGAATAGCTGCTGAATTATAAAATGACAGGGATGAGGGAAAGGACGTTTTCCTTTATCGTCCCTAACGTGCACACACACACACGTGCATGTGCGTAACAAGCACACACACCGACACGCTCCTGTCCATCAGCGGAAAAGCCACTCAATAAAGCTGCTCTATCCACAAGAATCAGATTCAATCAATGAGTCCTATTTGTGAAATCAGCAGAGCGGTAAAAGCTATCAGGGAGGAGCAAGTCGGAGGGATGAGGGAAGGAGGGAAGGAGGGGGAGAGGAGCAGGGAGGGAGGAGAACGGAGACCGTAGTGCGATGAGCTAAAGTAGGCGAGCCGTGTCCCACCGCCGCTAACCGACAACTCTGCGATGAGGTCACTCGATGCATGTTAAATCACTGTCACGCTGCACTCCCTCCTGAGCACAGCTTCAGAAGTTGATGACAAACACACTGTAGCTAAAGCCGATTGTTACAGACAGCAGAGCTCACGCTCGATGCCGCGTGTGGACGACACGAAGCAACAGATGAGCGGCTGCCTGAGAGCGCTTAGAAGGCCCTCACTCCCCCCAGACTCAGGGCCCTCTCCCATCCATCTCACCCGCAGATAAACACTACAGGCGCCTGGATGCTCGGGTGAATCTGCTCACGTCTCGGCTGCAGCTGAGGGGGAGTTTTCTGCTCATGTCTGGCAGGAGTCACCGTCTATGCAGCTCAGCAGAGATGAAATGATGAGCGGAGACACAGATAGAATGAGAGGTGGAACAAAACAGTACCAGGAGGAGAGAAAGAAGAGCTGCAGACCCAAGTACAAGAGAAAAAATGTGAATAAATGTGTGGAGTTGGTGGAGAGATATGCAAGAAGAAGAAAAGGGAGAGCGGGAGAAAACGAGACAAGAAAAGACAAGACAGCGTAGTGAAAACCAATTTGTCTGCCCCGAGAGGGCTGACACTGGCTGAAGCTCACTTCCCTTCCCTGGCCTCACTGCCAGTCATCACAAACAGGCGTATGCGCACATGTGTACACACACACACACACACACACACACACACACACACACACACACACACACACACACACACACACACACACACACACACACACACACACACACACACACACACACACACACACACACACACACACACACACACCTTAGGCCTGAGCGGGGCCAGGGTCAGGCTCCCTCCAAACTACTCCAATTACCTCAGCAGTAAACACAGCCTGCCCCGGCTGCCTCCTGGGACACAGAGAGGCAGAATGTGTAGAACTGAGAACCAGAGGAGAGGGGGAGGAAAGAATCCTGCAGAGTGGAGGAGGGAGGAGTAGATGACTTCATGTAGAGGGTGGAACTGGTAGCGGCAGCAGCAGCTGGTTTTCCTCCCGTACCCCTCCCTCTCTCGCCTTATTCTTGGTTCCTTCCCAAACTCTAACATCTGGAGGAAAATGATTACTCTCGCCACGCTGCCAAGACGACTTATCAACAATTCCACACTCTCCAGAAGCGTAAGGTTAGAGAGGAGGAAGGAACGAGTATTCGCAGCGAGCTCCAAAACTTCTCCGCACTAAATAAACAAGTGACGAGAAGTTTAATCAACTCACGTCAGCTAAAGCAAACTGGGAAGTTGGATTGGGGAAAGAAAGGAAAACACAAACCAGATTCCTGTTTTCAACGACGAGACTATCAATCAAACAAACACGTATACGAAACAAACATTGTGTTCTTTCTTATGGAAAAGCATGCATCAATCAGTAAACACTCCATATTTACAATCCATGGAAACAAACCCTTGTTGTGTATCAATCAGCTACAGGAGAACAAACTGCACCAACAGAGAAGCGTTCTCCTTTTCTCTTTCATAAAAAGCACTTTTAAAGAACGTCCTGGAGTAAGTGCTGCATGTCCTTTCTCAGATTCACGGCTGCACTTTCAAAGGCAATTTTCTTTCCTCTGCCTTGCTCTTCGGCTTTTTGTGAACATATCTGCCAAGGGAATCAGGCCTCAACTGTATTTTCCTTTTTCCCCAAAGACTAACAACGCAATCTCCTGCAACTCTCCTCTCCGACTGTCTCACACCTCCACAACACCCCGGCAAAGCCGCTTTATTCCTCCTTTCCTCCCGTCCTCGCTGCCAGACAGCTCTGTTAGCGATGTGCGCCATTAGTCATGCTAAACCACCAACACACTCGCTCATTAGCATAGAAGTGAACCTGACTCCAGTCAGATTATTACAAACTCATCACGGCTGCTCCGCCCCATTACTGTCAATCACGCAGCTTACCGAGGTACAGTTGAAAGTCAGGAACCAACTCTTCTGTTCATACTTCATCTCCAGCATCACAACAAAGCTCACGAGGGCCTCGGAGCAGAAGACTTGTGTCATGTGCACGTGTTGGCTGGTGCTCTGGGTGTTACTATGCGTTTAACTGGTGGAGCCTGGTTTACGTCCACAGCTCCTCTTCATCATCCATTACATGCAGAGTAGGTACGGTTGGAGGACGCAGCCTGGGCCCTGACTCCTGGATCTACGGGGCTTATAATAGCCTTCTATTGTGATGAAAGGGTGAAGTGGGCAGCCTCGGTTCTCTGTGCTGGACCCATCAGTATCAACTGACACACACACACACACACACACACACACACACACACACACACACACACACACGGAAAAAAAGAGACGGGCTGAAAATCTGTTTTTCTACCAGCTCGGTAGACTCGGTGCTCTTTCTTGAACTGAAAGAGAGAAAAACAGTTTTTCGTTTCTAGTGGAGGAAAAGCAGAGCAGAAATTCTGAGTGATCTTGTTTATCCTCAGAGACCGGGCTGTTATTCCATGTAACATAACGGCATTAAGAGCGGATTAATCTTCGCATAAATAACCTAGAGAAGTACATACAGATTTAACAACGAGATTTAGATGCATCATTAAAGCTCGTTAGTCTGCACCGGATTTGAAAACACAGATGAGATGTCACCGGAGAAGAGCAGGAGGGATCAGCCCAATAAACAGCTGTCTGCTCCTCCGGTCCCGTTCTCTCTTCATGTGCTCCCTGCTGTCCATCACATTCCCTCTCCTTCCTCTGTCCTCCCTTACTCCCTAGTTGTACACTCAGGGTCTACCTTATTCATCCACCTCTGGTCTTTCTTCTCCTCGCCCGCCCTCCCCTCCGTTTAGACCTCATTCCACCGGGCTGCCAGACGGCGCATTGTTCCGTCGCTGCGATCCTTTAATGCCATCCAATCGAGCTGGGAATATCTTGAAGGGATTTGGCCAGGGATGATTTCGGAGCTTTAAATACCGCTCGGGGATTTGCATCATTCAGAGATCCTGACTCCTCAAACAGGGATCTAAGCACCTCCTGCCAGACGTGGATTCAAACCTGGAATGGATCTACGGACATATGCATGAACACTCTTTCCTTGGGTGTCCTCTGCACATCTGAATCCATACAAGCTGACAAAAACATCACCAATACCTCCTTCAATTACTCACATGCAAGAGAGATTATGGGACAAAGCTGTTAATTCACATGAAAATGAATCTTCTCTACACCAACTGGGTCAGCAAAAAGACAACTTACACTATGGTTCTTATGAGGACTGTGATCGCTGACCAGCCAGCTCCCTACACTGCATTGCTGGATGTTCTGTTTTCTTTGTATGATAGTGTCATCTGATAGTCAACAGAGCGCTTTGAACAGAAAGAGAGACGGTTGGTTTTAGTTTGTTGTGCCCCAGTGAACACAACCCAGCGTTCCACCATGGGAGAACCAGTCAGCGCAGTAGACAGCAAGTGAAGTGTTGTGAACACCACCGCTAACAAACAACAGACTGATGAACAAACCAAATGAGCCCAAGGAAGGCCAACCAAAACACAGAGCTTCTAAACTGGAGACACCACGGAGGAGGCAAAGAAAGCCATCGGTCCAGAGCTGGTTGGTGGGACCGAGAGCATGAGAGTTTGAAATGACTTCAGCGACGGCTGGCAGAGCAAGGCATCACAGACTGGAGGGGCAGCGTCTGACTGAGGCCTGTGGGCTCTCGAAACGCTGAGCTCTACACAATCCTATTTCCCTGCCTAAACACTGGGACACACAGTCGCTGGAGAGACAGAGATGAAAGCTCTGTGTGTGTGTGTGTGTGTGTGTGTGTGTGTGTGTGTGTTTGTTTGTCTGTGTTCCCACTTTGCAGATGAAGCTTGGCCCGAGCAGCGCCCCTGGGGAAGATCACAAACTACCGTGGGTGGACAATGTAGAAAGCGCCGTGTGAGAGACAAAGACGCAGAATAAAGACAATGTGCACGAGTCTCAATCGG
This sequence comes from Cebidichthys violaceus, assembly GCF_023349555.1. Lineage (NCBI taxonomy): Eukaryota > Metazoa > Chordata > Actinopteri > Perciformes > Stichaeidae > Cebidichthys > Cebidichthys violaceus. The sequence continues at coordinate 2,203,082 of NW_027176583.1, forward strand.
CACAGGACCTTTGGAGATGCAGGGTCTTAACCGCAGCTCGCCTACACTCGACCCGCAAGCATACGCACACATGAAAAACACACACACGGAAACACACACACACACACAGAGTGGCAAGGAAGTGTGTGTGTAAGGGGATTAAGGAGACCTTCAAAGAGAGGCAGAGAGATTGGCCAGGGGCCTGCAGGGTCCCACTCCATGCCACTGGGGGACCGGGGCAGATTAAAACTGCCCGGGCTTCTCAGCATGCCTCCTCTCCCTACGCACTGCATAAGGACATGTGAAACCCCTGGAGCAGCCACAACCAGGTGGATTAGGAAGCGGGTTGCTTCACAATGATGTCAGGGACCTGGAGGTCGGGGACCAACGCGCCCGTGTGAACTGAAATTAAAAAGGACAGCACAAGTGGGCAAGGCAATTCTGTAAGTGGTGCAGAGGGCCTGTGTACACAGTTCAGATGTATCACGTTCAGATGTATCCCTCTATGAAACATTGGTTCCATATGTGCAGATATTCTGTGTGCCTCATGCAGATACCGACACATAAAGGCTGAAGCTTACAGAGACAACGGACGGTTTGTTTAAGAGCAATGCATACGCATGTTACCGTGCTTCTGATCGGTCACACCAGTGAGTTGGTGAAAGAGATAAAACAAGTGAGGACGGTGATGAAAGGTGCCATTCAGCACAAATGTTACTGCAGTGGGAATCTTTCCCCGCTTTAGACTGTTTTTCACCGTTTCTTGCGTCTCGCTCCGTGAGCAGACTCCTGATGAGTGAAGTCAAAGTCACGCTGCCTCTTCCCTCGTTCTTGTTCTCATTGCTGCATTGTTCCGTCACCACGTGACAGCACTATCTATGTGCATCTATGTGCATCTCGGCCGCATACAGGAGGCAGATGGGCAACGCCTCAGAGATCGGCTGCAGAAGTCTGCCCGGATTTCAGTTGTAGAGCCAGGAAATGAAACCGCAGGAGGACGAGAGCAGGGAAGGTGGCCAGGCGAAGGCAGGTTGTTCCCTACAGGGGTACCGCTTCTTTAGGGTTAGAACCACCTGTCTGCCCCCCAGGACAGCCATAGTGCTGGAGACGGGGAGATTTGGGCAGATGGAGATGTGGAGGGGAGGAACCCTCGGGCCAAGACGGGACCACGTCCCTCCTGTTGGGTTTGAGCTGAAAGGAGGGACTTGGCACAAAGAGGCTCACTGGTTCCTGCATGTAGAACAGCCATTACAAGCTCGCACTGGAGGAATGTGTGCAACTTGGGAGTCATTTAAATTAGGCGTTTGTGGCACATCCTCTCCACGCAATATATGGAACAAATATAGTTATAGTTCAATAATGCATCAGTGAGTCTGGTGTTGTGTGTGTGTGTGTGTGTGTGTGTGTGTGTGCAGACAGCTGCAGCCTGTTCTGTGGTTTGTAACCTGTGCTGTTAACAGGCTGCGGCGGCCTTCAGGCCACTGCAGATACAGTAATGGAAGAGTGGTGAATGGCTCGTCCCCTCAATCATCCAGAGAGGAAATAAGAGCAGCACACAGCAAGAGAAGGGCAAACACACACCAAACACAAATAAAATGAGGAAGGACACACACTTAAGGGGAGAAACAGAGCGGGGAGAGACGAGCCCAAAGAAAGCAAGAGAAACACACAGAAATAGAAGCAAGACACGGAAATAATTGCAACCCTTTAGCTGCTACTGTAGGTGAAAGAAAGGCGGTAGATAAATACATGAAGTGAAATACACAATACGGGTCTTTAATGTGAGCTGCAGAAGAGTCGGATGGGGTTTCTCTAGCTGGAGCCGTTAAATACTAAATATTCTCTTTAGTCCTCAGAGGTGAGGCCCAAGTAAGAAATAGCACCCAAATTCTTCTGCAAATAAGATTTTATGAGCAGTACTGGGAGGCCAGTCAGGGTCACGCTTGAGCCTGCTGTCAGGTGTTTTCAGCTAATGCCAACATTCAGGCCAGAGGAGAGAAGCAGGGCTGTCTGGCTGTCTGGAGCGTAGCTGAAGAGAGGCGGATGGACTCGACTTCTCTCGTTATTTGTGTTATCAATAATTTAAAGAAGGCTGTGAGCAGGGCATGTACAAATGTAGACATGCATGCTTGGGTATATATGGTTTCACCAGCCGGGGTCACTCGTGGTCACTCCTCACATTAACCAAAATGACACGCAGTAAAAGTCCTTATTGACACGAGTGTCGGGAAAGCCGCATCTGTTTCCTGTGGTGAAACGGTTCGAGTGGTCAATTCCAATTATCCACTTATCACCTCGAGATCATTAATTAGAGGCGATTTGTACGCCACACAGTTTCAGTGTTTGCTCTGCTCTGCTCTCCCGGCTACACGGCGCCAATAGGTGTCTGTGAAGTATCGGCCTCAGATGTGTTAGCGGGGCAGATGAGGACCAGAAGGCCGGATAAATGAGCACAAACACCGACGATTTCAAGATGGAGAGTGATGAAAGTGGAGGACAAGAGGACGGCTGGGAGTCACGGGTCACACTGCCTCCTGGACAGCTCCTACCTCTACTGCCTGGGAGTGAATGGAAGCCACACACACACACACACACACACACACACACACACACACACACACACACACACACACACACACACACACACACACACACACACACTTTAGACAAAGAAAGAAAACAGCAGAGCAGCATTGAAGGAGGAGCCGGTGATGCAGGCTTGCTGTCTCAAGTAGAGGTCACCAAGTCAAGGAAGCCAATTAAAAAGATGATTAACATTCATGCGGGAGATGCTGCGTCTACGTGCAGGTGGGATGATCTCACCACACACACACACACACACACACACACACACACACACACACACACACACACACACACACACACACACACACACACACACACACACACAGTCTGTTGTAACTGTGGTGTCCTGGGAGGTAGAGATCAGGAGGTTAATATGATCCAATCCTACTCCTTCATTAGCCTGATGAAGGTAATAACAGCCTACAGGGACGAGAACCTACCTATCTACTGCCTACCATGTGCAGTGCATAGGATAACAACAGTGTGTGTGTGTGTGTGTGTGTGTGTGTGTGTGTGTGTGTGTGTGTGTGTGTGTGTGTGTGTGTGTGTGTTACAGCTCAGTTACAGGCAATAAAACAATATGGTGGTGAGATTTCCCGGGACGATAGAAGCACACAAGCTAGTTTCTTCACACTGTGACTGTTTCTTTTCACCTGGTTTAGACCATTGCTTTTGGAAGCGCTAACGTAATGTGAACCAACCGATGAGGCTCAATGGAAGACATGAGCTTCTGCTCTTATGGATATGGCTGCATGTTATAGAGGGAGGGGGGTAAACAGGAGTACATAAGAGGAGAATGGTAGTGATAGGTAGGCCTAACAGAGAATAAACATCATTAATTGGGGAGGCACACTAGGAAGGATGCAGCCAGATGGTGTTTTGTACTCATTTGTCATCCACCGCTGACAGAGAGAGAGAGAGGACAGAGTGAGAGCTAAAAAGCAAAGAAAACCAAAAGAGGTGTTTATTGATCGCACAGTCGGCACAGCGCTGCCTAGAACAGACTTCCACGTTTAAATCTAGCTTTGCTTGTTCCGCACCATCGTCTCTCTGTGCGTGTGCCTTTCCTGTCTGAGTGGCTCTGGTAGTCGTGCCATTGCAGCACTCTGCCAAGCCGGATGCATACTGGCGAGTACAGACGCAACACCCCGCAGATCGCCAAACTTGGCGACCATTGAGGTCCATCTGTCTCGCTTTTACAAAAACACCATCTAGTGCATGTTCTCCCATGAAGGTGGTCCATAGCGGAGAGGAAGAGGAGAGACAAAAAAGAAAGAGAAATGAGGGGAGACAGAAGGCTCCGGGGAGCGAGAGACGGGATGAGAACAAAGAGGGGGCGGCAGACAGGTTTACCCAAAAAGAGAAACTTTGTGTTAGCCTTGAAGCACTGCAATGAGCCTGGTCAGCCGAACACGGAGGAGGATGGAGGGCTCTCACTCTGCTATCCACTGCCAAGGCATTTACAAAAATGAAACCACAAAGTGGAGCGATGAAACCATCTCAGAATTATCATAATGTGCACTAGAACTACAAAAGAAATACCAAAAATAGAACTTAAAAAAGGAGTAATAGAAGGAGTAGGGGGAACATGGGGAGGCGGAGCACAACAGGGAGCAGTCAGCTGGAGCCACATTGCAGGACCGGGATCCCGACGCGGCGCAAACGGAGCAGCGCTGGAGGCCCCCGGTCTGCTGCTCACTTTGTTCTCAGCAATGACGGATCCATTCAGAGACGTGGCTCTCTGTGTGCCGCTCTCCTTTCAAACCTAACCTTTCCTGCTCCTGGATGTGTGTGTGTGTGTGTGTGTGTGTGTGTGTGTGTGTGTGTGTGCGTGCGTGCGTGCTCCTCCATTGATGTACTGTAGATACCTTGCGGCGGTGCCGGCCGTCACTGAATCAGAAGCAGAGCAACGTAGACGGCGTTGTGTGGAGCTTTCCTTATCTCACATAACGTAAACATCATGGCGTGACTTCAGTCCTCGCTGTAACGTGATTATCTCTGCAGGAACCTCCTCTTTCACGTCGTACAGCAGCCCCATCAGATAAACTCATGTGTGAATGGGTTTACATTCAGATTTTAGGATTTAGCCGGCTTGGGATTTGTTTTACAACCTGCAGTGAGCAATGCAACAGAATTATACGCATCATTTTCTAGATCAGCAACATTTTAACTGAAAATAATGCAAAGGTCAAAGCCACTGTCTGCTGACAATTCAGTTAGATGCTAATCTAATGTTTCCCCAACAGAGCACAGATTTAGAAGCACCTTAAAGCCAAATGTAAACTCAAACATTAATATCTAATGGTAACCTAGGTAACCCAAGGTACCTTTGGGTTACCTCAGGACCAGGCCTGTGTCTGGCGTCAGGCGGCCTTGTCCAATTGTCTGCCTGTCATCTTCCCATAAGCCCATCATACAGTGCAGTGACCCGAGGGAACCAATGAGAGTTTATCATATCCATAACAATGTCCCCACACACACACACACACACACACACACACACACACACACACACACACACACACACACACACACACACACACACACACACACACACACACACACACACACACACACACACACACACACACACACACACACTTCCAGCAGTGAGAGGATTCTGATAGTTCTGATCACATTGCTGCTCATCACCTACACAACGACATCTCAAAGCATCTCTCAGCTGACATAACGATGGCCAATTAAACAGGTCAGTTTACATGAGATCACTCAAACAACCTGTGTTGAAACATTGAGGAATGTTTTACATGTTTCAACACATTCCAGTGAATGAAGTCACTACAGGACTTCTGTCTCGGTAGGTAGGTACCTTCTTCTACATGTTGTTTAAATGAGTCGGGTGGAGTTCTGCCTCTGGCCTTGATTGACAATTAATAACACTAAACGTCTCTACAGCCAAAGGCCGGCTTAAAGCAAAGTTGTATTGTTATGGGAAACAGTTCCTGTGTTCACCAACCAAGCTGTTTGACATTGGGAGTACAACTCAGAAGATCATTCATAACATATGGAGGGAACCCGGGTGGATTGGACTTCAGCGGGTTTTCTGTTTACAGAAGTTGGCAGCGAGCCGATTCATAATTGTGATGTTACATCATTGTATATAATCACGGCGTATACACAAATCAGGTTCTCTGTCTCACTCACAATTGCCCAGGGGCCGTTGTAGATCAAAGGACAACAGCCGACCACAGTCATCCTTGCTCTCTAGCCCTTCTAGGGGGCTAGGAAGGAAGGAAGGAAGGGGCTCGGAGTGCGGGCGAGTCAGGCTTTATGCACACAGCTCTGCAAGTATATGAGCGGAGGTTACCTAAAGTGCAGTGGGGCTCTGCTGCCGGCTCCGTTTGAGGGCCTTAACCACAGACTCAAGGGATGAGAAGAGCATTTCAGTGTGTGTGTGTGTGTGTGTGTGTGTGTGTGTGTGTGTGTGTGTGTGTGCAAGTATTCGTCTGGGCATGCGTGTCCATGCGTGTGTGTGCTATTCAGTGTGTGTAGACTAGGGCTGGATCAGTGGAGTAAATCCACACTTGAAAGAGTAGCTCAATCAAGCTACTACCCGTCTCTCTCTCTCTCTCTCCCTTTCTCTCTCTCTCTCTCTCTCCCTTTCTCTCTCTCTTTTCGATGCTCCCAGTTCACGGGGAGTTGAAGAGTTCACAGGACTAGGGAGCATAAGAGCGCTACAGAGGGCAACTCTTCTAACTGTCAATCAATGGTCGAGTGAGGAGCAACCATGAAATTGACAGGGCGTTTTCTCAATAGTCAATGTTTTCTCAACCTACAACACATACCATCGTTCTATTCTCCCTCTTTGTTTAACTGCTGCAGCCGAGTCCTCCTCAATGACGAGTAAAGCCGGTTACTTGAAAAGGGAATAAAAAGCATAACCTCACATTTTGTTTCCTGTGTGATTTGATAAAGGAGATTTTACACTGGCGAACGTGGAGAAGATGCCCTTCATTATAACGGTGCGTTCCCGGCGCGTCCATACTGTAATCCCATCTAGTTTAGCATGATAAAGGGCATCGCTGCCACTCATGTGTGCATGCACACAACATGAAGGAAACACAGCGCTCTGAGGGATGCATGATGCAGCAGCATCCAGCATTACTGGACACTCACTGACACTTCTAGTGCCAGAGCACTGAGGTAATGGGTTAAATGAGCAGCTGCTAATGTGAGCAGGGTGAAGGTCAGATCCACAATACAAACCTAAACCTGGTTTATCGTTCTGATCAATACTAGATAATGAGGCATCGGTGCAGGAAGCAAAACATGCTCGAAAGATATTTGAAAATGTACTTTGAGTGAAAGGTTTTAATGTCTGGAATGTATATAAATACATAACACATATAATATATATATATATATATATATATATATAAAAATAAAAACAGAGACACCTGTTGCTCTTAGCCTCAATAACTGCAGCAGTCACAGGTGAATCTGACTCAGTTGTCTATCTAACAGAAGGATCTTTTCATTACATTAAAATGAACAAAGAATGCTTGAAGGAAAACGTCCTTGCAATGGGTCATTAATTACCTCTATAAAGCTCGTGTTTGAATTAAGGGGAGAGTGAAACTTTTTACGAGAAAATCTTTTACGAGTGTCTCAAAAGAGCTTGAAGCTGCTTTGTTGCGTGTGAGAAATAAAAGAGGAGAGCTCCTCCTTAACCCAGTAAATGGTTCAGGTACTGTATCAACAGAGCGTCTCTGAAGCAGTCAGGCTGCAAAAGGAACAGAGATTTCAAGAAAAGTGAGGACGCTATTTCTGTGACACTCCGTTCTGATGAGTGTTCGCCAAGAGCCGTCATTGACTTAAGAGGACACCGAAAGGGGTTGTGTGTGTGTGTGTGTGTGTGTGTGTGTGTATGTGTGTGTACACGTGTGTTAACAGTGACTCATTCTGCATCACGCTGCTGCTTCCAGAGACAGCTTCATCCTCAAGTGTGTGTGTGTGTGCGTGCACATACTTGAGTGTGTGTGCATTTGTGTGTCAACATCCTGTGTGTGTGTGTGTGTGTGTGTGTGTGTGTGTGTGTGTGTGTGTGTGTGTGTGTGTGCGCGCAGGCTGTGGAGATCTGAAACAAAACAAAGTGCCCAAAGACGTGACGGGTAGGCCGAACAGAGACGAGTGATTCTCAACAACAGAAGATATGAATTGAAGTGCTTTCCACAGTGTCAGGCCGAGACAGACGGGGAGCAGTGATCGGACCAGACAGGAGATCCTGGCGTGATGGCACCTCTTGTGTCAGGTCTTACATCCAGAACCAGCGCCGTGCCGATGAGCGAAACTAAATGTTACAGTTCATTGCTCTAGATGTGACTACAACAGAGGAAGCCTGATACAGTATTCAACTCGTAGACAGTGATATAGATGTGCCGTCACTTCCTCCTCTGTGCTTTGTGTTAGTTTAGAATTAAAGGAGGGCATCTTCCTCGAGGTGTTTGCATCATAGTTCCATTAAGTTATATATGCTGATAAACTGTAATGCAGCTACATCTAGTGCAAAGACTGTCCTTTAGAATGTAAATCAAGTACATGTGTAAACACATGAATTGTGGGATAAAGGGCATGAAGGAGAGCAGCTCAACACTGCGTCTCGTGTTTAACCTTGCATGCTGGGACATTGGCTGGCCCTGTTTCCGCAGACCACCAAGCCCCGTGCGTTGCCACCTGATGGCGTATCTGGGCCTTCAGCTGCCCGTCCACCTGGTCACCACAGTTAAACAGGAAGAAAAACTAATCGTATGCCAGAAAGACCATCAGCAGCCATCAGCAGCGGTGCGGGAGGAAGTCGAGGCAGCGGGAGGAGATGGAGTGTGGCAGTCACAGGAGGCGTGGACAGCTAGCTACGTGTTTCCACTCCACCGGGGGTACGGCCAACCTGTTCTCCTCGTCTATATACGGACGCAAACAGGAAGCTGACAGTGGGATAGCGGGGGTGTGCCGTATGTAGCCAGAATATCTCGTTGTTTGGACTACGATCATGGAAAGGTCTCTCTCAGCAATAACACATCCGAGCTGAATACGACTGCACTTGTGCAGAGCATTAAATACCTTAAAGGCCATAAGCGGCTGCCATTGTGCACCATGTGTGTATATGTACTCACAGCAGGTACGAGGAGCTTCTTGACCTCCTCCACGGCTCTCCTCATCTTGATCTCGGCTCGGCCCTGTGTGTCTTCCACTGTGATCAGGACATGAAGGTCTTCGTTTAAGTGTTCCCAGTTTGGCTTCCCTCTGTTCTGCTCCTCCTGGACGAGAGAGAGAGTGAGAGAGAGAGAGAGAGAGAGAGAGAGATGGTGAGTGAATGTGACAGTGTGGGTGTGTTGGGAGCACCAGTGCCGTAACACAGCATATCAGAGGAAGCGGAGGCAAGAGGCAGGCGTACACAGAGGACGACGGGTTCCTGTGAAGAGAAGCGGAATGACAGGAGTGGTCCTTTAGTCAGCTATTTAAGCTTTAACTTTGAAAGGACACCCTTCCTTAATAGATCCCCGGCTTCACAGAGACAAAGACGACAGCGAGCCCTGCAGCAATTAATATCAGTGGAAAGATGGATGGGTGCACGGATCAGAGAGAGATAGATGGGGATGTTTTTAATGGTATGCATGTAATTATGATACGGTTCAGACCGCCGCAGGACTGTGTGTGTGTGTGAAGGTGCACAAGCCTCCGTCTCTGACTCGTGTTTGCGTGGACAATACTGTCCGGGTAACAAAAGCTCCCTGGGGGAGTCCGTCTCCCACCTGAAAAGGCTGAGCCAAAGCACTCCGTGGGGGCCAGATTGTAGTGCTAGCAGAACCTGAGAGGCACAATGGGCTGTGTTCACAAATGCTTTCAGTCCGTGTTAAGACGTGAAGTGAGAAGGCTGAGGTTGGGAAATGGTGCTCGACGCTGTACGTCTTTCAGGAGCGTCAATGTAAAAAGCTGACACTTTTGTGGAACGGTAAAATGGGATACGTAGAGGAATATGGAGCAGCATCACGTTTGTATTTTTCTTTTTAAACACGCGCCGCCAGTTAGCATAGAGACGTTCCTCCCTCTTCAGGTTGACAGTAAATGCAGCGAGCAGACGCAGAGCGCTCTAAAGAGCCTTTGAGGTGGTATCGCATGTCACTGAACGACCACGAGAGTCAGTGGTTAGAAAGACGACGACTTCCCCCCCGAGGTGAGCAGCTGAGGTCCAGGTCACCGGAAACACACGGATGTGTGACACCACATTAAAACACAGCAGCATGTTACCATGCTAACATCTGACAGATGTGATGAAGAGAAAATGAAGCTAAAAATCAGAATTGTGATTTTCTTTTTTCAAAAGGAGGTCAGAGTCTGGAGCTGTTTGTTCAGGTTGTGTTGTTTACCTCCAGCCATACAAACCTCCACAACTAAAGACCAACTAAAGGTCTCTACTCAACTAAAGACCTCTGTGAGAAGTGAGACAGTGCTGGAGTGTCTAATCAACGATGCATCGTGGTGCTCTGCAGGGGGTCCACCTGACATGATTTCAACACACACACACACACACACACACACACACACACACACACACACACACACACACACACACACACACACACACACACAGCTTAAACTGAGTGCCACCCTCCTGCTTTCACTCCACAGAGACCTGTTGCCATGGCACTGCTCTTTATACACACACACACACACACACACACACACACACACCAAGAAAGTTCAATATTCCACTCTCGTTTTCCTCTTTTCCACACGGGGGGGAGAGCCTAGTTTCAGCAGTCGGCCAGTATTTCACCATGGCTGTTTGCTTAGGGCCTATTAGGGGACAAAAAGGTGACTCAGCATTCTGTAGACGGACTGAGACGGACAGACTACAAAGAGTCTCACACCGTAGGTACATGAACGCACCAGATCCACTGTGTGGACCCACGACCAGATCACATGACTGTGAGTGTGCATGTAAAGTGTGCACGCCAACGCGCTGGCAGATTGTGATTTAGTTACACACACACACACACACACACACACACACACACACACACAAGTATGACTGCCTGTGAACAAGGTCACTGTGCCCTCTGAGAGAAAGTGACAGCATGACAAACGGGGGGGGGGGGGGGGGGGGGGGCACTAAAGGGGACGCTGGGAAGGCCTTTGAAGAGAATGTCCATACTGGCCCACATCAAATGCCACGGCTATCACCACATACTGGAGGGTGATCGGTTTTGGTAAAAATATGTGGCATGAATAAATATCCAGAGAGAACATCTAAGAATAGGATCACAGTCACTTATGCTGCTGACTTCCATCGCTTGGACAGCACCTGTTTGCCTTCTCACACACACACACACACACACACACACACACACACACACACACACACACACACACACACACACACACACACACACACACACACACACACACACACACACACACACACACACACCTCATGACACCACATGCATAGAAAGGTGACAGATACAGAAGTCTGTGTTTTCAGACACTTGCCGTCTTTCATAGGTGGTACTGACAACAGTGGCAGTTGATTCTGCCGTTACTCTACTGATCCTGTCGGTTCCATCATTCCTGGCAGTATTGCTCTTATCACAGATGTTTCAGCTCTCCTGCTCCTTTGATCCTAAAGGACATTCCCAGTCGGGGTCAATGTAACTGAGGCTAAATGGCAGCACAGCAAACAGGTGCAGCAGGGAGCTGCAGGGGCACCGGAGGACAAGAGAGGGCGGCTGTAGAGGAACCGCAGTGACAAAGGAATATGAAATAGTATATATTAAATGACAACTTGCTATAACTCTTTCTTCCTGACATTTCAAGTATTCACTAGTAAGATGAAGGACTTTGGTCTACTCCAGGGACTGTGTTGGGTTAGATCTCTTTTTATAAAGATATCACAAAGTGGAAAGTCTAAATCTAAAAGAACAGAGGGGACAGGTGGAGGTCCTGATCCGGATCAGGTCACCTAAATGTTCGGCCCTTGGCCCGTGTGATAAAGGGCCAATAAACCGGGTGGTACTAGCCGTCTACGTGTCCTTAACTGCATCTAAAGGAACACCTGGGACTTCCTTCTTTTCCTTTCACATTAATAGAATAGCTTTCTATAAACTCTTAATAAAGAAGAAATTAGCTTTCAGTTGCACCGGGTCAAGTGATCAGAACCCAGGAGATAAGAAAGAAAAAAACAAAGTCAGCTTAAACTTTAAACAACACCAGTGGGCGGGCTGCAGCGCCAACGGGCCAATCAAGTTCAACGAATCGATCGGCAATGTCACATTGTAGTCTGGTGGGGGTTGAAGATCCGAACCCGAGGCCTACTCCGTTCTGCCGGTGACCGTGCTGATGCCACAGTATCTGATGTGTGCCAGGACGATCAGCAAAACAACAAAGAGGACTTCTGTTGGATCGAAAGCCTTCCTCAGACTGCAGGTCTGACCGTTAGTTTGGCTTCATGTAACACAGTGGCCAGCTGTCGTCTCACTGTGTGGAAGCTAGACTACAATTAGGGAATTGTTTTTGCAAAACGGAGGGAAATCCCTCCACTACGAGCGCATTGGTCGATACAGCATACCTGTAATTTAATTGCTGTTGTTTGTATTAAGCGTGAATACCGGGGGGACTCAAGCTGCCACATTATATAAAAGTGTGATTGGAATAAGGCTCCGGGAGGAGTCCTTTCTCTTTCCAACTGTTTAGACAATAATCATCAAAAAGGACGTAACATGCAAGCTCCGTCCCTCTGGGCCGCAACTAAAGACGCTACGAGATTTAACAACAAAGAACACGGCCCAAACAAAGACGGTGTCATAAACACCGTAAAGAAGTACAACAGTGTCTCAACTAGTGTCAAAAACAGGTGTCCAAAAGTGTCCCTCCAGAGACATCACAGGGGTGTCGCTGCACATGGACTCACTCTCACAGGCCTCTTATCGTCAGTACCAGAGTAGAGCACAGTCTGAGACAGCTCGTTATCCTGCAGACGTCCCTCCCGTGTCCCGTCTCTTCAGTCCCGTCCACACAGTGACTTCATCATCTTCATCATCTTCATAATGGCATTATGACTTAGAGAAATGTTTATGTCGGCTGGGGTCTCTCTCCATATTCTAAACCAAATATGCACATATTAGTGAACTTTAGATTACAGACTAAAGACCAAAGTTCCTATGATTGAACTAGACTGACTAAGGCTCATGATCATGGTGGTGACATTCAATTAAAATGGTTACCTGCTCAAATTAAACAAGCAGCGACAGTAATACTAGATACCATGTTTCTTATCATATAAACAGAAGAGTAAAAAGCATTAGATTTTTTAAGTACCGAATTTTTCTCTTCACTTGCTTCTTGCCTCCTTATTGTCTACTCCATGTGCTTTTTTTCCCTCTCTCGCCATTGTTCTTTATTTGACTCTCCCCCTCTCCCTCCGTCTCCCTCTGTCTCTCCCCCTCCTCTGTCTCCCCCTCTCCCTCCTTCTCCCCCTCTCCCTCCGTCTCCCTCTGTCTCTCCCCCTCCTCTGTCTCCCCCTCTCCCTCCGTCTCCCTCTGTCTCTCCCCCTCCTCTGTCTCCCTCTCTCCTCTGTCTCTCCCACCGCATAGCTCCAGTGAGCCGACTCCCCGCCAGGCAGTGCGGCCCAGGAGGGAGCAACCAGCTGAATTATTGAGAGCATAAAAACGCTGCCGCTAATGGATCCTGAATAAACACAGTGGCTAAGCTGCTCCCGCGGCTTCCTCTGCTGCCACAGGGCATCAGGCTGGAAACACGGAGGTGGAGGCTGCAGCGATCGGAGGTGGAGGCTGCAGCGATCGGAGGTGGAGGCTGCAGCGATCGGAGGTGGAGGCTGCAGCGATCGGAGGCTACGTCGGAGGCTTTCGGGGTACGGGGAGCGAACCTGATAGAGATTCTTCAGATTTATTGACATCGGAGACAACAAAGGATGCAGAAGCTAGCCGACAATCGGACGTTTGTTTTTGTTCAGCTTAACCCGTCGTTGCTGTAAATGTCTAAACCAGACACCACAGTAGTCTAAGGTAAGGACAGAAAGGTAGTGAGGAAGGAAAATGCTATTTTAATGGAGGACCGTTAAGAATATAAAGCCTTGAGTAGAAAGCTGACAATCATTTATTATATGGATGTACTAAAAGCCAGTCTGCCACCTTAAAAAAGAAATCCCATTTACTTCTTACCTTCAAAAAACAAGCAGCCAGGACTATTCATGAAACTATTAAATATTGAGTTATTCCCTGACCTCATCTCATAATCGAAACGGATTAAATACACGACCCTGCTCGGCGGTATTGCTGCATTAATGTTTAACTGCACTGGTGTCTTCATTAGCGTAGTAATTGCACAGGGCCTTTGACATGTGCTGCCCAAACAAACTGGCACACGTCAAGATTCAAAATGGTTGAAAATGATTACGGTATTCATAGATTCATGAAATGAGCCAAGACGAACTCCTGATGCGTGTGAGAGAATGTGCACATGCTCAAGCATTCGACTATTTCTGGATCTAATTCAAAAGAAAGAACCACATCAGGAGCGTCTTCATTGTTTACTGTGATAGCGAACACACTCCGAGGGAAATGATAAAAGATCAAAAACTAAAAGAAGAAGAAAACGCTGGCCCTGCAGCAAACTGGAGCTTCCAAGATTATGACTCAGCTAAAAATCTGTGTATATCTGTGTATGACTCCTGTTTCTGTGAGTATGCACTGCAAACTGTGTGTGTAGGTGTAGAGACAGTGATTCCCATATCAAGAAGGATGAAATACACTTCTCCTGACTTATACTTATACAGCGTAGCACCACCGTAGCGTAGCACCACCGTACTGTAACGTAGCACCACTGTAGCGTAGCACCACTGTACTGTAGCATCATTGTAGCGCAGCACCATTGCAATGTAGCACCACTGTAGCGTAGCACCACTGTACTGTAGCACCAGTGTAGTGTAGCACCACTGTACTGTAGTACCATTGTAGCACCACTGTACTGTAGCACCACTGTACTGTAGCACCACTGTAGCGTAGCACCACTGTAGCGTAGCACCACTGTAGCGCAGCACCACTGTAATGTAGCACCACTGTAGCGTAGCACCACTGTAGCGTAGTACCACTGTAGCGTAGTACCACTGTAGCATAGCACCACTGTAGCGTAGCACCACTGTACTGTAGCACCAGTGTAGCGTAGCACCACTGTACTGTAGCACCAGTGTAGCGTAGCACCACTGTACTGTAGCACCACTGTACTGTAGCACCACTGTACTGTAGCACCACAGTACTGTAGCACCACAGTACTGTAGCACCACTGTAATGTAGCACCACTGTAATGTAGCACCACTGTAACGTAGCACCACTGTAACGTAGCACCACTGTACTGTAGCACCACTGTAATGTAGCACCACTGTAACGTAGCACCACTGTAACGTAGCACCACTGTAACGTAGCACCACTGTACTGTAGCACCACTGTAACGTAGCACCACTGTACTGTAGCACCACTGTACTGTAGCACCACTGTAACGTAGCACCACTGTACTGTAGCACCACTGTAATGTAGCACCACTGTAATGTAGCACCACTGTAACGTAGCACCACTGTAATGTAGCACCACTGTAATGTAGCACCACTGCCTGACAAATCAGAGCAACTAGAGGGATTTAGAAACAGAGATGCAACTTCAAAAAGGTGTCATTCTACGAAGAAGAAAAACAAAACAAACAAAAGCAGACATTAGAACGCCACTGGAACCCATGGGCAATGCAGACTCAGACGCTTGAAATAGATTTTTTCGTAACCGTCAATTTGTCCTCACAGTAACTTCAAAGTGCATCAGCAGATCTGATCGAGCACACGTTGGAATCCGGCGAGGATCTGGGTGTAAGTTGGTGTTTGCTGTAGACTCAACTTTGTAGGCTTAAAATACTACAGCGAGTACTACTGCAGGGTTGACCCGACAGTGGGGCAATACGGGACAACGAGTGACTTTCATCAGCGTTGTTTTGCAACACAGTCAGTCTCGCTTTTTTAAATGCTGTTTAAAGGCCAAAATACATTGCAATGATTGTGCAAATACAGATAAAATAACCTAAGTTCACCCCTTGGGTCTAAGCGCACACACACACACACACACACACACCTTTTGAGTCTCCAGCCTCAGCTCAGCAGGTCCAGAAATAGAGGCTGCTGCTGGCCTTAGCGTTCTGACTTACTACTGCCTTCTGTACTTTGCACTGCAGAGCGTTTTGCAAACAGCCGTATCAGATGTCAGAGTACATGAACTGAGCATGTGTCCGTCTCAAGTCTCCGCAGTGCAAGTGGGACAGCAGTCCCGGTAAGTTCTACATTATTGTATCTCAACACAGAGGATGGAGCTTTAGTCTGCTTTTCATTGGTGGAATAAATGCAGGACTTTTACTTGTGTGAGTGGAATCTACAGAGTGAGATTAATGTAGAGGGATAAAAGGCGTTAAACACACTGGGCGCTCTGCCACACTGATGAGGAGCTTACCTTCTTCTTGTCTCTCATGGAGCTCTTGCCTCGCACCATGATTTTGCATCCCGTCTCCGCCTCCAGCTGCTTGGCTGTGAGTCCACGAGGGCCCAGGATTCTCCCCACGAAGTTATACTGCAGATACAGAGAGAGAGAAACACCGGTGAACATGGAGCAGGATGTCAGCATATGAGATCGGACCAATTAAAACAACCCATCAGTAGCAACGGCTGAATGCAAACGGTCAAGTCCATTCTGATGTGCTCAGCACGGGACAGTGCTGCCCGCGCACGCACACGCACACACACACGCACACACACACGCACACGCACACGCACACACACACACACACCGTCCAGCTTCTGATTCTGTTACGGACTACCTAATAGATTCATTAGAGTGCTTTTGTTGTTTATCTGCCGGACTTGATTTCCAACCACAGGCTGTACTGGAGTCGGCTTGTGCCACTAAATGTGAAAATACTCTTGAACAAAAAAATAGAAAATGTAACTATTGGGAATTACTTTGGGTGGGAAAGGGTGATGAGGTGAGTCCTGAGGTGAGGTGGTGAGCTCGACACAGTGTTCTTATCAAGGCTCCTTTCACTGGTGAGAGCTTTGGAGCTTTGCACCAAAAAGAAGCGTATTTACCGTCGTAATCCTCTCCACTTGAAACGGGCTTCCAACAGGATAAAGGGAAAATGTGTTGAAATAATCCAACACAATATTCAGCCAAAATAAAAACAGAAGGAAAGGAGGAGGGGGGGGGGGGGGGGGCACAGTGACACATAAGGGAGTAAACACCCCCCCCACCAAACACTTGGCGTGCACAGCGTCTGGTGGAGAGCTCGTTGGGTTAAGATCGTCCGACTCCGTTAAAACGGGATATTTATACTGAAGCATATTTTCTGAATGCTCAGTGAAACAGCTTTCCTCAACAACAAGAGGCACAACTGTTCGTCTCTTGAAGTGTTAAAGTGAACCGAGACACAGCTGCTTTCCATTCTTAAAACACAGTCACATCTGCTTATGCACACCACCGCATCGACGCCTCGACACAAATCCAAAAGGCCATCAGAGAAGTCACATTTGATTACAGAGGGGCTGCAAATTCAACTTGATGTCGGTGTATTTCCCCTAAACTACATAAACACTCGTGAAGACGGTCCACAAACTCCGGGCTGTTGTTTTCCCGTCACTGGGCTTGCCTGCAATCGTAGCCCGTCTCGTGCAGGAAAGACACACCCTGTGGCTGGAGACTCCCCGTAGCATGTGGCTACACAGGCGTACGTGTGTGTGTGTCTGTGTGTGTGTCTCTGTCACAAGGCAACTGTCTGGTTGGTTAACTCGAATCATGGAAACTGGTACGGGGGCTATTTGTGAGTTTTTCTTATTAACCTCTTGGCATTTATTTTAATAAAACATTCTTAGTAAGAATTTTACTAACTTGCTGATATTTTGTCTTGTTTTTAACCAGTTTCATGAATGTATTACCTGGTCTGGTTCACGGACTAACACCATTAAAACACACACACACACACACACACACACACACACACACACACACACACACACACACACACACACACACACACCAGCAACTGTTGTACCATATTTGAAAAATGGTCATTTGGTACATTTCTTTATATTATATTATATATATATATATATATATATATATATATATATATATATATATATATATATGCTTCTGTGCAGGTATGAGAGATCTACTCAGATCTACTCACTATAAATACCTTAAATACTTACACAAATGCAGATTTAGTCAAATAGACAAGAGTAAGAGAAGACGTAGATCGGATTAAAATATGAGGCGCTCGCTTGTTGCCAAAATGACACAAAGAGCCTTTAACATGTTTTATTCTCTGCCCTTCTCTCGCTTTGTCCCCCCCCCCCCCTTCTGACGGTGGAATGCGTCTCTCTGTGGACATGAATATGCTGATGACGATTGCTCCTGACAGAGCAGGGGGCCTGATGGAGGAAAGCTGAGAGAAATAAAGAGAGAAAAGGTTAGCGAGACGATGCCACAAATGTCTTGTTTTTCCAGTGCTGGGGGAGCCGTTATGAGCCAACACTGTCACGAGTCTCTGGATGTAGAGCTGAACTTCATCTGAGGGGTCGCTCGGGGACACAGGATTAGGAAGGCGTGCCTGTGGCCACATGGATGTGTATTAATGACTGAGGCATGTGCACGACCTCGCCAAACATGTGAAAGGGCCAAGCAGTGACCACAACTTCTCCTCACCAACAAGCTGAACTCAAACAAACACACATCAAATCAAGTGACTGTATGCTTCAAGCACCTCACCACAATCTGGCACTGTAACGAGAAACAAGCTCGTCTTAAGAAGACCCGGCAATTCAGAGTGAAGCTCTGAATGAAAGTGATGCCAACATGATCTTAGTGATGGAATAAAGCTCAGCGTTTGAGATCTACTTCCTGCTCCGCACTGAGGGTTTGACATTATTCTCAAGGATGTTGATATGCCCTCAGAAAAGGTGACCTCCATTTAAAGCCACTGGAATGTGGAGACAATGGAGGGCGAGTTATCAGGAGGGTGCAGGAGCTCCACTCGGTACAGCTAGAGGAGCAGAATGGATACTGTGCCCTCTCTGCCAAATACACCACCCGCTCCTCACCTCCTCTAGCTGAACCATCCTGCCCCTACGCACTTACTCAAAGACCTCCACATCAGCTCCACTGGCTCCCAGGAGTGAGGGCTTTAAAGCACCACGTCTTCTTCTGGTTATGGTCACAATCGATGGTTAAGTTTCCCGGTGTTTAGACAGAGAGAAATACGTATGTCAGCTCTGTTGAATCAGGCGGTCAGCGCTCATCTGGTGAACAGAACACTAACACTGAGTGTTCCACTGAGCAGGACACGTTCAGCAGCTCCTGTTCTCTCGTTTACTGTTCTCATGTAAAGAATTAGGAGTTTAGAGACACTGGGATCTTTGGTGGACCAACTCTTTTCCTCTGTGTCAGTTTCCCCCAAACAAATTCACAAATACAGAGAATCACAGTATATACAAACAAAGTGTGTGTGCAAACACAGATGCACACACACTTTGCACGTACACACAAAGCCCCCTCCAGGACGAGGGCTTACACTGACATTAAAGGGCCTTTGTTTAGCACCAGTTATCGCTACTCCACAGGCGGCTTCTGTTGTGAGCATATCTACGTCTCTGCCACTGTGTGTGTGTGTGTGTGTGTGTGTGTGTGTGTGTGTGTGAAAGCACAATGTATGGAGTGAACTCTTGCAGACACCCTCAACACCTAGAGCTGATTGTGGCATGGGTTGGTGTGCGTGCGCCTTGTGGTTTGTTTTTGCGTGAACAACTGAGAAACAACAACAGTTTCTCCAACAATGCTCAGGAAAGCAGAACAATTGTGCCTTTGACGGCGTTTGTTTGTGGCGGCGGTGGAGACAGGAAATGAGATCACGCCGAGGGCTCCGACTGCGTGCGCGCAGAGCTTATCGAAGAGCGGGCCGGGCCGGGAGAAGAATACCAATCACTTATTAGCCGGCCTCGCTGGGCTTATGGAAATGAGGAGCGGTTCATTCAGTGCGATGTATCAGAGCAAGCTGGAGTCTGTGTCTGTACCAGGCACGGCCATCTTTCTCCCCTTCCTCCCACTCACTTGATTCTAACCCTCCCGTGATGTTACCAGCATCATTGTGAAACAGCTCATACCAAAGTGACGGCTCACCGGTTATCACAGCAAAACTCCCCTTTTCCTCATTCCTCAGACACTTTCCGTGTCATTTCACTTGGAGCGTCAGTCTTCGGAGGGTTCAAAGAGGGCACCGAGTTGAAAGCTGCTGCTTTCACACCTCCTCTTTGCTGCGTCTGGAAACTGAGCAGGCTTCCTTTTTCCTTCTCGTCTTAGAACACAGGATATTGCCTTTCCTCTTCCGTGTACGGCCGTCCTCCTGTGTGCACTCCCAGAGCACAGATCGATGCTCCTCTCCGTCTACACGCGACCTCGTTAGCCACCGGCCGGCTGCCCGCCTTTCATCACTCATTCATCTTTGGGTGGAAATGTTCCATCGTTCAAATAATCCATCTTACTTACCTTAGCTTTGTGGCCTGATCCCCACAATACGACCCTGCATACAGACAGACAGAGCAGCTCTGCATACCTTCTCCACACAGTGAGCGGGCTGGAGGAGAGGGAGCAGTCCTCGTGCTCTACCTACAGGAGGGACGGAGGAGGTGAGGCCGGGCCGATGAAGCAGTCAAAATTAGACTTAGATTCCAACGGTGACATTTCCGCCTCAAAGCCCTGTAGACTTCAAAGCGCTCTATTCAGCACATCCAGCATTTAGCGCCTAATCCATGGCTCCTTTGATAATTCTGTTTGGGTTTATTTTGGGGTTGGAGGCAGGCTGAAAATACAGAGCAGGGAAGACGGAGAAGATGGAAAGCGTAAAGATTGATGTCAGCTGGAAGTTTGGAAGCCATGAGCGGAGGAAGCACGGAGCAAAGTTTGTAAACTTCTGGATAAGCCAGCTGCAGAGAGCAGAAAGATGACGAGGGAGACGCTTAATACAACCTCTCTCTCTCTCTGTGTTCGGTAATCACAAGTCAAGAGGAGACTGCCCTTTGAGAGAGCGTGCCATCTGCAACAATCTCACCCAGAGGAGGGAGGAAAACACATCTACTGTAGGTGTTCCACGGCTGACTAATATTCAATCTGTCTAATGGAGAATCGCATTAGTTCAAGTGAAGCACTGAAGTCACACTTGCTTCAACCGATCGGTCATAAGCTACTTTCAAAGCTCAACAATCCTGCATCAGTGGGATCTCGTCTGTGCACACAGATGTGTACCAACACAACGTCCCTTTGCAGCCTTTGATTTCTGAGTGCTAAACCTGCTTCCTTTGTCCTGCTTCCTTTGTCCTTCATCCTCCCTCTAACGACTGCAGAGACCAAGCGGCCAAATGAGCAGCTTACTTAAAGTTCTGTAATATGCGAGCGATCACCGTCATTAGAGCGGTTACACACATCTAACGGTTTACCCTGTCGCCCTTCATCACGCTAACCGACTACAACAAATAGAGTCATCTCTGTTTAAATTATCACTGTGATTGCCCTCATCAAATATCTAACTAGAAGACCATCCGTTCATCAAATTATCATCATCACGCACGGCTGGGTAGCAAGAGATATAAAAGAACCCTCCACTCTGCGCTCCATCGGCGAGGCGAGGCGAGGTGTGGGGCGCTACGTTTCCAGGACTCTGGTAATGACTTAAGGGGGTCAGCAGGATATCAGGAGCTGGCATGATAAGTGATGACACCCTCATGGGAACGAGCTTAATGACTTTCCCCGTGCAGGGAACCGGCCGGTTTGGTCCGGGCAATTTTGCTGCAGTGAAACAGAAAGGTCCAGGACATCCTGCCAGCTGAGACCATCAGAGACTCGGCTTCTTCTTCTGTTTTTCTCAAATCTCTGTGCATCGCTGTCGAAGTGAAGAATCACCGGGCATGAAGCTCTGCACCGTCACTGCACCGTCACTGCAGCCTGTGCTTAGACAGACCCAAGATGGGTTTAAAGAAAACACCAACAAGCCAGGACGGTTTTTAATCCTAGTTTATAACATCAGGTCGAGTTTACCTGTTCATGTAATCTCATCGGACAAACTAACACCAGAGCTCTATAGCAAGAGAGTGATCACTCTCTTCTGTGAGACGCTACATCTAAATGAGGGGTCCCATTCCATAGAGTCAGCACAGCAGAGACCTGTCTGTGGGTGCATGCGTGTCATTTTCCCTCCTAAGCATTCTTACTACCCAGTGACCTGCACACAACACACAACCCACAACCCACAACACACAACACACAACACACCCGAGTATTTAACAGTCGGCAAATACAAACACACGAGGGATAAAACAGAGACGCACCTAAAAGATGGATGAAGGTCAACAGAAATGACATGCAGAGGTGTCAGTCAGCTGCCTGTCAGAGTGTGTGTGTGTGTGTGTGTGTGTGTGTGTGTGTGTGTGTGTGTGTGTGTGTGTGTGTGTTTGTGTGTGTGTGTGTGAGAGCTTGGGAAAGACGTAAAGCCACAGATAGCATTTAATTGAAGGTTGAAGTTATCAGATAGTCTGCGACTCAGCTGTCAGTCAAGATGCAGTCGGCACGGTGACGCTTCACAGCGCTCTGCACCGCTGACGACATCAGGAAACGGCTGACTTTGAAGAACGGACACACACACACACACACACACACACACACACACACACACACACACACACACACACACACACACACACACACACACACACACACACACACACTTACAGACAATTGTGGGGCACTCAGGCAAGTACACACAGGCCAGATGAGGAACACACTTAAGAGGAATCAGAGTAGAGCTGGCTAGATATTTAAGTGACTCTGCATCCAGGCACCAGGACAAAAAATCAAATTATCTCCTGGTGAAACCAGAGCAGAGGACGCGTAGGAGAGACGGAGAGAAAGCCCAATCGAGCGAGCGTGACCTCGGCGTGAGGACACAGCGGGGAAAGGTAAGTGGGAGTTGCGTTTTTTAAATGAAAGTGGAAGCTGAGAGGAAAGCGAGTGGATGGCGGGGGTCCCAAAATAACGAGGGCAGAGTGGAAAGAAGGAAAAGAAACGGTCCGTGGTAGGTGAGATGCTTGAACCATCATTCCCTGCTTTCTTGGAAGAACCTAGAATTGCGTCACCAAGACACACAAACATACAAGTGTGCGCGCGCGCGCACACACACACACACACACACACACACACACACACACACACACACACACACACACACACACACACACACACACACACACACACACACACACACACACACACACACAGGAGTATCTGGGAAATCTGGCGGAAATGGGAGAGGGGGGACATATTCCCCGGTCTAATAATCATCATTACGGTGGTTTCCTATCCCTTCAGCAGTGGGCAGATGGGGACAGGAAGTTACATTTTTCTCCTCTTCCTCGTCCCACTGATCCTACATCAGCTCCTCTCTCACCTCACCACAGGAGCATTGGAGTCGTTCTCCTCTTTTAAACTAACTGGATAGAGCTCAGCTCTCTGTCTGTTGAACACACAGTAAAACTTCATCTGCCATCGTCTGCTGCTCAAATCATGAAATACAAAATTTAATTTCGTCTCTGTCCTCCCCAATTGCTCTAAATTCCAAAGAGCAGTGAGAGCAGCAGTGGAAACAGAGAGAGGTAAAATGTACGCCTGCACTCCTTATCACACGTTACACTGATAGACTTGGAATAAGGTTAATATAGTTCTAAAATGAACATTATGTGCATTTAATTGTGTATGTAATAACAGTTTCACAGGTTTTTTCACATTAATCTTGTTAAAATTAAATTAAAATGTAGACCTGCTGCTGATTTCCCCAGGTTCCAATCATCACATCCATACACAAAGCAATCCGTTTTCCTCTTTTTCCAGCAGACGTAACGACCTAACCCTAGTATGCGTGTGTGAATAGAGTGAAATATGTGCCATTTTACATCACCATGAGCGTGTATTGTAGTGTGTGTGCGTGTGTGTGTGTGTGTGTGTGTGTGTGTGTGTGTGTGTGTGTGTGTGTGTGTGTACACGAGCGTCTCGGGTCGTCGGTGAGTCATCTCGGCCACCAGGGCGATGCCTAATAAGTAGCTCTCCCAGCAGCTCGTAAACACACACCGAGCAGCTCTGCACACAGCAGCGTCGCACATTCAGCAGAGGGAACACAGGGGTCACCCGAGGATGCCACGCTTTTAATAGTGTGTGTGTGTGTGTGTGTGTGTGTGTGTGTGTGTGTGTGTGTGTGTGTGTGTGTGTGTGTGTGTGTGTGTGAGAGTCATTCCACTGCGCCACACAGATCTCCTTTAAAATGTATGCGGCCATTTACAGGCTTAACGCACAACCCAACACAAGCAGATGTAACGTGTGTGTTTGTAGAAGCGGTATAGTAGCACCGGTAAACTAAGCTCTGCTATGAAATACAATAACAACGTTTTGTAGGAAATCATTGCAATTAGCACAGAAAAGCAGCACCAAGTGCAAATATACGACAGTAATTAGAGGACAGCCCGAGGAGCTGAAGTCGCAGCCCTGGAGATGAGAGGTGACAGACGGTGATGTGGTCGGTTGGTTTAGCTTAAGTTCAGAGGCCGGGTCTGGTCTGAGGGAACAGCTGGAGCTAAGCTGATCCCGAGCCAGTCCCCGGTGCCCTTTATCAAGTCTGTCAGGGGGGAAATGCAATCCACGGCTGGCTGAGCCTCGCCCTGCTCTACGGTGTCTCTTATCCTTCGTCACCTCCCTCCATTCACTTCCTCGCCGAAAGCTGCCGGGATTACGAAGAGAAGCGTCGCTCCTCGAGACGCGAGCGTTCACCAAAGAGAACCATGAGGACAGAGAGGTGGCTGACTGGTCAAAACCCTGGAAACACACTACATGGCTCCACTATAGCAGAGAAAACACATCAATCATTCCTCAGACAAAGCTTTGATGACTCGCCATCCTCCTCGACTCTACAACCAGCATCGCTCCATCCTGGGCTTCTCTTTCCCAGCTCTGTGTGTGTGTGTGTGTGTGTGTGTGTGTGTGTCTTTCATTCTATATGCCACAGCTCTAACCAACGTGAGTGGTGAGCCTAAAAGATTCCCATCTCCTTCCATCTGAATATTTATGAAATTGCACTTTACTTTTCATGACACCCCTCCTCTCGATCGCCTCCTTATCTCCCTCTCAGCACTAATCTAAAAGTGAGTCGGCCCATAAACACGCCAGCGTGACACCCGGACCTATTTAGTCTGCCACCTGATACAGCTTTGACGGGAGTCCATTAACAACGTAGTTGTTATAAGCAACTGTTTCACCAACCAACAAAACCGCCAAGAGAGTCACGAGTTGTGCGTTTACAGACTGTAAGTGAGAAAAGGGAGCAGAAAGGAGAAGGTGGGTGTGTGTGTGTGTGTGTGTGTGTGTGTGTGTGTGTGTGTGTGTGTGTGTGTGTGTGTGTGTGTGTGTAGCAGTGACTTACGTCCGGGTACTCTTTAACAGGCACAAACAGTTTTTCCTGCAGGTGGACGATGGGGCCCAGAGGCTCCGGCAGCTCCAGCGGGTGTCTGTCCACGAGGCCGTTCACCGAGTCGCTGTACATGTCTTTACGCACTCTGTTGATCTCTGAAACACACAAACGGGTACAACGGGGTAAGCGACCGAACGGAAGACCACCGTCAAACATTCTTTTTCCATCTTGTGTTTGATACATCACTGTCATATTGATTCTACTTCTGGGCAAAGGCTTAATGTAGCATATAAATCTCTGCTGTAAATGAACAAAAATGTGTCAACTGCCTCGAGTATTGTTTGCCTTTTATAGACAAATAACAGTTTGTTTTGAGGAGTACTACAAGCACGGACGCTTCTTAATACCTGCAGTATTTGGCCATCTCTTGTGCTGCGACTGAAAGCTGTTAATGTGCGTTTGTGTGTCAGTTATTCTCTGTGCCAGAGACAAAAGTTAAGCGCTGCATTATTCAGGGGTTAAGTCCGACGTCTCTCCGCTCTGCCTGCTTCTCCCCTGTGGCTGCTCCCTAATAGAGCAGCCTGTGTGAGCGGCGGGCAGGTGCAGAGAAGAGACGCCTTCAGATCTGATCCCTCCGTCAGATAAAACTAATGGACCTCACTCACTCACACACTCACACACACACACACACACACACTCACACACACACACACACACACACACACACACACACACACACACACACACACACACACACACACACACAGAGAGAGAGACACACACACACACACACACACACACACACACACACACACACACACACACACACACACACACACACAGAGAGACACACACACACACACACACACACACACACACACACACACACACACACACACACAGAGAGAGAGACACACACACACACACACACACACACACACACACACACACACACACACACACACACACACACACACAGAGAGCGAGAGACACACACACACACACACACACACACAGAGACAGACACACAGAGACACACACACACACACACTGCCACCGTAGCTCATACAAATTCACACAGCAGACAAATGCTGTGCTACGCAGGATCAAAATAATAAAAGGCATTCCTTCCCCGTGTGTGTGTGTGTGTGTGTGTGTGTGTGTGTGTGTGTGTGTCACAGTTGAATGCGGATCGACATTTGCGGTTGTAACACCCAGTTAATGGAGGACGTACACTGGTCACACTCTGTAACCTCCCACGTATGCCTTCACTATACAAACAGATAACAAAAAAGTTCATCAGCGGTAAAGGGAAGGAGGAGCCCGACTCATACAGATATAGAGATATATATATATATATTCATATGGAGGCATCTACGAAGACCTACGAAGCTTGTTTTTGTGAAACAGCTGAAACAAGGTGTGAGGGAGGGTGAGGCCTCAAGGAATGACGCGTGAGGTGGAGGGGGCGGCTGTTAAGCACTATTTCCGTCCCTCATGAGACCTTTGAGCAGTTGGGAGTCTATATTAAACTGGAGCTGGGGAACCCGACACTCGGGGCTTCAAGGTCAGGCGGGCTGTTCTGAGGGCATCTATAGTTAACCCAACGCAGCACCGTAAGCTGGGTCAAACTCGCACGGTTAGGTTCTAATCCTCGTCTTTGTTTTAAGGT
The DNA here is from genome assembly GCF_023349555.1 of Cebidichthys violaceus. Taxonomy (NCBI): domain Eukaryota; kingdom Metazoa; phylum Chordata; class Actinopteri; order Perciformes; family Stichaeidae; genus Cebidichthys; species Cebidichthys violaceus. The sequence goes on from NW_027176583.1 coordinate 2,229,879, forward strand.
AGGATAATCAAACACTTAACATAAAAATAAGACTAAAGAATAATGGTTTAGCCACGGCGTCAGTTTGCAGGGATTTCCTGTTGAGCTGAGAACTTGTTTTTCTCCTCATGCCGGCGACGACAGATTGACAAACGTGTGATAGATGGGCTCACGGACACCGGCGAGCATACGCACAAACATCTGGCCCACAGCTGTGTGGACAACACCTGCGGGACACATCGGCCCGTACAAACACGCCGGGAGACTCGGCCCAGAGCGACTCGTTCCCCCAATAACATGACCTCAGCACTCTGTGGTCCGCAGATCCTCCCAGTGGTCCCTCAAGATGAATTCATCCGCATGCTATCTTGCCCAGAAGACAGATTACATCAGTCCTAACCAACACCGGCGGCTCCGGTCCACAGCCGGGCTTTGTATGAGTGGCGACACATCGTACAGGGAGGAGACAGGGCAGCCTGACATAGGGAGTGATGGGAACATGAACAGCAGGAACAGTAAACTACACACGAGTAACTGTGGTGTGTCCAAAAGAACCGAGTAAAGAAGAGTTAGAAAATCAGTCCTCTGCTCACAAAGCAAATATATCGTGAGCTGTTTGCAACCTCCGATTCCTCAGAGAAACACCATCTTTCTGGTAGATAAAGTGTGTGCGCGCGTGACAACGCTACCCAACAACCCCTCCTCCTAATTCTATTTCCTCCTGCTGAAATGCCACATTACCATAAGGGGGCCGTGCTGGGCCATCAGTGGAGACGTGCGGCATTTGACAACCACTAATTTCAGCGCGGCGAATCTTTTCTGAAGCGCCGCGCTCATCTACAAATTACCCCCCGCTTTGCACAGCCAACAAAATCATTTGTCTTAGCTGTCCACCCCGGCAGAGAAGGCTTTTTGTAAGGAAGACACAAGAGAGAGAGGAAGGATCACCATCTCAGAAGGAACAGAGAGAGGAGAAGGAGTGAGCAGCAGTAAGAGCAGTGCTACCAGTAGGATAGACAACAGTTGATTTTTCTCTTGGTTTCTGGTATTCCGTGGCATCGATGTGCTACTCTTCTTTAGCCGTCTCTCAGATCAGTGCCAGTGTTTTTAAACCTGGCTCAGCAAACACAAAACACTTCTTACTTTCTGTCTATTTCCGTGTGGAGGGAGGCTGCATGAGGGCGCACTCACTCACTCACAGACTATAACGTCTCTGTTTAGCGCTTCACCCAGACATCTGTAAGGAAGAAACAAAAAGCAACCTTGAGGAGTTGGAGGGCAGAGTGGAAGGTTTGATGTGGCAGAGACGGAGGCGAGAGGGAGATATATAACCACGGCGCTGAGCAAGCACTTAACTCTCACTGCTCTGCTCTGCCTCAAAGTAAGTTAACGTTTCAGTTCATCTTTGCTTTTTCTTTGGTTTCTCTCGATGTCTGCCCTTTCTCCTCAAACCTTCAGCGACGAAAGGAAATGTCACAAATCTGTGGCTGCAGATGCTTCTGGCCTTTGTAAGCACGAGTAAAGAGACGCGTTCTCCTCTCAGCGGTGATCTTGGAGAGGAAGGAGGTGGCAGTGGGCCGAGGAACGTGATGGGAGGAAGAAGCAACATCTGGCCTATTGAGGGGATCTGAAGGTCTTCTTGACCGCGGTCGAATCTAAGAAGATGCTTGAATATTGGCCATGACAGTTATGACCAAGTGAAAACTGAGATATTCCTAAAAAGATGAGCCCATCATTCGTGACAGTCTGTAGAATAATGTTCTCATTCAATCAAGATACTGATTGAGTAAACAAAAGCTAATTTCATAGAATTACAAAAATTAATGTGCTGATAATCAAAATGAAATGTGTTGACATCACGTAATGAAGCTTAAAGGCAGCACGCCAAGCCAATAATCTGCACAATTACATCTCTTGCTTTGCTCCCACCATTGTTACGAGTTGTTCTTCAGCAGGCAGACTTTCAAAATAAAGCTCAGAGATATTGCTTTAAGGTCAGATGTTCACCCACACAGAGACTATCACCCCTTCATAGGGCAAGAAGTAGGCCTACACTGGAGAGTCACGAGCACAAGGGAGGGAAAGACAAACGCATTAAGTGTATCTACTCATCTGAATGAGAGATGTTTGACAGACTCAGCCACCATGAAGTCAGCACCAAGGAACAGAGAAGCTTCTCATTTATTCAGCCTAAAAAACACGAGCACAAAGAAGCAGCACCGGCAGAATCCAGGAGAGGTTGAGATATGAGAGAGGAAAGGAAGGACCAAAGAATAGATCACGATAGAGGAGCTGCAACACTAGAAACTAATGTCTAACATCATCCGATGAACAGAAACAGCATGAGGCAAACCTGGAGAACGGAGCGACGGCGAACACAGATAAGAGAGAAGAACAATGGAGTCGTCAAGAAGGGGAGAACGTAATCAGGTTAAAGACTGCTGAAGATCATTCAGCTAGACCGGCTCCACTAGAGAATGTGAACCGGTCCATTAAGAGCCCAAAAATAGACCCGTTGCACAACGGCTTTGTCCTCACCCTGTAGCTCACAGCACAACGTCCTCTGACCATGCAGAGCACATCTGTCCATGTGAGTGAGTGAGTGAGTGAGTGAGTGAGTGAGTGAGTGAGTGAGAGAGAAAAGAAGCAATGCAACGGGTGAACGGGTGAGTAATCGGTGTGATTAGCAGCTTTAGATGCCTTGTGATGCTGGTAATATGTGGCACCTGAAACAGATCAAGTCTAACACCGATCCATCTGAAAGCCAGAATGATCAGATGATTAACTGAGGCTCTGAACGAGTCCTGGGATTAAAAGACGTCATGAGGAAACCTTCTCACTTCATGGTTTAAACATGGGAAGAGGAGAGGAAACATCCAGGAAGCTAACGGTAAATATAGACCTAAAACAGGAAAAAAAAACAGCAATCACAGAATTACCCGAATGTGCCGGTGCCGAGTGAAACAAGACCGCGGCGAGGAACAAGTCTTTTCACTTTAGAGCAGAGCACTTTAGCGATCACAAAGCCCGGGTAGCCGCTGCAAACGAAAGGATTTGGGCGTTGAACGCATTCCTGCCCTTTATTCACGGCACAGACGACTTCATCCAAGACTCCAAGACGCTCCACTTCAACAGTCCGGGGGGTTTGGCGGGCCGAGCGCATGAACGACGGAGGTTTCTTTAAAAGCAGGGAGCAGAAGTGTAGAGCGCGTTGGTGGGGGCGACTGAGCCATGAAAACGTATGCATTTCTGGGTCTTATCATCAACTCACAGCTGCCCCCCCCCCCTCTCTCTGTGAGGGAAAGTTTCTACTTCCTAATCTTTGATTCAACAGTACTACACTGAACACTCCTTTGATGTTCTTGCACAAACTGTTCCTGTGCTGTTAATGAGTATACTGTACTATCAGCATAGTTAACAGATATTTCAGTTCTTACAAGGAAAACACCAGCGTTAGCTTAGCATCAGGGAACGTTAGCATCGATGAACTCTAATGTCAACATCTTGTAGCCAGAGGGCCGGCCTTCACTGGCCTCAGTTTACTATTCACCAGGTCGTAACCGTCACAGACTGTAGGAGTGAGACAGTAAGGTGAGAATCACAGATGCTTCTGTTCTGGATGAGACTGGTTCATAAACCAAGACATCATGGGACAAGTCAAGAATAAATAACGACGCAGGACGAGCTGGAGTAGATCAGACTGTGGATCAACATTTCTCAGCCCAATTAAGGCCCCGTCGTGTCTCCAGGAACGGATACATCAAACACACAAACTCATTTTCGAGAGCATAAAGCGAGTGCGTCTATTTCTTCAGGTAGTCTACAACACACTTGGGTGCGAGGCGCTCTCCCCCGTGGCCTCCAAGCAGCCTCTCTCCACACATTCAGAGAGAGAAGAGGCAATAACGAACGCCATCGGAGTGTTTATTGCTGCGGATGTGTGACTAGAGTTGGGCGGAGAGAACACAAAGTGCTTGAGCCCCCTGTGATAGTGTTCATTCACATCCCAATAGTTTTGTAATTAAGCCGGGGCCAAACAGACACTCGTCTTCTGTTTTCACTGGGTTACTTATTGAGCATCTTCCAGTGTTTTTAGTTTAAATTCGCTGTTTGCGTTTCCTCTTAAAGTGTTTCCTTGCTGATCTGTAGCAGAGGGATGGTAAGACAAAGAACACTAATAAACACCTGATTGGACTAACCTGACTGTTGAGACGTCATATTAGCTTTGGCACAGAATGAGGACTGTGTCTCCTATCACTCTCACACTGAAGGATCACCACCAGTGTGGACAGAAGGAAGCTGGAAGTACAACTTCCTCAAAGTACATACGGCGTGTTGGTATTGTGAGACAGACTTGGAATAGTAATAACACATCCATTGATTCATCTGAACCGTTAGAGTCATCTCAGTGCGTTTAAAAAGCATTGCATTAGAGCGGCTCCTGAACCCTGACCCGGTGTGGATAGAGGATCTGGGTCCCACAGGCTGAGGGCTCTAAATGGCTCCAGACAGAACCGACTGTGTGGACTGCTGGCAGCCAGAGGGAGAGATTTATGTCGGGTGTCAGGGACTCTCCTAGGGCAGGCTGGGTAAAAAGCTCCAGCGTCAGGTCTTTAAGTAGATGGGCCGCTAAATAAACGACTAGCATAACAAGGTTTCGGGATTCTGTGCTCCCCGAGCCAGGTGAGGATATTACAGAAAAGATCTCCCGCACACACACGCTTACTCATCTCGTGGGTAAAAAGCCATCGAGGAGCCGTGCTTTCATCCAAATTGGGAGCGAGCGGCTGATGCATTCTGCACCAGTAAAATGCTTACAGTAACACAACCCACTAAAGCTTTACACTGAGACGTGTGCATCTTATACCCACCTCCCCACAGCAGCATGTTCCACTCTGTGATCATCAGTAATGAGCCACACACACACACACACACACACACACACACACACACACACACACACACACACACACACACACACACACACACACACACACACACACACACACACACACACACACACACACACACTTTAGCCAGAGTCCAACAATACACAGGAACGTGTGTGCGCCCCGACACAAACTTGAGTACATGTCATGCAGATAGAAACAGACACACAACTTGACAATTAAAAACTCCCACAAACACATGAGCTAATGAGCTGTGGTGTTTGTAGGCAAGGCTCTCTTGAGACGGTGAACCCACAGAAATAACTCCACGCAGGAGGAGGAGAGAAACCGCCTCAGAGAAAAATCTGATGAACAAATACAGCAGCAAAGCAGCAGGAAGCAGCGCTGCGTCTCTCCTCCAGCCTACCGCTCTATCCAGCACCACACATCTACTGACGGAGGAGCACCGGCTGCTCTTTATCACACACCAAAAATCAAAGAATGGGAATATTCCTTCTTCTACCTTTTCAGAAAGAACACCGTAAACCCAAATCAGGATTAACACATTTACAATAGTGTAGATACGTGAGGAAAAAGGATGTAATTTATTGATGTATTCAGCTCTACTTGTTCAGTGGTCCGTCAATCAAACCGCGGGTTAAACACATTCTGACGTTCCTAATTACGTCAGACATATTGAGACACACGGCTTACCGTCGCCTCTATTCTGGCTGAACCCCTGAGAATATGTAAATGCTGAGAGTTGAATGTGAATGTGCGGTGATGGCCAAGAACAGCAATCAGCAAAGCCATTAATCATAACCGGTGACAAACGCGGTGTTTTCTGGGGCTGTCACTGGGACTGAAGGAGAGGACAGAAGCGCCGCGCTGAATGTGGCTTTCTGTGTCTTTCTGTGTCTGCTGGCAGCAGCGGTGACGGTGTGCAATAGGAGCGTGTCATAGCGCGTTAGTTTGGCGATTAAACAAAGCAAACAGACAGAGCGGACAAGGAGAGAGGGAAGGACCGGCAGAGGGGAGGGGAGGCAGGAAGGAACGCTGATGAAGGGGACAAAGGGGACCGACTACACTAGTTTATTAGTCTATACTGGAAATACTATTTGAAAAAGGGTCGTCGTACATTTGAGGAGATGTCAAAAGGTGCTGGCAGAACAAATAGTGTGCGAGTAGAGCGCCTGCTGTCCCTGAACAGCACCATGAAGACGGCTGAGCGGTCCAGAGACGGTCCGGCCCAGAAGTAGACCAACCTCACCGGGTTATGACGGCAATTTAGAGATCATGACGACTGCGGAGGCAAATTCTGTCAAGTGGCCCGAAAAATACAGAGACCACAAAGGAGTTTAAAAGATAAAGATGCTAATAGAGAAAATGTTGTTGTGGTCCCTTCCAAGAGTCTGAAATATGAAATGACAGAATGACGGTTACTGGAGCTATTCCTCCTCCACTGGTTCACACCAGCCGTCTTCACATTGGTAAAATGGAAGTACGACGACAGCTACGGCGACTGTATTTTGTATTTTGTCGTTTAATAATGGTCTAATTTGTATTTGCAGTAGTTTACATGTGACAGTGTAACCTAAACATGCTAACATCTTGTGAAAGGCACGATGTGGGATAAAGAAACGACGACAGCAGCGTCACTTCGTCAGACTCGTCAGCGACATGTTTTCAGACATTACTCCTAAAAGAAAGTTGGAGCAGAAAGCCATCGTCTCCTCGTCGCTCCCACCCCCACGCTAACCCATCCCAAACCTAACTGTGAATTAAGTGGTTTAGACAGTATCTGCAGAGCTATTAAGACCTCAGACTAAAATTAGAATAAGGGATCATCACACTTGATGATGTGGAACTGCTTTATGGGGCCGTGTGCTGGTGGGGGCACGCTGGCAGCTCAATGAGCCATAGGAGTGCCAGTTTTGTGCACTTAGTGGGGTCTACCAAAGAGTGAGGTGAAACTGGCAGGGAGGGCTGGCTCGATACCCAACCATAATGGCTTACTCCTAATGGTTGCCGCGAGGGGCCAACGTTCATTACTCTCTGCGTGGGGGGACTCTAACAGGATCCCGGGGTGAGACTCGTGAGAGCAAGCACGCTCACACACACACACACACACACACACACACACACACACACACACACACACTTAAACTCTGGTGGAGGCACCGCAAGGCACACGAGCGAGATGGAGCGCTTCAGAAACCGATTTCTTTCTTTCACACACTGACAAAAATAAATAAATAAATAAATAAATAAATAAATAAATATAGATAGATAGATAGATAGATAGATAGATAGATAGATAGATAGATAGATAGATAGATAGATAGATAGATAGATAGATAGATAGATAGATAGATAGATAGATAGATAGATAGATAGATAGATAGAGAGAGAGAGAGAGAGAGAGAGAGAGAGAGAGAGACAGTTAACCAGAAAAAGCGTAGCGCTCCTTAAGGTGGTTTCATAATATTGCTAATTTATCAACGATTGCAGAAATGTTTTAATCCAGAGTTCTGCGCTAATGCTTCCTCTCCCCTCGGCTCACCTCTGAAAGTCGCCCAATACCCGAGCTCAGCTGAAACGGCAGCCTAATGCACACAAATGCAAACTCAGGCTCCCTCTAAAACACCAAGCAGAGACGGGCTCTTTTACTGCTGCTTTGCCATCTAAAAGAGGGAGCGATATGTAGCGTTAAATTGGAAGTCACAGCAATAGTCGTTTAACAGGCTGGCTTTAAGAGAGAAGCCTCATGAGCTGAAAATGGTTTCACAAATTTAAGGGGATATACTTGGTGGAAAAGGAAATAGCTTCAACTGAGCTACAACACAAAGAGGAAACCCACCTTTTACTTCCATTAATTATAGAACCAGTGTACGCGTGGTTCCATCCGCACTAAAGGGAGGCCTACAGGAGCAGTCAAAACTGGTGAATTAATTAGTATAAACACAAACACACACTCGCAGCATGAAAAAAGCATTCGCACAAACAGCCGAGCAGATTGTTGGTTTTTCTGCGTCTCGTGGGATCTCATTTCAGAGGCTTTACCTGCCAGTAAAACCAGACCGACAGACGCAAGGAGGACCTGATCCGTGCTGCTCAACAATCCCTCCTCACCGCTTCAACCATCCAACTCTGCTTTCACTGATTCAGTGATGAACACGAGCAACTTAGGCATCTAGAAACACAAATGTTTTATCCACCGAGGCCCCAGGCATACTGTTAAACACACACACACACACACACACACACACACACACACACACACACAATGCAGAGGATGCTATGTCAAATGAAGCACAGGATGCCCGCTGTGAGCTCAACAAGATGTGAGAGAGCGAGATAAGGAAGGGAAGAACAACAGGATGAGGAGTCAGGATGCATGCTGATGGGATGCATGTCTGTGGGTTGGAAGAGCGAGTCCTCGGCCCCCATTTTGCATCGCCTGCTGCCCAGGAACCATGTCCTCTGGCCCCTGAGGAGGGAACAGCCCCTTCCTCTGCCTGCTGGGCTCGTTAGGATGCGAGGAGAGACTATTCCTCACCGCCGACTAACATTCAGATGATCTGAAAATGCAGAGCATATATATATATATATATATATATATATATATATATATATATATATATATATATATATATATATATATATATATATATATATATATAAATAAATATATATATATATATATATATATATATATATATATATAAATAAATATATATATATATATATATATATATATAAATAAATAAAATATCTATGCAACACATCTTAACTGTGTCTACCCCGACACACAGCTGCCCCCCCTCCTTCATGCAACAATGGCAGGAAAGGTCCAGCTGTCAGAAGAGGAAGCGAGACAGGAAGAGGTGGAAGGAAAGGCTGCGACTGTCAATGTGACTGGAGAAGATAACATGCTGGCTGCTTCCTGTCCCCACCCCTGTAAGTAAGGAGAGCACAGCGCTCACAGCAGAGAGAGGATTATTCCTTATGAAAGAGATGTTTTACTTTATGTCTCTATGATCCAACCTCTAGCTTTGTCCTCTGATCCAAAGGGATAATTCATCCACGCTTCCAAAATAATCTAGGCCTGAATCCAGAGGAAGGAACCGTGCCGTCGGTGAGATTACGGTCTGCTGACGGAGCAGCGACTGGTGAGCGTGAAGAGGAGGAGGTGAAGTTCGGGTGGTGGTTCTCCTCACAGGTAAACACAGAGAGGGTTACGCTGTGGCTGACATCTACTGTGACTCCAGTGGTTGTGAGAGGAACAGATGGAAGCAGCAGTAGCCTGCCATAAGTTTGGTACTGATTAAAAAATGAAATCTCTTTATTGAATATGTTTTTGGGAGGTGGGGGAGTGACACAAAGAGGAAAACACACATTCCTTCCTCTCATTGTCAGGAATGAGGTCACAACAACATCAACGTCACAAAACACTGAAGAGAGACAATCTGTGTTCCTGACTTCATTATTCCTCTAGTATTATATGTATTACTAGAATTATTGTGGTACATTTACACACTTATTGATCCATCGTCTTCACTGTGCTGTCAGACTATAAAATAACAGTTTGACTGTATGCATTGTTCTTGTGCTCTCCTTATTGTTTAGTGTATTGTCTTTTGTCACTAAAGGAACAACACATTTTACACACTAGCTTTTCCAGGAAGCACAGCTGTGAGTCAATGCTGCGCACTATAGTAGAAATATAATGATTAGCTGTTAATAAATACAAAATGAGCTACAATTAAAATGAATATCACGGCAAAAATATAGTTATAATCAAAAGCAATCAAATACACAACTCCTATGAATGTTATCATATTCAGCTGTGTGTCAGAGAAGCATCGATTCAACTCTGAGGTCGCTTCACATGCTGCAGCTCATTTTAATGAAAGAAAGGAAAACAAGAGCAAAACATCAATGAAGACGGCTCACTGTCCTTATCTGTTCATATTCAATACAACTCGCTCATTGTGTTACACCAGAGTAAACCTAACTACACCTAAACTACAACCACTCTGCAGCACCACCAGCTGCATCCTTCTGAACGCCACGACGCCCCGTCAGAGTCTCTCTGGAGCTTCAACAAAGACGGGTACGCTCAGAGCGCAGGGTTAGGAGCTGTCCTGTAATAATAACAACAATAATAATAATAATAATAATAATAATAACAACAATAACAACAATAATAATAGATTTTTGGCTCGTGTATCATCAGCTTGCAGTGATTTTGCAGGTGTGATTACGGTCAACAGTGTTGTACCTGATGCACTGCAGATTTTGAGCAAGGCTTTAATTCTCTGTGCAGAAAAGCTCCAGAACCGACATTATTATAAACGCAGGCAAACCGGCTACATCCCAAAGTGTATGTACGCCTGTGTCAGCTGTTGTTTTATCCGCCGTCACCGGGCCTGCCAGGGCTTGTACCTAGCGTCTTAAGTTTAAATCCAGCAGCCAGTCTCTGTCTGCGGGTGTGACGATGCACAGACTCACACCCAGCTGTTGTGTCTTTGTGTCGGCTCTTCATTGTCTTCACAACCAGGATCTGAATCGAATCACTTGAAACGCCTACAATACAAATCAGATTCGCAGGAAATGCGTTACATATCTTGACGGACGGTTAGAGAGCGAAGAACTCTGGACGTCTGATATTACGTTTGCTCGTCTTAAAGGAAGCTACGGTCTGGTCTGATCCTGGAGATCCTTCAGTTGATCCGTTTCGTCAGCCAAGTCGTGTTGAACGTACCGTTTATCTCATTTAAGAAAACAGACATTGGAGAGTCTTAACTAACAATTGTGTCAGAGTAACATAAAGGGAGGAGGAAAAGAGACTCGGCTGTCATTAACCGAGCTTCCAGTATGCTAAAGCCTTCAAACATCGATCCGCCTCAGTGCCTCAATGCACTTGGCCGTGAGGACTTAACACATCTGCAAAGAGCACATAAGTGTGCAGAATCACAGCCAGCGGCTGCAGGCACGCCGCTCTCCACCAACCAGCGTTTGAGCCCGAGAGTGATTGAGCGGAGAGTCGAGCGAACGCTCGGGTCCCGGGCGCAGACGGCGAGAGCTACGCTGATGCAAACCGACGAACCACGAAGCGGGCCTTTAATGTCACCGCTGGTCCTCACATGAAGGAGGCAATGTAGCCCCAAGGCTGGAGGTTCTGCCTCACATACGAGAGGAAAGCTGCAATACAGAAAACAAATGGAAAAGAATAGAGCGGGGGGAAGAAAAAAATCTGGAAAAACAGGAGATGAGAAAAGAGATCAGCAGTAGAGTCACTCCGCTCAAAGGAACAGTTAAGACAAAGCCAGGAAAAATGAGTCATTCCCATGGGAAGATGTGGAAAACACTGTGGAAAACACTGTGGCAATGATAGAAGGATGTAAAATAAACAGATGAGGGGAAAGACACACGGGCAGCGATAAGAGGGAGGAAACGGGGGGGGGGGGGGGGTGTAGACGAAGAATAGGAGTTTACCAAGGTCTGGTTCATCAGAAGTGTCAGACGCTCAATAAGAATAAGGTTGCAGGAAGAAGCTCCCATCACACACAGTCTCCACTCACGTCACACAAACGCTCTCCAGGAAAGCAGAGGGGAAGGAGGGACAGAGGGATGAGAGTGGACAGAGAGACGAGTCCATCTCCTGGCAGACTGTTCTTCACCTCGAGGTGTCAACAGCAGCTGGTGCTCATACCCACACCTGCCCCCCCGCCGGGTGCATCTCTAGCTGCCTTTAACCACTAAAGGACAACGAAGGCTTACAAGAAATTACTTGATCACACACACACACACACACACACACACACACACACACACACACACACACACACACACACACAAGTGTGTTCTGGAGTGTTGACATACACCAGACAGACGGGAGCAGCTGTGTTCTGATCCAATATGACAATGAAGCAACACCTGGTAAGTTGTTTATGGGCAACATTCATATGAAAGGACACAAAGTTACGTTCTAACTGTAGCATCTACAAGGTAGAGCGACACAGTTTGGCGTTAGTTAGGAGTTAGTAATGTCTCTGCACACATAAGTAACTTCAGGAGACTACTCACCATCTGTGAGCGATGTAACAGTAAGCTAGCTACTACAGTACATTAAAGATTGATCCGACCCAGACCGCTCAGGTCGGAGGTGCATTCAGAATTCAATCCCCATTAATTAGGTCACGGTCGGGATCAAGTAATGGGTAATTAGGATGTTTAGCATATAGGGCAGGACATAGGGAACTGGTGACACACAACATACTGCATGTTTGCATCACAGGACACTGAAAACGGCCTTTTATACAATTTCTCTTCAACAAAATGATAAGAAAAGATCTCAGCCGTTTGTCAACATGCTCCAAATTGTCTCCAATTTCACTATTCAACTATAAGAGCAACAGCATAGGTAGAACAAACCACACAAGAGTCAGCACCTTAAAGAACATTCAGCGCTGTGCATGCAGCCAACATAATGAACCAAGCCATAAACACAAGTCAAAATGCACTGCGGTGGATCAGGCTCGTTCCACAGACAGCACTGTGTGCACACTCCTGTGAGAACTGGTAGGATTGACCCAGTGTGTGCGTCTGGCCCATTAAAGCACAAAAAGCCATTGTGCATCATTAGGTGAGGGGGAGGACTGGAGAGAGAGAGAGGGGTGGAGTGTGGAGCTGAGGGAGGGGTCAGTGACCTTCCTCATAACCAACCAAATGACCTCATTCACAGCACATAGGAATCCTCTGTGTGTGTGTCGTCGTCCCCCCCCCCTACCGGTCTTTATCACATTCAACCATCCTCCCCTCTCGGCAGCCTCGCACGCCTTTTTCCTTTCAGCGAACACAATCGATCATCTGAGTCGAGGCTCACTCACCCTTTCAGACACACATTCTTTCCTGCCAGCTATCTGTGGGGTTTGTACCAGTCTTTCCTATGCCACACACGGTGCTAAAGAGGGACTTTGTTTCACCAATTAAAGTGTAATCATTCAGAGCCAACCATTGTTTCTGTTCTGTAATCTGCTCCAGACCACCGAGCTGATAAGGACAGGCAGACTTAAGCCTCACCGCAAACAGAAAGAGCAGCGGCGTCCCCTGAACTAACGGACAGTCGCACAACTTTTCACTCGCAGTCGAACAACTGTGGCCTCGTTCGTGTGCCGCTGCAGCGAGTCTGGGTGGAACGCGTAGCACATGGGCATACATTATGCTCAGCGAATCGTGTTTTACATCACAGCACAAGACTGCGGAGCAGACAGCGACTGTAAAACACAACTGTGCAACACGTGTAGCTGTAGTGAGGCTGCACAGCAGTGTGTGTGACTGTCAGGGACAGAGTTTAAGCAACAGCTTCACTTAGTAGGTAGAGGAGACGGAGGATTACAAACAGACACTCGTTGTGTTCAAACAGTGTTTCTGCACAAATATTACATTAGTGTTATACTATTTGTAGAACTGGTGGTGGAAATGAGTCAAATTTCAGATTAAAGCAAATGGTGCAGAAATATGAGCTAAGAAACAACATCTGACAAAACATGTATTAGCTTTTGATAAATGGTTGCACCGAACAATGGCGAGGAACCTCGTGTTTGGCACAACATCAACAGAGTAGTAAAGAGCAACAGGAGCACTGTGAGAAAAGAAGACGTGGACGTGTTGAAGCTGCTGAGAGTCGGGGAAGCAGCTGAGTCTGGTTGAGACTGGAGCTCCCAGGGCTTCACATTTGATGGCAGAAAGCTACGAAGCGTCGCTCTACCTCTGGCCACCTCACTCCCTGCGGCCCTCGGGGATGGTCACGGCAGCACCGCCTGCTCTTGCCAAGCCTCACAGAAACAACACGGGCTGCTGAGGGACAGGTAAATTATTCATCTTTGATTTATCGGCCAGCCGGCGACTAAACCAAGGTAAAGGCTGCAAACCACGGGCAGACCGATCCACTGGGGTGTTTAAGGAGGCCGGGGCTAGAGAACCTCTTGGACTGGAGAGTTTGGACGAGCATGAGGGGAAAATGTGGCAAATATAAACGGTGACAAAGAAGACCGTCATAAAATATGAAGGTTTGGGAAAACATTAGAGGACGTGCTAGAGCCAGCCGTGAAGCAAAAACTATTAACTTACACACAAATTCCTGATTCATGTGTAGATATTTAAAGCAAGGAGACGTTCCCGTGTCTCACATTTAGCTGAGCTAAAACACACCATGAGAGAGTGTGCGGGGAAAACAAACACCAGGCTGGAGGTTAAGTGCTCCGACTGTGCTCCCGGTAACATTCCTGAGCCGGCCGCCAACGCTCGCATGCCATTCCTCCACTGAAAGGAGAGAGGAAATGAATGCAGAGGGGCGGGCGACTCAAAGAGAGGAACAGAGTGAGCATTCAGCTCACTTTTCTATGATAGAAACGGGGAAGGAAACAGGAAACGGGACAAATGTTGCCAGCGTGATTCCTGAAAACCCTCAATGTTAGACGTGATATCTGTTGTGACTGTGTGCAGGCTTAAACAAAGAGATACAGAGAGAGAGAGAGAGAGAGAGAGAGAGAGAGAGAGAGAGAGAGAGAGAGAGAGAGAGAGAATAAGGAGGACCACTGTGAGGGGGGAGAGCTATTCAAAGAATGCAACAGGGTGGGGCCGTACTGCTCCTGAGGAACACTCTGTGTGCTGCGTAGTGTGGAGGAGGGACAGAAGTTCAGATTCACGACGTAATCTAAATGAATCAACAGAGACACCTCTATGGGAGAAGAGCACCACAGAAACCTCCTCCTCCTCCTCCTCCTCCTCCCCCCGTCTGAAGGAAAAATAAACCTTCTCCACGGTCTATTCCTGTCTGAAATGGGCGTTACTTCCCGTCAGATGTTTTTGTAGAAACATAAATGGTAAAGCTGACATAACTTTGGGTCAAGGGCAAAGGGAGGCGCCGTGGTTCCAGAAAAAGAGAATAAACAACCAAATGAGATGAACACGCCTGTGTTAGGAAGCTGTTGTGACATAATCATTACAACATCCCCTAACTCTTCTTCCTCTTTAACACACACACACACACACACACACACACACACACACACACACACACACACACACACCGCATCTAGTTGTTTGCTATTAATTTTAATGCGGTCGCTCTGCTTTAAGGTTGGAGGAATTAAAGGAGAGATAAACTGCCTCTAGAGATGTGTTGTCTAACAGCCGGCAGTAATAGAAGGGAACACACGTCGTTTTGGCGACAGCGAGCCAGATAGTCGGGGTCGGGTATGGAGACAGGAGGCCCGGCAGAGGCGATAAGGAGGCCCAGCACTCACGGGATTGAGGCCCGAGATAAGAGCCCCGAGCTGTCGCTGGATGACTTTATCTTATGGCACCCGCTGGAGGGGGGGGGGGGCAGTACTGGGGCTGGAGTGGGGCCAGGGGAGCAAGATGGGTCCGGGGGTCGAAGCTAGAACATGAACTGAGACACTGCGGTGGGGCTTCTGGATAGGAGGGCTAGCTAGGCAGAGGCACGTCAGAACGCAGGGTCCTGCCGCAACCCCGACACGGCACCCTGTCACACTCATGCCACCGCCTAATTTATTACCAGGGAGGACAGACTGAGAGGAAAAAAAAGGATCACATGAGCGCAAGACAGAGCTAGACAGAGAAATACGGCACAAAGGCTTCAATTCTGCTTTCTCACTGGTGGCGACGGCTCAGTAAACCAGCTCACAGAATGGCTCCCGGTTAATTAAATCCCAGCTTATAAGTGGTGCTTTGGGAGAGAATGTGGGGAGAAGAAAAGGGGGCTGGGGTTATAACGCGTTTCAGCATGCGACTACAGTCCCCGACTAACACCCTTATACCTCTATCCCTGTGCTCTCGTGGGTCGAAGCGGTTTCTTATTTTGCGAGCGGTACTCGGTCTCG
>NW_027176583.1:2250659-2268159 GCF_023349555.1 Cebidichthys violaceus
CGGTCGCTCCTTCACTTCGACCTCTCCGACCATCATCTTTGCGGCGAGAGCGGAGAACAAACACCGTGAAACAGAATCCTCTTTCAGGGAAAAGGAGAAACAAAAAACGAAAAAGAAAAAAAAAAAACTTGCGGCTCCAATCCGTCGCTTCCCTCCTCCGCGAGACGAGAGGACTCAGTAAACCCCCTAAAAACTCAGGTCGGTTTGTTCTTGTTGTTCGAGTGCAGAGGGGACAAAAAAAGAAACCCGTTATCTTCCTTCCAGAGACTCGTGCGCCGTACTCTCCTCTACGCCGTGTGCGCTCGGGGACGTTCGATTCCACCACTGTGGGCGCGAGAGACCGATCCACCGGAAAGGTCCCATCCTCCTCCGCGGCTATTGGTCAGTGGGGCTTTCGGTGGACTAATGGGAGAACCAATGAGCGCTCAGATCGTAGCCAGCGGGGTGGAGAGGGGCGGGTCTGTGGAATGATGGACAGACGTGTGGGCCAATGGAGGGCAGTGCGCAGGAATGCACACAATGCCCCTGAAGTGTTGTCAACACAGAACAGCACGTATGTCTTTCTCTCTCTGTGCCCTCACTTAGAGCAACATTGAATCAGTTAAAATGTCTCCAATAATTATATATGTATACATACATATATATATATATATATATATATATATATATATATATATTTATTTCTGAACTAATCGTACAGCACTGTCTTCAGTGGTCTCATCATTTAAACACTAAAAGAAGTGTCCATGACTATACTGAGAGGGAACAGTGGACATCAAAGTAAGTCTTTTAAAGAGACAGAGTTAGGATTCCTCTTGATCTTATATGTATTAACACTCACAGCCTCTTCCCTTCCTATATCTGCTCCAAAACCTTTCTTTTTTTTGCCAGTTCCAACTGGTTTTATGTTGCTTCCGTTTCTCCCTCCTCTATGTTACACACGATCTTTAGCACATTCAGTGTGAAAACAACATTCCAGCGAGTGACTACTGGAACACATCGGCCCATTCGACACATTGATTTCCAAAGGTCTAGTGTGATTTCTGTGGTTTAGCAGCGACTAATCTGGTACGGACTAGTGATCTGGTTTGAAGAGTCACACGTGGGTTGAATGTGTGTTCAATCTCCCACTTCACACACTGTGTGTGTGTGTGTGTGTGTGTGTGTGTGTGTGTGTGTGTGTGTGTGTGTGTGTGTGTGTGTGTGTGACAGGTATACTTGCCAAGACCAACCAAATCAGACTTTGGGTTTTCATGTGTACGCTTCACATTTGGGTGCCGGGAAATGAAAAAAAGAGAATCCTGTGCAACATTTTACAAGATAGCTTTTGTTGCTCCAGACTTGTACATGTTGTTATCTGTCTTGGGAGCGATTGATCAACGTTCCAGTAATCAATAGCGCCTTTTCATTGTCCTGTCCTTGGGAGGACCTCTCTACATATCCTCTGAAGATTAACATCCCTGATCAATGGCACACACACAAACACGCTACCTCCTCTCACATCCTGCTTAGTGTGAAAATAAACCACGACTGGTCCGCTTTTTATTTAAACAGCTGTTGGCTGAGAGGGGCCCAACTAAACCTGAGCCCTGACCTTGGCCACCCTTCAATTTGTCCAGTCGCCGCTCACCCGCTCACGTCTTTGTAAACGTCGTCCCCACGCTGGGCGCACGAATGCTCAAACAGCTGCACTATGACCTTCTGGCTGCAGAGTGTCGCCACTGTGTTAGCATAGAGAATAGTAAATTAAATCCAAGCGCTCAGTATTAGTGCAGTGCGTCCAATAAATTGATGAAAGAACACTCGATCCGATGATGTCCTGGGACAAGTTTAATTAGACTGAAGCTATGTCCATGCATCATTAACGTAAGTGACATATGCCACCCACTTACAACATGTATACAGATTGTAAACTTGCTTACACAGAGAAAAAAAAACAACATGTCCCGAAAACAGATTTTCGATCAGTCTTCTGGTCCCAGATAATCTCATTTGTCAGTGCAGCAGGCGACAGGAGGCTCCACATCAAAGCAGGGTGACAGATACAGTTCCCTTCACAACCTGGATCCTGCTCTGCCCTCCAGCCAGCGTATACGTACAATACAACACGTTATTGATGTAATGATGGTCGCCTGGGGGCTTTTGTCTGTAACTGCCCGCTATACATCGACATGACAATGATGTCATTTGATTGGATTTAACAGCGGAACACCTGAAGTGCACCACCACCGTGTCCACGGTCTTCTGGTATTTACCACCGTCACCATTTCACCCAGAGACCACGGGGAAACACCTCCACCATTTAAACAGGACGTGTAATATTAGTCCCGTCATCCAAATGGTCTGCAATATCAGCGCGCCATCTTAAAGCAGGAGTGAGAAAACATCCCTTGAAGTGAATCGCTGATACGGGATTGTGGTGGATAAGAGTGAGCAGATAGGCAGAGGGAATGAGAAACCACATTTTTCATGTGACTTGGAGATAGCTAAATTGTTCATGGTGTTGACTTTATGTTTCTATATCTTTCCCCCTCCCGTAGTCTTTGAATATAAGCGCCAGAAAAAGTCACAGACTTCTTGCATCAAAAAGAATGTGGCATTTATTCTGAGCTTTGAAAATGGGTTTAGTTCTTATCTCAGCGGTGTGCATGGTAATTTGCAACTCGCCTAGCGCTCATTCTTCTGAGTTGGGTCACATACGGCTTCTGTGTGTGTTGATGTGTGTGTGAAATAGAAATGCAGAGTTAGAGAGACGCGGTGTTAGACAGGCAGAGCATATTTAAATGTGTGTGTGTGTGTGTGTGTGTGTGTGTGTGTGTGTGTGTGTGTGTGTGTGTGTCTCCTGACAGCCCCAGAGTAAACAGTAACGATATTAATCCCCCCTTTCCCCCTTGCCCTTGTGTTTTCGTCATTTTTAATAACACGGTTTCTATTGAACAATTAATCCAATTAACGAGGATCCAGATAATTAATGAACATGCGTTTAGCCCCTTTTGAAAGGAGGATGTTAGCTCACTCACAATGAGCTTGGAGAGCGCCCTGGGTTTTCAACTGAAAGTGTGCAGACGGAGACAATGGGGCCCTCGGTAGGGGCCCCGTAGCCGGTTGCGGCCGTCCTCGGGGGCCACAGCCGCAGGAGAGCGAGTGTGAGCCGGTGAGTGTGGAGCGATAACGGCTGTAGCTCCGGAGGCCCACGGGCTCTGATAACACGCAGACATACAAACAAGAACATCTTTTCCTTCTTCTGGCTTATAGTTTGGGGACTGTGGAGGGGGGGGGGGGGGCGCTGGCAGAATCTGGGTCATTTACATTTCGAGGAAGGTGTGAGCACAGCGCAACAGAAATAAATGTCCTTCTAGCAACCGCAGCACATACAGAGCATACACACAGTGTACCTATAATTCATTTTAACTCGTATCACGAGCATGACGTGACAAATGCCCCGTTCCTGCTCCTGTTAATGCGCCGGTGCACCCGTACTTATTTGTGTGCATTCGTTATTGTCAGTGACTGAACATTATTTATTCGTCTTGAAATCTCCCGAAGCAAGGATTGTAGACAATAAGGATGAAGAGGACGGTTGTGTTAGCGAAGGCGAGGGTGGGAGCCGTAGTTCTACGTTAGCGGTGTTGTAGATCTCATCTGTAAGAAGTCAGTACCTTTGAAGGCCTCTGTACCTCTTTGCCAGCACTCATTTTACAGTATGTCAATATAATGATCACACATTAGAGTTGTTGCCATTTAACTGTATCTCTGTTTATTGTGACGACTTTGGAATCATAAAACTCAACGATCAATCCGAGTCCCAGTGCGGCAGCTCAGGAAGCAGTTATGAGATCAAATCACTGTTTAATGCTCGTTCAACACAAAACAGAAACATATGTAAACAAGAACTTAATTATGACTGATTGTTCTTTCAACACATCAGTGATCAGGGAGAGCAGGAAGTGATAGAGAAAGAGAACAAAAAGAGAGGCGATCGAGCCGTTCTCCTACCGTTCACCATGAAGAAGTACCTAAAAATGATCCAAATGTAGACGTTGGAGAACTGGTTCTACAGGACCAGAAACATCCACATCACAGCTGAGAGTGAGGGGCCGGTGTGACGGGTAGACCGCTGTCCAGCATCACACCTACCTGCCCACTGGATTACAGGGATTACAGGGATTACAAGGAGGGCCAAACCTGTTCCACACATCGGCTTTTTCAAACTTTAGTTTAGACCTAGTCTGAGCTTTTAAAGTATTGTGAAAGTGTTGCTTAGTTGATGAGTGCTCGCCACACAGGAAGTGCGTTTTGCTCAAGTGAGAAGACTTTTTTATGCTCAAATTACACCTGGCATGAGGCGTATACTATTCACACCATACAGGGAGGAGGGTCGCCTGAAGCAGTGCTACAGTGTGGAGCGATATGAGGGAAAATCTGTCACGTTCCTATGTTTCCCAGAACCCGCAGATATTCAGCGCTCCCTAGCTTGTTAAAGGTCATCTTGGGTATTGTAGTCTAGATGCTCCAGCGGTTTGGCAATCTGGTGATGGAAGTGCCTGTTGGTGCCCAGACAGGTGGGAGAGGGAAGGGGGAGGACGGGGTGACAGCTGGAGCCTCTTGTGTTCGTGGGCTCTGATGGGAAAACATCACCTCCTAAGTCCCGCCTCCGGGCTGCTCATCATCAATCGACAGGCGGAAATGACACACAAATCATGCGTTACCATTTTACAGTAAGGGGCACTTAAAGTGAGCCGAGGGTAAACAAGCCTCACCCGCTCCTCCCTCTTCATTCCGTCCCACGTGGAGAACACACCGGTGTCAATGCAGCTTAGAGGAGTCCAGCCGACGCTTCGTCTGTCCCTCCAATCGTTAACAGTGGAGATCCATTCCTGCTCCGACCGCAGACGCCTGCGTTTGTTTACCTGCTCGTTTGTGCACGCCTGCCAGCAAGTAGCAGGGAAAGAAAAGAGTGTTTGTGAGCGATAAGAGAGGAAGAGGAGGAAGAGGAGGAAGAGGAACAGAGAGGAGGAGGAAGGAGAGTGACAGAGAGAGCGGGAGAATCCTCATTGATCACATCTGTTCAGAGAAGGATTGATCCTGTGGTGTGGTCTGGGATCTAAACACACACACACACACACACACACACAGATAAGAGAATCGCTCAGAAACCTTTCCAGTGAATCAGGATTTGAGATTTTAGCAGACTGTAGTAACACTTAAGAGAACCTTTAAAGAGGACTTCACAGGTAGAAAAGAACACAAGCTCCTCTTTCAAAAGTGTGTACATTATTCCTCCACTCTCGAATTAAGCCTGCAAATAAGACACCTGGCCTATAAAGAGGCAGATAGATAAATCTCCATTGTGCTGTCCTTTCTAGCACATGCTCAGTAGCTCCCTGGACGAGCGTGGACTCCGCCTGGCAGACGAGAACAAGACAAATCATTCCCAGGGGGGCATTTATTTCTTTTCCACAGCACAATCCCTCTCATTGCTGGTCCTAACAATCTGCCTTTTGAGACTCTAACAGTGGGAGAAGAAAGACAGCTCAGCCACAGAGGGGACGGGAGGAAAACAGGGAAGGAAGTGATAAAGGGGAAGACGGATGAAGACGTTCTGAACGCTTAATAAATCCTCCGCTGTACGCGGGTTGCATTACAACATGCGACGCACAACCCAACTTTGATCACATTACGTGTGACCCACGTGGATGAATTATTAGATTTGCAACAAGGGGAGACGTCGTACATTCAGCTTGTTTGTTCAGATAAGGGAGCGCGATGATATTGTTAAGTGCCAGTTGTCACTTGTGAGGGAACAACAGATTATCCTACCACCACCTCTTCTTCTTCGTTGGTCTCTCGTTCCTCTCTCTGCAGCTGACTGCTCCTAAATCTCAGGTCTGGCTGGAGACAGCTCTCTCTACCAGGTGACACAACACCCCACTTCCCTCATCCATCCATCTCGTCTCTGCTTCTCCTTCATTTCTCTCTGCACTGGATTCATCTTGGACTTGCAGGTCTGTCTCAGGCCGAATGCATCTCCCTGACTTCCTCTTTGTTCAACATGTTTACTCACTCACTCACTTCCACGCTGCCTTTCCTCCTCTATAATTGTCCTTTTCTTCCTCCCTCTGTCTTAGTCTTTTCTGTACTTTTCTCAATCTCTTTTCCCCCTCCGTCGACAGAACGCTATCGGCGTGTTAGTGTAGCTTTTGTTGTGCAGCTCACTGCAATACAAAAGCCTTTGTTGGCCTGCCACCACTGTGATGTGGTGAGACGGAGATGCAGAAGGACAAACTCCGTGGTGCCAGCTTTCAGAAAGTCAGTGCTCATTCGCAGATAGCGGCTCGACCTGATGTCTGCAGTAGCTGGTGGTGCGAGCCAGGCTGATCTGTGAGGCTGTATGAATTGCGTATAAATTGTCCCGTGTCGGTGCAATGCTCGTGTCCATCAGTGCAATGGTTCGCACGTGTTCCTCGGTGGGAGTTATTGCTGGCTGCAGGGCAGTGGCAGCTGTTGCGAGGGGCCGAGCTAGCTAGGCTAATAATAACCCCGGAGCTGAGCGAGTGTCCGCAGGCCCCGCATCGTCGAGGGTTGACCCTGGGAGTCCAGTTGCAGCGGAGAGTGAGGATTAGGCCAGGTGGAGGATTAGAGGACGCTGTGTCACCCATGTAAGGACCAAGGCAGGTGTGCAGGAACGCTACGCACTCAGTGGTGAAGGGTGGGGTCGAGTGCACCACTCACGCCTTCACCGCGTGGTACATGATGTGTTTTTACCTTGAATTCTGACCTGAGCATGTTTATCAAAGCCGAGATTGATCTAAAGGAGACATATTGTGTTGATGTCCAGGTCTATATTGATTCAATGTTAAAACAACAACTACATCGTCAGCCTAACCTCCCTTCATTCACCGTCTCATCGCTCAATGTTTACTTCCTGTTAGCTGATGTCATTCACACACACTGTAACTTTAACAATGTTTGTGTTTAAACATGTGAAATGGTTTATATATTTTATAGTTGTGACGTCAGCTGGTTTGAATGTATGAATGTATGAATGTCTCCCTGGATTGACGTGTCAATACATTCAGAGTTAATATAGTAGCACTTAGAATATGAGTATATATAATAAAAACACAAACACAACAAATAACACTTGTGTGATACTGGACCTGTGATCTCGTCTCACTTGTCCGGGCTGTGGAGACATGAACAGGCAGATAGACAGAAGACGTTACAGAATGAATAACGTGATCGATACCAAAAATAATAAAACAACTCTGAAATCCTCTCACCTGAAAATAACAGCGTGGCGTTATCTGCGACAGATACGATGTTGTGTTGGGAAGTAGAGCGTGATGCTCTAACCTGTGCTCTGTGAATGAGAAGCAATTCATTCCCTGGTGTAAGTTGGAGCACCGCAGTCACAACACCATCAACTGCTCATTATGACTAAGGGAAGGGTTAGAATATGATGACAGGACACTTTCTGCTCCGTGCTGCCTTTGTTTTTCAGTTCTTTTTCCTCGCCGGAGAACAGAACCAGATAACAGAGGTATTCATGATGTCACGCTTTCAGGCCGTTACGTCTGGACCGGTCATGCGTCGATGCCTGTGATTGGCCAAATAACGTCATTGGTTGCCGCCATTCCCTTCCATGTCACAGTTCACTCTGTGTTGTTGGGTATTGTTTGCCATTATTGTGTGTGTGTGTGTGTGTGTGTGTGTGTGTGCTTAGACTGTAAGCTCTTGATTGGAGACCATATCCTCCCATGTTCCTCTCCAGACTGTCACCTTTCTTAATGAGCTTCAGTGGGTTTCAGAGGAGGATGAAACGGACACTAGCATTTAATGCCCATTGGCGCCTGTGATGTGACCTAATTGAGCCAAAGCAATCAGACTGCCTGGCCCTTTAAGTGCGAAGAAGTGAAGTGAATTCAAGGCAGTTTCTGTATATTATGGCTTGTATGACATTGGCTCGAAGCAAAACACTACGATGAACAGATGGAGAGCTGTGAGAGTTCTGAAAAACAATATTTGAAGCATTGTGAGAAAGAGCTTAACACAAGCGTTCGCCGTGTTGCACTCTGTCCCGTTGGTTCTCGTCGTCCTCTCTGAGCTCCCCCTCCTCTGCTGGCCAGCTGCTCGCCTGTGGCTCAGTCAGATTGGAGAGGTGAAGCGGGACAGCGGGGCGTCACTGATACAGTTCGACAGAACCGCAGGCTGTTCGGAGTTCGATCAGCTCAGCGAGGTGAAATTGTACCTCCCTTTAACACTAGTTTGTGTGCCTGCAACGTTTCCGTATTTGTTGTATTATGCGGCCGCAGTGATTAAGGTGGATTATGTTTGTGTAGAAAGGGTAGCGCTGCACTGCTTTTTCCTCTTTCACTGCACAGATCAGGCAGCACGGCCGAGTTCAGCGACGTGGAACAGCTATTCAGTAACATTCTATTCATGATGTGCTGAGGTTGAAATACGAGCATTATGAACCTGTCTTCTGCTTGAGAATAGATTCCTCCGCAGGCCTGTAAAGTTGCTTTTGCTGGAGACATGACTTACAATAAGAGATGGTGCAAGTGTCCTTGTGAGTGTCAGAAATCAATTACGCCATGTTTCCCCCGTGGGTCGCAGGGTTGTATATGTATATACGCAAGTGTGTGTCTCTCTGTGTGTGTGTGTGTGTGTGTGTGTGTGTGTGTCTGTGTCTGTGTGTGGGGGCTTCCTTTGTGTCAAGAAAGAAGTTTCCACTGTGACTTTAAGGAGAGAGCGCCTTCATCTGCACAGTGAGGAAACACAGAGCTGGTTAAAGATGCCTACTGAGGTACCGGCTGGTCTAGATGGACAATACAAAGAACACACATGTTAACAAAACACACAGAGATGCATGCACCGATCCAGAGGGGTGATTGAGTTCAAAGCATGGCTACCACTGTGTGTGTAAGTGTGTTATCTGAAGGAATGCTGTCGGTCGTCATTCCTCTGCGTCTACGCATGTTTAGACAGGCTCCATCTCCAGCTGGGTCTGAGACAGAAGAAGCACTTGTAGAGCAGGACAAACGACTTTATGGACTGGGACAGAAAAGACCGGCCCGCATCACTGGAATCGCACAGATTGCAAAATATCCCATATTATCTGAGTGAAACTAATGTGTCTTTTGAGCTGCGCTCACACCCTGTGGGCTCGAAAGGTGGCTGTAAAAAGCAAAAAGAAATGTTGCAGCAGTAGTTTGAGAAGTTTCTGTGGACCTGACACTTTTTCCGCCTTAAATCGTGTCACCATTCAGTGGAGTCTACTGGAGCTGACATGGAGTTAAGCTTGCAACAGCTGCTGTTCTCTGCGAAGGAGCAAAAAGAACAAACTTTTTACAGTCGAGCATCACGCAGTGAGCGTCTGATAGCCTAAAGAACAAAAGTTTACTTTTAAATCAATGGAATCTATGTTTCCATACATCGTTAAAGTGTTACACTGTTCCTCTGTTTGAAATAAAGTCACTGTGCATCAAGGATTCCTCATCAGAGAGTTAAATAAATCACTAAAGCAATACAAAAGTGAACAATCCCTGTGTTTCAATGAGGCAAATCTGCTCTGTCAAGCTTGGATTTGTATTAACAAGTGATAGTGATAAATACACAGATACACAACGTGTGAATTGCACTGAATTTAATATGTGTTGAACAGAATGTGTACACATTAAAAAGCAGAGGGAGCAGAGAGGCAGGAGCAGCGGAGAGAGGACTAGGGTTAGGGCTCGGATAAAGAAAGGGATGAGAGAAGAGCTGGAGGCAGATACACAAGGACTGAAGTCAACAATCCCCCTCCTCATTTGGTCATGCAGGACTGGTAGGTGGGCACCATGTATTTGCTTTTTAGGAAGGCATCCCTTCCTCCGTGGCGCTCAAACAGCTCCAGAGTCTCACCGATCAGTTGACCGATGTTCTCTCCCCCCTGGCCGTACTCGTCATCTCCGATGTCTGGGGACGAGGACACAGAGTCAGACAGACGGCGTGACAAGAACAAAGATATTTAGGCTCAGTCGGGGTCATGGCAGACTGAGCTCCGTGTCGAGGCTCACAGAGCTCCCCCTGTGGCCACGCTGCAACGCTGCAACGCTTTGCAGCCGACAGAGTCGGCAAATGCCATCCTTCCATCTGACTTCGACTCCACCGGACGGACCGAAGTTGATTTTCTGTAACGCTGTGGTCAGTTGGGACTGGACGGCAGCGGTGTTTTTAAAGTGAAGGTTTAACGAGGCGAAGGACGTACGAGTTAGTGACGCTCTGCTGTTGCACAACGCTGCGTTGATGAGCGGTGACCTGGAGTCAGCTCCACAGGTAGGAATGTGTGTGTGTGTGTGTGACTGATGTTTGGATCTGTATTCAAATCAGAATCTGAAACAGAACAAATTCAGCAGATTCCAAACGTCCAATAATGACATTTTGTTCATTTCATTTTTCAGGTGTGTTCAATGAAAAACAGAGTCAGAGAGAGTAACACACTTGTGGCCAATCACAATATGGCAAGAAAGCTGCAGAAACCCCCCGAGGACACACACACACACACACACACACACACACACACACACACACACAGTGCAGTAAAACACACAGAATTGTACAATAGAGCTCTAGAGCGCTGAGGGAACTTGTTATCGAAAAAACATTCCTGAGGTGTCCAACCTCCACTCCTTCCTTCTTCCTCCCTTTCAGCAGCAGGCACACTTAAACACACACACACGCACACACGGACACACGCACACACACACACACACACACACACACACACACATACACACACACACATCATGACTTTATCAGCACACAGCAAACTGCCAATCTCATGGCATTGCACTGGGGCCTCAAAACACTTTTCAGAGGGAAGTAAATATAGAGAGGAATGAAGCGTGCGCACACACACACACACACACACACACACACACACACACACACACACACACACACACCACTGCTAAACTACTAAATATCCTGGAGAGAAAATGTGGATTTATTTCTTGAGGTTATAAAATGACAGAAAGAAAAACAGTGTTCACTTGACACAAAGAGGAGAGGAGAGAAGAGGAGAGGAGAGAAGAGTATCATGAAGTCTGACTTCTTCCTATCACTCCATCCTTTATTCTCTCAGTCTCTAATCAGACTCAACTCTCTCTCTCTCTCTCTCTCTCTCTCTCTCTCTCTTCCCCCCTCCCATGCATGGCCTCCTCATTAAAGCACAAAGAGAGCCGATCCCATAAAGTGGGCTGTTAAGCAGTAACACGTCTATGATCTCAGTCTGCAGCACTTGCTTTCTGCTCAGGATCCTTTCTCCTGTTTCAGATGAAAGCGACGGGGGGAGAATTCTCCAGCCGCGATTTGACCGTTTGTTAGCCTCGATGCAGTGCAACTTAAACAGCTCTGGCTTTATTCAGCAGCTATTTTCTGTTTTCCTTTCAGAGAAAGGCGGACAGAAACAGCACAGAATCAGGAATGCAGCCTTTAAGAAAAGCTTGTTTTATTCTGGAGCTGCCCACAACAGAGGCGTCTGCCCCCTACTAGTTAGTCCAATCTGAAATAGCATCTAGAACGCAGCCATGTGAGCAATAAAAGAAAACAGGCAACGCAATGAGGGAGTGTGTGTGTGTGTGTGTGTGTGTGTGTGTGTGTGTGTGTGTGTGAATAAAGTGACAGGAGTCACTCTTACAGTCTGTTTCATCTGCATGCTGTAACTGTGTGTTGGTGTGGGTTAAGAAGCCAGGCCCGTGGAGAGCCACCCTCTGCTACAGTGAAAATGAGCAGCCAAAGCCAGGCCAGAGGGAGAGCTCTGGCCTCCAGACTACAGAACACGGGGAGTCGGAGAAGAGGTGCGGCTCGGGAACCGGCGAAGCTCAGACCCGTTTACTGGGGCCTGCAGGGGGGACCGAGGAGGTCCAGCAAAGGGGGAATTGTTGCTGTTGCTATACTGAGAGTTCCAGCCCTTCCAAGTGCATTTCTAATGCGGAGCCGTCAGGAGGCCAGCAGCATCAAAAGGAAGAGGCCAGAGGAATTTGCAACGATTCTCAATATTTAAAGAGGAGAAAAGGGAAAAGTGTGTTTAAGCAGGGATAGAGGGGAGGGAGGGAGGGAGGGAGGGAAGGAAGGAAGGGGGAGAGGGTGTTAAGAGCTGCCTCTGCACACGGCCTTCAGCAAAATAACTTTCACTCTTCTTCTTCATTCCTCCTCTCCCTGTCTTTTTTCTCTGCTTACGGCAATATCTGCAACCCAGGGCAGACAAAAAAAATCTTTAAAAACAATCATAATAAAAAAACTCCCGCTCTGTGAACACAAGGAAAAGGACCCGATAGCAGGAGAGAGCTGTCTGTCCTCTGAGGGGGAGGGAGGGTCGATACAGACCCAGACAGGGAGCACTGAGAGACACTGAGGGACACTGAGAGACGCTGAGAGACACTAAGAGATGCTGAGGGACATTAAGAGACACTAAGGGACAATGAGAGACACTGAGGGACACTGAGAGACAATGAGAGACACTGAGAGACAATGAGAGAAAATGAGGGACACTGAGAGACAATGAGAGATGCTGAGGGACACTAAGAGACACTAAGGGACAATGAGAGACACTGAGGGACACTGAGAGACAATGAGAGACACTGAGAGACACTGAGGGTGAAGGAAGACAAGGACAGTGGCAGAGAAAAAGGTCCGTCTGTCTGTCTGTGTCTCTCTCTGTCCGTCCGTCCTCCTTTTCTTAAGACAACAGGGGCTGTGTCTCTCTGGGTCTGCTGTGATTTCTGCTGAACCTCACCAGACCAACCCTAAACTAGCACAACAACAGCTGCAGCCTCCCCCCCTCCTCCTCCTCCTCCTACTCCTCCATGTCTCATTCCCCACGGTCCTAAACAACCTGTCTTCGCACATCAAGCTGAAGACAGGCAGTCTTAAGCGTTTCGTCCGAACTAATTTCAAATATATGAGTGGATGTTTAGTGTTGGGGAGCGTAATGGACGGCGACTGTAAGGGCAGCTGTCCTTCAACCCCAGCTTAAGATCTGCGAGGCTAGCGAGCATCATGTGTGTGTTGCCTGGTTGTAATCCTCCTCTGCTGCCAGGGACCGGGTGACACACACACCGCAGCAGCTTTGGGAAGTTTAACTCGGAATTCCGAATCAACCGACCTGCCATTGTTTCTAATCAACTTCCCCCTGCGTGTGGAAGTTCCTTAGGAAAGCAGCTTAGAGAGGAGGCTCCCCAACACAACAGCTGTTTGATCAGAGCAGGCAATGCAGAGGAGAATCAATGAAGGAGAGAGACCTGTTCCTGGTCCTGTTCTTCTTCTTTTCTGGGTGTTTGGCCTTGTTTGAAAAAGGAAACGGAAGAATGAAGGTTACGAGTGCGATGGAACAGCTCGAGTGCCAGGAATACTTTGTGCAGACGTTACACGCTGAGGCTGTAATGAGAGCATGTGTTGTCATTCTTTCATATCACCAACCACACTCACTGATAACCCTCCAACCTCAGAGCTCCATATCAGTGTAAGACCGAGCACATCTTCTTCTTTCCTCATTTATATCAAAGCTTGATAAAACAAAGATGTTTCCCCTAGGGAATCAATGAGAAATATGAAACAAAAATCACTTTTAAAAAACTTGCTGTTCAGCTTGAAAACAATTAATTTGTTCTTCTTTTTAGCTGGTAGAAGTTGAGAGCACGGTGGAATAAGAACCAACATTCAGCTAGCTAACTAGCCAGCTGCTATATGAGCACAATTAAGCAACTTACTGCTTCATCTACACACCGCTGTCACAGCGTAGGAAAGCACATCGCTATCACCAGACGATCGGCCGTTAACACCGATTCACCAGCTTTTGTGATGTGCTGATGGCTTAGATTCAAGTCCACAGGAGGAAGAGACCAGGCCTGTGCTGTGGTTGTATGCTGTGTGGTGACAGAGGGGGTCTGATTAGAGCGCATTAACATTCTTTCTTTTCATGACGTAGATTAGTCCCAAACAGTCGACTCTATCTCAGCGCACGCCTTGCAAGATCAGGGCTGAGAACAGTAGACGGTGTGGAGAGACATGTTCAACCCACGAAATGACGTTTTTTAATACATTTGGTAAGAAATGTCAATATTAACAGCAGCATTGGTGTGTGTCATCACAGTACAGTCATACCTTTAGTTTACAGCTAAGTTTACTTCAACACAATGTACATTTTACATGGATGATGTAAAGTAAATACTATCTAGATATATGTGGATGCTATGTGTGAACCATAAGAACAAAGACAGGGAGAGGAGTGTGTGGCAGAGGGTGTGTAGGTGTGAGGAGGTGGAGAGGAGTGAATGAGGCCACGAGGGGAGGCCTGTGCTTAACAGCAGGGCTCTAATTAAAAGGGCCTCACAGTTGGGCGCCAGGCAGGCCTCTCATAAAGAGACTCACACTCTGGCAGAGAGGTGGGAGACACCAGGTGTGTGTGTGTGTGTGTGTTCTCCAAACCACAGGTGTCTGCAAAGGAAAGGCAGCGAGACAGTGTGAAAGAGAATATCCTAGCAGAATGCATGTTGCCTTTTCTGTGGGTATTGTTTGTACACATGCAGACACACACACGTGGAGATGCACACACACGAAGAAAGAGAATAAGTGTTCCTCCATAACTACATGTGACAAGGACAGACACAGCGAGGGAGCGAGGGAGCGAGGACTTAGTCTAGTATGACCAGTGGTGGAAGTAAACATAGTAATATGCTGAGCCCGCTGGTCAGATGTCATGTATGTACCAGTATGCATGTGTTGATTGAAATACAGTCTAGTGCTGTTATCGTCTGATTTCTCTCTTCATGTCTTTTCTCAGAATCACTTCTTTTCTCTGATACTGATTCTTTGTTCAGTTTCGACTCTCTGTCACTGTTTTGTCGTATGTTTGAGGGGAGCAGGATCTCCATACGGTCACTCTCCTGGTCCCACAACACGACCGCACAGTTAGGACGCGGTAATGTCCTCCATGAGATCAGCTGTTTGCCTTTAAGTATTACAGCTAACGTTAGCTAATGTCCACTAATACAGCTAACGTTAGCTAATGTCCACTAATACAGCTAACGTTAGCTAATGTCCGCTAACGTTAGCTAATATCCACTATTACAGCTAACGTTAGCTAATGTCCACTATTACAGCTAACGTTAGCTAATGTCCACTATTACAGCTAACGTTAGCTAATGTCCACTATTACAGCTAACGTTAGGCTCTGTGTTAAAAACAATGGCCGAGGGAAACAGACCTAACTTAACTGCGGTTTGGATTTCTATACGCGTTTATGAATGCAGTTACAAAAAGAAGAATCACGTCTAACATTTTATATAGCCTAGCAAACAATAATTATAGTAATAAGTATAGTGTAATTATATTACGCATTCGTGACATCACCAAAGATCACTACTATGATGAAACCGTCTGAGAAGCAGATGAATTTCTGTAATACCATATAAAGTAGTTCACTGTAAGTTATTGTGACGTGAAAGTCACATCAAAAGACATTTTCAAAATTTCATATTTGAACTTTCATATACATGTTGTGACTCCACATCTCCTCAGTGGATTAAAACAATCCCAGGAATCATACGCTCGCTAACCCTGATGCCAAAGGCTTTGGAGTGAAATGTGGCTTCAGAAGATTGAGGCTCTCTCCTCAGTATGCAGATTATATGTAAATCACGCTCTCCTTGCCCGCTCCGTTTAAATCCCCCTCGCTCCACGGCCAAACAGTGATGAAGAGTTGAAAGTGGAAGAAAAGATGACACAATAGACAGCATTTTAACTGAAAAACACGTCAGAATGCAAAGAATACAAAAATAAACAGTTTTAACGCCTGCGTCGTGTTTTTCCAATGCCCACATTTTCTGTCACTGTTCTACACCATACATACATCCAGAATCAAGAAGCAGACGTGATCTCCCTCTGAAATGATACGCAGTCGATGCGATGAGTCTGAAAATGGAAACACTCAAGTAAAATACCAGTACTTCAAAATAGCACAGTGCAATTTATGTGTTACACCACCACGGTCTCCGTCTCTGCTCTCTGCCTCACTCTGGTATTTCCCTCTTTGTCCCCCCAACCCCCTCTCCCCCTGTGGACAACCAGAGGCTGACGGACAGCACAGCTGTGGCTCACAATTACACAGTAGTGATCTCTCTCTCTCTCTCTCTCTCTCTCTCTCTCTCTCTCTCTCTCTCTCTCTCTCACACACAGACACACACACACACACACACACACACACACACACACACACACACCTGGAGCTGGGCCATTACCATTCTTTTTCTATTGCGTTTCCACCTCAACCTTTGTGTGTAATCAATAACAGCATTTCAGCTTAACACAGCTAGCCACAATGAGTCCTGCATCTTCCGACACATCACAATACACACACACACACACACACACACACACACACACACACACACACACACCGATGCATGGATATCCACATGACGTTGCTAGCAGAGAAGTAAAACAACAGGCTTATGGCCAGCAGTAGTTTATGAAACCTTCGACCCTCTCACCAGCCATCATCTGACTGCTCATGCTTACTGAAGTCTAACCTTTGCTGTAGGTCAGTGATCTCATTTTCCATGTGTTCATCCGGCGCAGCAGCGCTCAGTCTATAGGCCGGCCGCAGCTCAGTGCCACTTCGACCGGGTGAAAGTTGGACATCGGCAAAGCAGTGCGCCAGGTGGAGGAAAACGTGTAAAGATCAGATTGCCCAGCAGACGGTCGGAGCGGAGGAAAGGTGTAGACGGGGTTGAGACAAAGACGTAGCCTGCTGAGGATGCTCCTGAGCTGCACGGGAGCGAAGGCTGTTAGATTCCCATCGATCTGACTCCCTCTGGCTTACTCGTCTACATTTGTACGTATATACAGGAATTGAATTCCAATTCCACACTTCCGCCAAAAACTGTGCCATGTCTTTGGCTTCTCTTTCCCCAGAAATCCAAGGCTGTGGGAGGGTTTCAGAGCCCTGCAGAGGGAAGGTGGGAGGATCACTCTTCCACAGCTCACAAAAGCCTCTCCTTGCTCATTTCTTTTTCAATTAGCCAAGTAGA
This sequence comes from Cebidichthys violaceus, assembly GCF_023349555.1. NCBI lineage: Eukaryota > Metazoa > Chordata > Actinopteri > Perciformes > Stichaeidae > Cebidichthys > Cebidichthys violaceus. Next base: position 2,267,735 of record NW_027176583.1, read on the forward strand.
CCTAGCTATGACCGAGAGCAATATTTAGTTATGGTATTAATGCACAGAAGGGTCTCATCTTAGATGATGGATCAATGCTATTTTGCAAGCTGTTAACATGTCCATTATTGTTTCAATTACCACCACTCAGATAATGGTCCCATCTCATCCCGTTGATGATGCATGCGTCTGAGGATCAGCTCCAGTCCGTTTGCCACAGCCCTGCAGGTATGAGTCTTCTTGTTATTTCACAGGTTTATATCCCACTGATGGCTTGGATGGGCAGCTACTTTTTAATTATTTTCAATTAGATTACATATTTTTCAGGGTGCACAAATGCGTGTGTGTTGTTGGAGACGAACGATCTTTGCAGCCAGCTGCAGCAGACGTTTTGATCTGGGCCAGAAAGTCCAGACCGGGTACTTCTTATCCCGGCTATGTTCAGA
>NW_027176583.1:2273159-2285659 GCF_023349555.1 Cebidichthys violaceus
CAGCCATCAAGCATCACACACCGACTCATTACGCTGGAGGAGACGAGGTGACAGCAGCAGCCGTGATCAAGGAGAAAGGAAGAGGCTCGTCAGTGAGAGAACAGACGATGAAAGGACGCAGTCAGCAATCGTGGAGGTGGCGTTTCTCTTGGCCCGCGCCGATGATGGCACCACAACGTACAGATGTGCACAAACACACACACACAGCAGTCTTAACATCTTCATTCAGAGCTCTCTGTACTGCTGATCAAATAAAGTCACATCTTCCACATTTTAGTTGGACGGTGATGGGAGCAAAGGAAGGACACATTACACCGTTGCTAGTTTCCCTTTTCCTACCGGCAGCCATTGTTGTTTATTTCAACCCAAACCACATTTTGTGCCTAATCCTCTCCTTCAACCACAGCAGACATGTCCTCCTTAATTAAGAGGACGTGTCCTCTAGTTGGGGTCAGTTCAACAGTGTGTCTTCTCATCATGGTGGATGAATAAAGTATTACATGTTTTGTGTTGAACAACCGTTGAACCGATGTAAACTAAACTACTTCAGCATCTTGGATGTAGACGCAATGATGGCAGATGGATGTTATCTGTTTCATCATGATGCTAGAGTCATCACGATGAAATGAAATCACCTCCTGGTATTCTGACAAAGGAAACTAATTCATAACAAATGCCATCTGAGGTTGAGATCTCATGACGAACCGGATTCAGAGAAGAGACGCATGCGTTCATTTAATGATGTTGAGGACGTTCACATGCAGCACTGAATGATACGCACTGATTAGCATTTTGTTTTGCCTCTTTTTGGAAATTTGCTTAAAACATGCAGAACAACCCGTCTGACTCTATGGTTACTGAAGGCTGCGTGTCTGCATGTGCATGCTGTGATTTGGGCTTGAAGATATGGATTTCTTCACTGTAATGTGTTTCCACAACATCTAGCCCAATGTGTCTGTGGACATGTTGACGGTGGACGGGTTTTCTTCATGAGCTGTGTGTACGTGTGATGCTAGATGTCACGGCTAGTTGAAGCTCATAGATTTCCCTCATTAGAAGCCGATGTACGTGTCCGTGTCGCACGCTGTCCCCTGGCCAAGTGGAAAGCAGGACCATTAGGTCGGCAGAGGAGGGGCCATTTATTAGGCTCTTTTCTGGCTGTGGCTATATTATCTTCCGCGATGCTATTTGTCTGAGACCAGCCGAGCCGCCGCCGTGACAGGACGGGGGGAGATGAATGATGGGCTCCGAGACACGGGCGGTTTTGCTTCGCTGACAAACTGGGGCAAGAGCTGGAGGGATGCGGCGAGGAGAACGAAGAGAAAGAGCAGAGGTGGAGACACCGCGGCGGCCGCTCGCAAGAGGACACAATTTACAGCACCTGTTGGCTGTGATTGATCACGGGAAGAGGAGAGAGGTCTGACACGGGATGAAGCGACGGGACAGAGGAGAGGGTTAAACCCAGAGAGGCAGAGAAGAAGAACGGGAGAGAGAATGAGAGGGATATTGGGATGGAGGAGGATAATATAGACAGAGTGAAGAGAAGATGGGGAGTGGGGGAAAAAAAGCAATAAAGCATGAGAAAGAAATAGAAGGCGAGTGGGAGATGCATAAAGAGAAAAGGTCGTTGGTGCAGGAATGTGTGAGGCGGAGAGAATATATATATATTTGTCCCCTGATGGGAGTGTGTTAGGAGTCCATCTGTGGAGAAATGAGATCAGTGGCTGACTTAGTGGTAGAGGAAGACGTTGCTGCCCTGCGGCTTACACACTGACTCAACAGCCTCTCCTTCACTCTCTGTTCTCATACAACCTGCAGCGCATTTAATCTGCTGGAAGATTTTGTGTGTATGTTCAGGTTTGTGTGTGCGAGCCTTATTACCCCGGCTGCTGCTGCCCCGCTCCACCTCTACATCAAATGACGAGGGCCGTCTCCTCCACTCGGCTCTCCTCACTATCTCTTCTGCTCCATCCCAGCTGAGACCACAGAGCGCTCTTCTCATAGAATCACCCACTAAATCATCTATCCACCAAACAGACACCTTGGCAAACACTCTTACTGGAAGCTTTCATTTTCAATCTAAACACACACAGGACAGAGGGCGGGTGTGTACGCGCACATGTGTGTGTGTGTGTGTGTGAGTGTTCAGGGAGGGAGTCAACAAGAAAAGCTAAATTCCTGTAATGTTTGTTCATATAAACAGCAATGCATTTGCTGTTATTTGTGATTCATTTCAGGCATTCCACTGGTGAGTTTGTGTTTAGTTCTCAGTGGGTTTCAAAGGGATTCACTGAGTCAGTCACCATCAAAACGTGGCTAATAAAGACCTAATGTGTACATCGATTGCTCAATAACATCCAGAGGAAAAAGCTCCGAGTCTGAAGAGTGAGGCCAATGCAGAAGTGCCCCGAACCTGCATTCTCTCTAGTGTCCAGCAGGGGGCGACTCCTCTGGTTGTATAGAAGTCTAGTCTAAAATGACTCTACTTCTCTCTTGATTTATTCCCTCAGTAAACATTGTAAACATGAGTTTATGGTCTCAATCTCTAGTTTACAGTCTTCTTCAATACAGCATGATGTTCATTTAGTACATTATGCTCCATTTAGAGTCAAACAGACATTAAGTCAGCGTGCTTCAGAGTTAGCAATATCATGCAGTTAAGAACTAGTGGTCAATATCTATCAATGCTAATGTGAACAATGGTATTCTGTCATTTACAGCAGTATGATGTCATTAGCATAGTGTTTCATAACACATTACTTCAACACTAACGGTAACGAACTGCTAGTGCAACTGGTTCACTAGTACGTATGTGATCACATTCATCACACACACACACACACACACACACACACACACACACACACACACACACACACACACACACACAGTACATCTAACACAACAAAGACCTTCTGCTCCCAGGAAACCGGATGAGTTGAGAAACAGGCCCAGGCCCGGTGCCGGTGATGCGGTGACAGAGTGAGCCAGAGGGGAGCTAGAGGAGGGAGGAGAGGAAGGTGAGCCAGAGGGGGAAAGCAGATTAGAGCGCCTGGAGGATGCTGAGGAGGAGAAGGAGGAAGAGAGATGAAACAGGAAAGAAGAGCAGCAGAGGAGGTAGCTCTGGGTCATAGTAATGGGTCATAGTATCTGAGAGTACTTTGCCGCCGGGCTTCTCTGATTACAGAACAGTGCTGGACGACAATAAAAGACTCAAGGACTGGCGTGAACGGCGCAGACGCCCAATCGACACACTTGGAGAGCCTGAGGGTCCAGTGAGAAGCACAGCTCTGTTCTCACCATCAGGGTGTAGTTTACAGTGGATTACATTCAAGAGGAAGAAAGACATCAGACGCATTAGTGAGCTCACCAAAGCTCTCTCTCTCTCTCTCTTCTCTGGTTTCAGAGCAATCAAGCGTCGGCTCTGATGACTCTCTCTCTCCTTGCTTAAACTTTCCTCTTGATCTATGTTTCATGGCTTGACTGGGTGTTCTAGATGGAGCCGGAGCACACAGTGCTTCATAGAGTCACAACATTCTGCTGGCCTTGTGAGGACGAGGAGGAGAGCATTTCATTAATCAGGAGAGTCTCGTCAGCGTGTCACTCTTCTCTCACTCTCTCACTCTCTGTGGCGTTTGATGAGTCTGTCGGTTTCACCATGTAACGGCTTCTTTGCGTCAGCTCGCACAAGTGGTCGCCAGCCTCGTTCCATCCTAAACAAACTGACCGGCTCTCTGCCTCCAGCGGAGGATGTGAGTCTGCAGAGTGCCTCAGCTGAATGCTTAGTCAGCGTGGAGGAATGGATGTGTTCATCCTGAAGGACCGGCTTCTGTTCCTGATCTTCAAACTGGTGATTTGTTGCAGATATTTTTCTTTCCACTCAGACTATTTAAATATTTCAACGAGAGCTGAAATTAAATCAAAGAAAATAAATCAGAAACTATTTTGATAATTGATAAGTCGTTTATGAAGCAAAACAGTTTCTCATTCCAGCTTCTTCACTGCGAGTGTTTTCTGCTTCTGTTTCATGGCGGTGAACATTTAATAGGACTTTCTTTGAACAAAACAAACACTTGGATGACGTCACCTCGGACATATTTCTCACTATTTTACAGATTAAACAATTAATCAGGAAAAACAACATCTTAAATTCCCGTTCTTTGAAAAGCTGTACCTTGAACTAATTCATGGAACATTGTAAATCAATCCCTTGTGGGTTATGATCCCACAATTTGGTCTTTTATTGAGATTATCACATTTTTTAAAGCATACTAATCTTCAGGGAGAAATAATTTGACTTCCGCGCCCAGGAGAGGAGTCGATTAGTCATTTGTGGTGAGGATCATTTATATTAATAACAAGCGGGAGTGCGCCTGCAGCCGAGCCTCAGCTCAGGTCCCTGTGATGAATGCTTTATTGGTTGGTGTCCAATATTTCTTGAATATTCATTATTACTATACATATATAGATTTTATGCAGTCATGGGTTTCGTTCCCTCCAGCGATTCCTTTTAATCTATATAGGAGTGGAAAAAATAATTTAATTCCTAGAAAAGTGAACAAATATGCAAAGTAACACAAGTGTAATAGTCGCTGCAAGGATTTGGCTCTTTAGTGGCGTAACACACCGTAGTGAAAAACAACAGATAAAACATATAATATATAAAGTCCTCAAAGTTCATCCTCTGCATGTTTGTCTCTGTTCCAAGCACAGATAGTGATCGTGTTACCTATGGATCCACTCTGTCTCCATATCTCGGACTCTCAGCCGTGTCCGGGCACTTTGTGAGGCTCCCTGAGGGGAAAGGTTACACCGCTGATCTGCTACAGAGCAATCACACTTCAGACAGAGCCTTGAACTTCAGCCGCGTCCTGCAGAGCGGCGGCTGGATGCGGCTGTGAGCTGGAGAGAGGCGGCTGCACGGCGAGAGTGGGAGGAAGCGAGGAGCGAGTCCAAAAGTTAAGAGAAATATGTCCCTTGAATAATCAACGGCCAAATCGATTCGTTCAACGTCCGAGAGCAGCGCACTACAGAGGAATGTGAGGAGTGGGCGGTCGCTCGGCAACCATCCGAGTCCATATCTCCAACGAACACGCAACCGCCAGTCCGCCCGAGTCCGGAGAGGACCAAATCCTCCACGCTGCTTTCACCTCCCTCTCTTCTTCTTTCCTCTCTTCTTCCCTCTCTTCTTCTTCCCTCTTCTTCCCTCCCTTCTTCTTCCCTCCCTTCTTCTTCCCTCCCTTCTTCTTCCCTCTCTTCTTCTTTCCTCTCTTCTTCCCTCTCTTCTTTCCTTTTCTTCCCTCCCTTCTTCTTTCCTCTCTTCTTCTTCCCTCTCTTCTTTCCTCTCTTCTTTCTGGTTTTATAAATGCTGCAATGCACTTCTGACTTCATACTTTTGTTTATTCATCAACAACTACTCGTTTCATTCGATCTACCCTAAATGTCCAGAAGTATGTGGACACGTGAAGAAAGAATACGAGCGTCTGAACATCTCACCCATCTGTTATTGTTAGAGGAGAACAGCGCCGTTATATTATGTTGGATATGAAGCTAAAGAAATCAATTAAAATACAGAAAGTCGTGAAAAGTACACAAATGTGTGTATTCGGTAAATCCATGTATAGTTACTTTACCCTTGCATGTGCTCTGGCAGAACGTTTTTTTAATTTTGAATTTAAATAAAGACGTTGATGAAGCTTCATTGGATGAACTGATGACACACACACACACACACACACACACACACACACACACACACACACACACACACACACACAGAGATGCAGTGCAGTACAAGTAGACTAGAAAGCCTGCAGGCAGCAGCTGTGCCCTGCTCAATAAAGGAGACATTTTACGACCACGCCTCTCAGCACTCTGATTTTAACACTCTTCCTCTCTCCACCTCTTTCCCTGTGTCTCTATCGCGTCCTCTCTTCCTGTGTCTCTGTTGTCTCCAGCGGTGTATTCCTTTTCCTTTGTCTTTGAATTCTTACTCTTTACTCGAGTGTTCCTGAACGCTGTAAGGAGAACACGAGCGCTGGCCTAACCAGATTAGCATGTATCCTATTTCTCACATTGACAAATTAATTTCCGTACAAATTAAACGAAGGAACCATCCCTTGGTATTTTCCAAGGAAATTGGAGATGGTTTTAAAGAATGAAATAAAACAACAAGAAAAAAATTCTAATTAACAGGAGAGCAAAATAAAGGTAGGCTAATAAATTAGGAAGAAATAACGGGTTGACAGAATCCTACACCGGCTATGAAGCTGAGTAATGCGAGGCGGAGCGGTCACTACGAGGGGATCTGGACGCAAAGCAGATCCAGAGAAAGGAGAGGAATGAGAGGGAACAGTGAAACAAAGACCGGCCGTGTCTGTTACAGGAGCTGCTGTTCTCCTGCAGGCCATGGCGAGGCAGAGGTAAAAAACAAAGAAAGAGTAAGAGAGAGGGCAGGAGGGGGAGAGAGGGCAGGAGAGGAGGAACAAAAACAAAGAAAGAGTAAGAGAGAGGGAGAGAGGGCAGGAGAGGGAGAGAGGGAGGATGGGGAAGGAGAGGAGGAACAACAACAAAGAAAGAGTAAGAGAGAGGGAGAGAGGGCAGGAGAGGGAGAGAGGGAGGATGGGGAAGGAGAGAAGGAACAAAAACAAAGAAAGAGTAAGAGAGAGGGAGGATGGGGAAGGAGAGGAGGAACAAACAGCACCCAGACGGAGACAAAGTGAGTGGCAGGCGACGGCGCGGAGCTGTCTGGATGTTCAGATCCACTGACATTTACAGAGCGGACGATCGCTCCTCGCCATCCTCCCCTTGAAAAGTTCAAACGCACACAGATCCACAGAGGAAACGCTCCGCCGCGTGGATTAACGTCTCACATCTCCTCCATCTTCAAGTGTTACGGCTTCCAATCTGTGCCTCACTGTAGGTCCACGTCTGTCTCCTACCCGTGTCTACATCTTCAGCAACACAGGACAGATCTTCAGTCTGATTCAAAAACATAGTACAACTTCATGTGTGTGTGTGTGTGTGTGTGTGTGTGTGTGTGTGTGTGTGTGTGTGTGTGTGTGTGTGTGTGTGTACTTTGAGCTTGGGCCGGCTGGCAGACATACAGGTAGAGCGGTGGTGGTGGGGAGAGGCTGCTGAGATAGGCCTCATTAGAGACGAGCAGTCGCCCAGCTTTTGGCTCAGCGGGGGAACTCCCCACCACCACCACCACCACCACCACCTCCACGCCATCTAAACCCCCACGCTTCATCCACACACACACACACACACACACACACACACACACACACACACACACACACACACACACACACACACACACACACACACACACACACGTCGATGGCTGGCTCACTGGCTGGAGGAAACAGCGATTGCCTTCCTCTGACCTCGCTGTGTTCCTGTGCTGGAGCAGAGGGAGACTGATGTCCTCTCTTATTACCCTCTAACGATATCTCTCCTCTCCTTGTTTACAGTCCTGCATTTTAATTCTGTTCACTTGAATGCCGTATTTAATGAAGAGCTTTTAGTAACCCGTAGAAACACACAGGTGACCTCTAACACATGGGTAGAGGTCACCTGACCGTAGGTTACTACACCCCTCATTCTTTTTAAAAATTACACTGAACACAGAATTCCCCCTCATTTCCCAAGATCCTCATTGTGTCTGTTGCTTTAAAACATCATTAGAAGAAGAAGAAGAGCAGACAGGAAGCAGAGTGGGACCTCGAGATGTAAACAACCAACGTGTCTCGTGTCTCTCGGTGAGACGTGTTTACTTCTTGTTTTACTGTTGCAATAAAACCACTGACAAGTTTATCTGTGAAACACAGTGTGACTGTAGCACAAACAAAGACCCGTGTGTCTGTAAAATACTATATTTATGCAAAGCTTGCTAATATTAGCCACAATAAGCTACCATACTTAAAGCTCTATAGCCCTGCTGTCACCTGTCAACACACACGAGATCAACCCTGAGGCACAGCTTATATGAATATGAATCTATAGCTTCAGTGAGGTTATAGGAAACAACACAGGAGGTCACTAAAAGACTTTAGTCAACTTGATTATTTCTTCATACCGTAGTCCCTTATTGTATGTAGAGCCCCTTGGACCACTGCTGAATCTGAAAGTGAAAGTATTAAAAAAGATAACAGTATATGGTAGAACCATGACCTGTCGATACGTTTAGATTAATCTCAGTGTCTTTACTAATGATGTCCTCAGCTCTGGAGCTTTCACTGTCCCTCGTCTCTCCCGCCACACACAGAGAACGGTCCTGTGGAGATGGTGGTCCTGTAGAGACGATGGTTCTGTGGAGACGGTGGTCCTGTGGAGACGGTGGTTCTGTGGAGACGGTGGTCCTGTGGAGATGGTGGTCCTGTAGAGACGATGGTTCTGTGGAGATGGTGGTTCTGTGGAGACGGTGGTCGGCCTGCCCTCTCCGTCACCTCTTAATCACAGACTGCTCCTCCTTCCAGAGGTCAGACTCACATCACTGCTGCGTCTCCGGCTCTGAAATGAAATCTTCTTTCTCCCGTTTCCCGTCTCTCTCTTTGTCTTTATCTCCCTCTGGCTTGATGGATTAACCCGGGCGTGATCTTTACAGCCCTGAGTTACTGACTTCCTTCTCTTCATTCTGAACAGTGCTCGAGTTTAGACCTTAGTCTAGACAGAAGTTTTTCCACGTCCGTCGATAATACCGAGACCAATATTTATGATAAATGATTAACAGGACAAGCTGTTCTTTTGACCACAGGTACAACAGGCGTGCAGGTTCTGCTGATTGGATTCGATTGCAGGAGAGCTGCAGTGTAAACAACACTAATTGCACATTGTCTGCAGGAACTCTTACTTAGTGTCCAGATCAGGGTTTCATTCACCTTCACAGCAGCCACCAGCTGCCCTGAATACCTTAAAGCACAAAGCATTTTTCATATGAATGTGTTACTTTGCCAATTCTTGAATGTATTATATTGTACAAAATCAATTAACTCATCTAACAATAAGTACTCATTTTAAGTGTGACAAGTTTACAACAACAGTACGACGTTGAACTGCAGCAAATTAAAATGACTACTCAGCATTCTGTCCGCACTCAAGTGCTCCGTGTTTCCAGTTTACTGCTTACTCACGTATATCCGCTCTGAGTATACGTAAAGACTCAGAGGCCTCTCATTCTGTTCATACTACAGCCTCTGGTTTGAGTCCGTTACGTGTTGGTTATACCGCTCTACTGTTTCCACCCAGACGTGTTTACTCTTTATGTCTACGGGACATACAGGCCAGATGGACAGATGGTCCTGATAAGACAGATACCACCAGTTCAGCGTTGTGTTCAGACACTGGCGTCGTTCTCTAGTCTAGAAATGCTTCTCCGGATAAAAAGCAGTAAACGTGAGGACTGGATTCTACAGCAGCTTGTTTTTAGCTAAATAAAAAGGTGATCTTCCTTCATGTTCTACGGGCCTCAAGAGTTTGGCAGGATGACTTAGAGGACGTCAAAATGTTGACAAGTATTTGCTCATGACGTGTGCCCTTGGTTCCGCTTGGCTGCCCACACAACACACACACACACACACACACACACACACACACACACACACACACACACAGGTGTCAAGACACAAAGGCATCCGTGCGTGAACCTACTGTATGTTTTCACCTTCCTGTGTTCCATCACGTTTGCATCCTCTTGTGTATCTAGCGTGTTCGTTTCCTCCCGGTGAGCGTCGGGGTTTGGGAGAAGCTTGCTGGCAGGAGCTCACACCTCCCCCGTGTGCACAGCGCACCTGAAGGAGGCATGGACAATAGGTTTCAGGGCAGACACACATACAACGTAAAGATTTGCTTTGCCCACTTCAATTTTAGAGCCACATCCAATATGTGGGCCGCCGCTCCGCTCCTGAGCCGGTCCCCTCAGGTACGTGAGCTCTTCATTAAAGCTGTGGCAATCAGAGGGGAGAAAGTACTGCTCCTCGTAAAGAGAATAGATTACTTCCCCCATCTTTCACGGAAAGCTGTTTGCTAGAGTAGACACTCTCCTCCATTTTCATTAGCAGCTTGACTACTATATATTCTCCATATAATTGAGGTTGAAACCTTCTGCACTGTAATGGGGCTCTCCATAACGCTCTTTTAAAAGTGAACGCCTGCCATCCTCGGGCACTGGATGATATGGTTGTGTGTGTGTGTGTGTGTGTGTGTGTACTGTGATCAAACAAGTCACTCCTTCACATCTTCGTCTCATGCGACTTTTCAAAGGCAGCTTTGAATAAACAAAGCATGTCCCCACTTTTTAAGAAACGCTATGTGAGAAATGAAGAATCTAATCTCTGCTTCTGTTTGTCAGGACGACGCTGATCTGATATTCACAAGAAAGACCAAAGAAGAGTCCAAACACTCAAGGTGGCTGGGTCTTTGTCGTGTTCGGACACACACTTTAATTGGTGCAATTTAACAAAATAATCATAATCTTCTGAAATCCCTTTATACATGCTTGTTTATGCTTGAGTCTAAAAAAATCCACTAATCGTTATTTTATTGAACTTCTTTCATGTATCGTCCTTTAATGATGTTCTAAGATAAGATGTTTGTGCACGAATGCGATTATAATTATTATATGATTATTTCATAGATGCTGAACAGTGGGGCTTCTGTGGCCTTCTGAAAACATCAGCTTACACTGACTTCAGTTTATAATCGAGTCTCTTTATGCAGCTAGCTGAGCAACCAGGCTTCACTGAAGCTAGTCTTAAACACCAGGCAGGTGAGATACGACAGCGTGGTTGAAGTGAGCACATCACAGGCGGAGCATCTCCCTATCATCTTCAAGTCACCTCAGTTCCTCGATCAGACTGAAACATCTGAGCGAGACTGAAGCTGATGAAAGCTGGCTATCAGCATCTAGACTGAAAGAGATGTCAGGTCAATGTTAAATGTAAGCTAAATCACTTGGCTGGAGCGATTCAAACAGCTAATGAAACATCTTAAGTCCGTCATAAAGCAGCAATTTCAGACTTCATTTTGTTCCAAGGGGAGGACGGCCCCGGACTCTTTGGCTCTGCTTTCTATTACAGATGGACACAAACACCGTGGCACAATATGACAGAATAGTCTTTTCTCAGTACTGAAATCAAAACCATAAACTGAGTCCTCCTACCCATCTGGCTCTAGTATCAGCTCCCAATCTTGTGAAGACTAATTCCTCAGTAAGTATCAAGCAAACCTACCTGCGCTCTGTGTGCATCAGCCTGTCACCGAGCACACGCCACCAAACCTTCTTACGCCTCAGACCACTCAGCTTCCTGAAGTTAGAGCGGCTGATTTGTGCCGGTGTGTAAATTGGAAGTTGCGGTCTGAGTCGTAAACAGGACGACAGCGCTCTGCCAGGTCCAGCCTCACGTAGGAGAGAAACGCTCTCTTAATAACTATCTGGTAAAACAAATCACTGTGAGAGGAGTCAACAGGAGGACTGAGGTCGAGACGGGCAGACAGTGAAAGGTGTGAACATGACTGGAGCCCTGCAGTTTATAGTCTATAGTCTATAGTTGAGGATTACAGTTGTTGAAAGGAGAACCTCCTCACTCCAGATGTTTCCTTTTGTATCTCATCAACACCATCATGCTGTTGTCTTACGCTTGAAAACATAGTTTCATATTCCAGAGTTTAGCTCATCTATCCGAGGTGAACGTTCACAACATGAAGAAGAGAAGCGGTTCTGAGGTTCTACAGCACATTAAGAATGAAGGCAAAGTGAAGGTGTGTTTGAGATGCTTACAGACCTTTCTGTGTGTTTCTTATTGTGCTTTTAATATCGGTAGTATAGCTAATAATAGAAATGTTATGTAGGTGTTAATGCTCTAACCCTACTGAAATGTGTAGTATCCTTACTTTATACAACTGATAACACACGTGCATCTTTATAAAGATCTTATCTTTAGATGTATAGTATATGTTAAGGAGAATATCAACTGTCAATACAGATTATTATTATTAGTCTGCAGGTATTCCTTTCAGGCTGCATTCAACCTGACAACCTTTATCAATGAGGAGGAACAGCCTGTGTTTTACCTTAGAGGCGAAAACCAGGGAGAAAATGCACCAAGTATTCCTTGCTGCTCATTAAGCTTACTGCTTTGATTGTAATAGAAACTGTCAGGAGAGTAAAGGACGCTGTTCAGAGAGACTTTAGTAAGAAAACCAACCGGAAACCATAAAAGGGAGGTTCAGAAACAGGACTTTGAGAAGTGAAGAAGACGCGTCCGCCTCACTCTTCACTCCCAGTGGAAACTAAACAAATGTAACACTCTCACTCTTCTTTCTGACATTCATGGGTTGAAGTGAACCTTCATGAAGCTCTTATTCCTACAACACGTTCATCTCCAGTAAGAGCAGCTCAGTCCGTATGACTCTCTAATATCAGCTCTCTGCTAAAGCCACCACAGCCGATCAAGACAAAGCTGAAATGTTACCAGTACATGTGAAGTGCTGAGTCA
>NW_027176583.1:2290659-2419746 GCF_023349555.1 Cebidichthys violaceus
ACTCAAGAACAAAGTGCGTCTCCAGTGACGGCCGGTGGACATCACTTGTGTGGGTTGAAGACACAGAGAGCGTCACGTGTCTGTTGAGACGGCAGCTGGTTTGACAGAACGTTGTACCACCAAGGGATGAGGACGGGTTGGAGCTGTGAACTAATGCGTTCGAGGCAGAAAGTAAGAGTGCATTCAACCCTTTGTTCTGTCATACAGCTGAAACAAGAAAAGCACATCACCAGGCAGGATATCATCAGAATAGAATCACACAGCCACAGGGAACACGATACTTCATGAGGTGAGAATTTAAACTAGGCTTTGTTAAAACAAGAACAAGGCATTGTGAGTCAGTAATATACAAACACACTTGATTCAAAGAACATTAGAGTCTAGATGTGCCTTCATTCTGTAACACACACATTAATCTAAGCTTGTGATATTAATATATATATATATATTCTAAAGGCCTTCCATAGGTGGATAATCAACCATGGCTTCAACTGGTTTCAATACAAATACAGGCTGAAGCCGACAATGACGCCCCACAAAGGACCAGATGTGAACGGAGGATGGAGAAAGAGAAAAAGAGCAAGAGCAGCAGTCTGCCAAGGTGACGACACCCACGGCAACAGACGGACCCTGAGAGTTAATGAAGCAGTCCTCCCCTATTATATCTGCCTGCATCCACCGCAGCACAAGGTAAAAGACCACCAGACGGTCCTCCTCTCCCCTCCCGTGAGCGCCCCCCCCCCCCCGTCGTCCTGAACACCGATCCCGCTCACAACTCATCCCTCTCAGCGCACACTGTAAACCACACCTGCCTCGGTGCCGGACCGAGGCGTAAATCTGCGCTTGTTTCTTGGTAATAAAAAGAACTTCTGATACAGCAGCAGAAAAGAAACAGATTTATTAAGGCAGAGGAAGAACACTCCCTCACTAATGAAGAGGATGATAATAACACATATAGAGAAAGATTCATCGTGCTGAGGCCACATGGTATAATAACTAGTGAATTACACACAACAGTGTAAAAGCAGAATTACTGGATGAAATTGAAGTTAGACAAAAAATATGGGGCAGCGGCGGGTATTTTGGATTCTCCAATATGAAAGCATGAAGATAGTCTGCAAAACGAGAGTTTAGTCAATTCACCACTTAACTGTCAGATTCAATTAGAGGCGTTCTGAGGACAGAGCTCTAATGTAAGCATCCTGGTACCATGAACAAGTGCTCCATCACATGTAACCAGCTCCTGTACTGGTTATAGAAATCATCAAAATAAAGACTACCTCAAGTAGTACCTACAGACCGCTGTTCTGTTAATGCTTTTATTCTGGTAGGATGTTTCCTGTTAGAAAAAACAACCAATCAGAGCTTTGTGAACAGGATGGAGGGTTATGGTTACCATTGTGTAATGTAATAATGGTGGTCATCTACACTTATAGCCAGCTAGCTTGTAGCTACGTCCATGACAAAGACGACAGAAGGTGGGGACACGCGCGGCTGACTTTGACATCGTTGTCCTGGTTGCTGTAAGTCAGTGTGATAGTGATAGTTAAAGTGATAGTGATAGTTAAAGTGACAGTGATAGTTAAAGTGATAGTTAAAGTGACAGTGATAGTTAAAGTGACAGTGATAGTTAAAGTGATAGTGATAGTTAAAGTGATAGCGATAGTGATAGTTAAAGTGATAGTGATAGTTAAAGTGATAGTGATAGTTAAAGTGATAGCGATAGTGATAGTTAAAGTGATAGTGATAGTTAAAGTGATAGTGATAGTTAAAGTTTTAGTGATAGTTAAAGTGATAGTGATAGTTAAAGTCATAGTTAAAGTGATAGTGATAAGTGTTTATTTCATTATAAGCTGAATGTCACAATCATTTCCCTATTACAAGGACAGGAGGGTAGTGCGTCTGTGTTTGCGTTTCCAATGCATTGTGCATGTTGTCATGTCTTTTAATACAACTTGTGCTGCTGGAGATGCAGTGCATTACTGTGCTCGGGGTTCTGCTTTGGTTGTATTGTGCTAAAGTTTTGTCGACCACCAAACAGAAAAGGCTCAATATTTGACGTCTATATATATTTTTGGAGACTCCCTGCAGCTGTACAGAAGCCGCTCAGGTTGTGAGTGTCGGAGGCGAGTGGATATTGCCTTACTGCTGCTCTTCCCCTAGGAGGGCTGAGGTTCTGCAGAGCCTCACGCATTGTATCTGATAACATTTTCACTAATATCAATATTGTATAACTCGAACACTTGTCGAGTCTCATTTTCCTCCGTTTCATCAGTGGAATGGGCCTGATGAATTGCCTTCCTTGTGAAGTGACAGCACTCTTCCCTTAACATGTCTGATCTAGTTTGTTTTATCTCTCACACCTCTGCACCAGACCGAGGCCGACTTTGTTGTGTTGCGTTTGATTTATGTCTATACGGGCGTACTCGTATGTCCATCTGTTAGCACAGAGGTTTGTTATAGAACAGCTTTGATTTCCTCCCTGAACCCATTCCCAATACAAGCCTGTCTAATACTGTACAAATCTGTCTTCATCACAATCAAGCAGGCATGAAACAGAAGTCAATACGCTGTGTCCTGCCTCCTGTGGAGATAGAGTGAAGTGAACTAACACGGAGGCATGCAGGTGGAGTCTGTCTCAATCATACATCCACGTCTTGGTAGCATGTTCCTCACTTTGATTAGGACTCAGACGACACAGTAATACCAGAGGAAAGAACTTGTTGATTTGCTAGTTGCCGACATGCAGCTTAGCACCCGAGCAGACGATTACTCAGCTTTCATGTTTCTCGTTGTTTCCGTCCTGCAATCTATTTCAGTCGACCTGCGACACGTTCAAAGATGAAATAAGCACAACTTCCATTCCATCGCGGCAAAATACCGTCTCCTGTCCATCATCTCACAGCCACATGTGGAACACACCAGAGATTTTAATCTTTAATGTGGCTAATGTCAGACAGAGATTATAGAAAGAGAGAGAGAGAGAGAGAGAGAGAGAGAGAGAGAGAGAGAGAGAGAGAAAGAGGGAGAGAGAGACAGAGAGAGGGGGAGAGAGAGAGAGAGAGCGAGAGAGAGGGGGGAGACACTGAGACAGAGACAGAGATGACAGCAGAGGAGACAAAGGCGAGAGGAATCAACAGTGATATTCTTGGACTGGATGTGAGGCGGTGAGTAGGGAGGCTGGGGGGAGGAGGGAAATGTCACGGCCAATCTCTAATGAAGGGCCTTCCGGGAACTATAGTTAGATAAATTATTTAAAGGCTTTCATTTAAAAATGTCCCAAAAACTGTGCTGCGATGATTTGCGCAGGGGCTGGGGAAAGGTCAGCCGTGTGTTGGGAGTGCTTCATTAACCTCTCACCACCTCCCTACCTCAATTATTTCTGTCAAAGAGCACCTGGGGGGGGGGGGGGGGGGGGGGGTGAGTGGAGGAGAGATAGGAGGGACCGCTGTGGTCGAGCTGATACCGCTCTGCCGCTGAGGACGCCGCTCAGTAGGCGAGAGCTGAGGGGCTCAACTACGTCCGGCTTATCTCAGAACCTGGTGGCGGTCCATTCCAGGTGCAGTGTTTGGGAAGGCTGGATGAACTATGTGCACTTGTATGACTGTGTGTGTGTGTGTGTGTGTGTGTGTGTGTGTGTGTGTGTGTGAGAGTGTGTGTGTGTGTGTGAGTGTGTGTGTCTGTGAAGAAACGGTGGGGAGGCAGCTGGCTGGTGCACAGGCCTCAGGAGTGTTAAACGCTTTGATCTTGTAAAATGTTTTCAACAACCGTGGAACTATCAGAGGTGCTAGGAAGTCTGATTTCTCTCTCTCTCTCACACACACACACACACACACACACACACACACACACACACACAGACAAACACTCTCACACACACACACACACACACACACACACAAAGTTACTTTTTCACTGATGCTCTAAATAGTGTTTATTTAGCAGGTTGAAACTTTTACCTCGTCTCTCTTCTTCACTCTCCTAACAGTTCATGTGTCAAAGAAAGCTTCTTTCAGGGTGTGTATGTTCTCATGGTGATGTGTATGTTCTCAGGGTGTGTGTATGTTCTCATGATGTGTATGTTCTCAGGGTGATGTGTATGTTCTCAGGGTGATGTGTAGGTTCTCAGAGTGATGTGTAGGTTCTCAGGGTGATGTGTAGGTTCTCAGGGTAATGTGTAGGTTCTCAGAGTGATGTGTAGGTTCTCAGGGTGATGTGTAGGTTCTCAGAGTGATGTGTAGGTTCTCAGGGTGTGTGTATGTTCTCAGAGTGATGTGTAGGTTCTCATGGTGATGTGTAGGTTCTCAGAGTGATGTGTAGGTTCTCAGGGTGTGTGTATGTTCTCAGGGTGATGTGTAGGTTCTCAGAGTGATGTGTAGGTTCTCAGGGTGTGTGTATGTTCTCAGAGTGATGTGTAGGTTCTCATGGTGATGTGTAGGTTCTCAGAGTGATGCGTAGGTTCTCAGGGTGATGTGTAGGTTCTCAGGGTGATGTGTAGGTTCTCAGGGTGATGTGTAGGTTCTCAGAGTGATGTGTAGGTTCTCAGGGTGTGTGTATGTTCTCAGAGTGATGTGTAGGTTCTCATGGTGATGTGTAGGTTCTCAGAGTGATGCGTAGGTTCTCAGGGTGATGTGTAGGTTCTCAGGGTGTGTGTATGTTCTCAGAGTGATGTGTAGGTTCTTAGAGTGATGTGTAGGTTCTCAGGGTGTGTGTAGGTTCTCAGGGTGTGTGTAGGTTCTCATGGTGATGTGTATGTTCTCATGGTGATGTGTAGGTTCTCAGGGTGTGTGTATGTTCTCAGGGTGATGTGTAGGTTCTCAGGGTGATGTGTAGGTTCTCAGGGTGATGTGTAGGTTCTCAGGGTGTGTGTAGGTTCTCAGGGTGTGTGTGCTCACACCCTCCCTCCACTTATACAGCTCAATACTAATACTTTGGTGTATATCTAATTGGTTGTCAATCATTTCAAAAAGATGCAGAATGATCCTGGTGACAATGACGGTTCAGCTCATGTGAGTACAGGACTTCAAGCATGAGGAATGCTGACACATGATGTTAGACAATAATCAGAAACAGTAGGAGCTCAGGCTAGCTTTTGGGTCCGTGTTGTACACATGTACCTTGTGTACTTGGGCTGATTTTGTCACATCATCCATCATGAGTCTGTCTTTCCCTATGGTGTAGAAATCAGCCATGCAAGACTTAGGCCGCTGTTGAGTCAAGCCATCTTGGAGCAAAATATCTTCTTGCCAATCTTAGATGGAGGAAGAGACCAACAAACGGACCAACACCATCCTGATACACCGTACGATAATGAAGATACACAATGTGCGCTAACATTCACACACAAACTGCCCGTGTGTTGGCTTATTATACAGTACAAATAATTAATATACTTAATAAACATATATATACATAAATGAAATAGTAAAAGCTTCAAAAATGAACCAAGAATGTCTTCAGGTTTGCCCAGTCCTGATCCATTAATAACAACTAAACACTGCAATCACATGAAATCAATTCAATTCAGTGGAATCACAGCTTTGAAATAATTCATGCAGTGCTTTTGTGTGGGATTAAACTGAGGTGATCTTTAACATTTGAACTATTGAACAATTGGAAGTCGTCTTGACCCCGCTGACCTTTGAGGGAACGGAGAGCCGACGGTCCAAAATGGAGGGACCATGTTAGCTGTGTCGCACCATCCGGTTCTATAAAACCACTTTTATACACAAACAGTGATGAGACGGCAGAGGAAGTACCAGCATGTTCCCACCAGTGAATGGTGTTAACTTACTGTCCAGTTAAAGATACGACTAGAGGACCAAGCTTCCAGCATCACATATTTCTCCAGGATTTGCAAATGAATTTGACCGTGTCACTCTCTGATGTGACCGCTACGTCAAAGTTTATTTGAACACACCTCAAAGTGAAACATGGGAAACCCTAAATATGTTTCTTCACATATTCCCAATGGCAGGAATACATCTTAACCCTCTCTCCTCCTCTTTTCTTTGCTCTTTATCTGACTTGTATCTCTGATCCCATCCCGGTGAGGCAATAGCAGACTAATTGTCAGGCTGTTCCTCTAATGCCGGATTTCTAGGTTAGGGGGCAGCGTGGACTCCTCTGAGCTTGTAAAGAAGAGAAAGTACAGGAGAGAAAGAGAGAGAGCAGACAGGGAGGACATCTGAGGTTCAAGTTAAGCATGCACCATTTCTAAACGACTGAACACAGGAAAGTGAACTGCAAGGCACAGATAGGTGCTCAACACTCAAATCTGCACCACATCTAAAAGGCATAGTAGTCGGAAGAAAGTGTTGCAATATGACCCACTGATTGGCGAAGGTCCTTCAGTATTATGTTGTTCATACGACCTGAGATTTCGTATTTGTCTCAATCAGGCCTATTCAGCTGGCAAGTGTCAGGCTGCCTTAATATAGGCTGCTACATCAAAGAGGTGACTAATCAGGCTGACGGGGAGAGGTGTCACACAGTGTCAATCCTTCAGGGCTGCAGCCTGTCTCTCCAAGAGCATGACCTCAAATAACAAAGCACATGCACATGCACATGCACTGCACAGCAGCACACATAAAAACAGGAGCACACATCAGCTATGGACATATGAATGCACATGCACACCTTTGCTGACGGGAACATGTGCGTGCAGTTAGATGCGTCTACTTGTACATGCACAAACACACTGGATGCATACATGCTAACCCAGCAATACACATCTCCTTGGGAATCGATGTGAAGGATGACTCGGTTTAATGATAGGCCTCTGTTGATGAGGGCTGGGAAAATGAGGTGAAAAATGGAAACTCATCTTGATGTATTTGGGTCAATTTCACATCCACGGCCGTTGCTTGGTCAGGCCTATTTCTGGAAGAAGTGGTGGCGGTAATTAATGGGTGATAATGGACACATTTAATTGGCTGTAATCTATCTGATGAAGTGAGGAGCCTCCATTCTTTTGAGGACAAAGGCCCACTGGGAGGGCGGAAGAATCTAGCCTCATCTGTAATGCTGCAGGCATACAGTATAGAGTGGACCATATATCAGCATAACAATAATGCAACTCTGTGACGCAAAACAATTAAACCTCACAGTGCATTTAAGACAATATATGCATCATTCCCGATCAGCACGAGTGCATCCTCCTGCGCGGACAAAGAGAAAATGCAACAAGCCAGGATAAAAAAACTGCTTAACATAAAACTCAATAAATCAATTCAAACATGCAATGCGCTCTATGTACTCGTGGCTGCTTGGTTCGGCCCGAGAGCTCACTCTATAATCTAGATCCTCCATTTGATAGAGAAGAGAAAATGCAGCCTGCCACGCTCTCCTCCCAGAAGAGGGGCGAGAACACTTATTTGCATTGAAATGAACTGTCTGCGACATGTGTGTGTGAGCGCGTGCGGCTGTGTGTCGTAACGACGCTGCGGTCTTGTGTGTTTTGTCAAGGGGGCGTTGCGTGTCGACCTGCATGGATCACTAGTGATGGGGTGACTCCTCAATCTCACCACCACCCGCTCTCCAGCCTCAGGGGGAGCCGTGTGCCCGGCTGTACTTACACATGGTGTATGTCTTCTGTCCATTCCCAGCGCTGCTGCAGTGCTTTCTCATCCCCACGGGTGATCTATGGTGCTGGCGAGCATAGTACCTTCAAAGCCATTGTAAATCAGCATGACATTAGACAATTTGTTTTAGAATCTGTTCGATAATTCACTTTGTAAGAGAACATGCAGTGTGCAGAATTCATTTTAGTCACATATCAGGAGACGTGTTTCTGTTCTGTCATGTCTCCTACCGATGTTCAGAAGGCATGTAGTGTTTGGCAACCAGTGGCACCAGAAACATTTGTGTGTGTGTGTGTGTGTGTGTGTGTGTACATATTCTGATGGGACCACAGTTAGCTTCAAGCTTGCTAGAAGGTCTAGCTTACAAAGGCAGGGAGGTCAAACCAGTCTGGCAGACAGTCAGCTATGGGGCATGGCTTCAAAAACACCCACAACTAGAAGACTGTGATGTGATTTAACTGATTCTAAAGCCTATGAATGTGACGGGTTCACACTGGAGATGAGGACAATGTAACTCTGTCGTTAACTCATCCACTAAACCTACCAAGTAATACTGCACACTTTACTCTATAGTGAGCACATGGAGCTTGTGGACACTCATCAATCACCATC
Organism: Cebidichthys violaceus; assembly: GCF_023349555.1. Lineage (NCBI taxonomy): Eukaryota > Metazoa > Chordata > Actinopteri > Perciformes > Stichaeidae > Cebidichthys > Cebidichthys violaceus. The sequence goes on from NW_027176583.1 coordinate 2,298,855, forward strand.
ACTGTGCACCCCCACTGACAGGTGCAGTGCTTCATTTACACATCTATCCGTTCAAAAACCTGCATTGTGAGACGTCGAGGAGAACGTAGTACAACACTGATGACTACTACTCTGTGTCTCATACCTGTAAACATGCTATATTGTGCATGATTACTGCACTTTGGAGTTTGGACATTTAATATAAAGGTAGAAAGTAAATACAGTCCACATGGTATTAATATACAGCTTGAGCAGTAGCAGAGGAAGTAATCAGTAAAAACTACTCATACCACTCTCTAAAACTACCCATTACAAGTACAAGAGATGCACTGAAAGTGTAGTAAAAGTAAAATGATGTTGTTATAATCAGGAAAATGTACTTAAATTATGAAAAGTTAAAACACTAAACTCCTCTAAAAATACCTCATAATTGCACTTGAGTACATGTACTGAGTACTTCATAGCTGAGTGAAGGACTGGTTTTGTGAAGCTAGTAAAAGCAGCGATAACATTAACATTATAAACCTTAATCATAAATGAAATAGGGCATCAACAAAGAAAGTGACCCAGAACACAGACACATGACTCCCTGCACAGGGAAAGTACAGCAGAGCGCTCCATTAACGTAAGACTCAATTACTGAAATGGCCTTTATATTTAGCCTGCATGACACGGAATGAATCACCTGGATTGTCTGAGACGCTCTGAACTCCTGCCATGGCTCTCTTATTGTGCTGATATCAAAGCAGGAGGCTTTTTTTACAATCATCCCACACTGATGCTGTCCTTCTTTACTTTGGAGAGGTTACGTCTGAAACTACCTCTCGACAAATACGGAACCACCGGATGCCGTCGAACAAAGCTCGGAGCAATCACACGAAGGGAGCAGGTCGATGCCAGAGGCTGTCAAACCGAAAGAGCTGTTGGTTAGAGGTAGCTTTAGCAAAACACTGGGACAACAGCATTCAAATACAGGTAACCTTTTCATAGATGCACGACACTTATATATATATATATATATCCTGTATATATATATAGTCTGTGAGTTGATGTCAACACTGCTCTGTGCGTCACGTTGTTGTCGGTGTGGAGAAGTGTGCAGACGGCTTTAGTATTTGCGATGCTGAGGTCTCACTGGTGTGGTGCTGAGTCCAGACTGACCTACAGACTGAAAGGCCATCCCGTTACCTCTCCATTATTCTGCCTGATTGCCTTCTTGTTAGCTGTTTCTGTGGGAGGATTTGATTTCCCCTGAATAGATGCACCTGAGAGACATGTCAGCACTGAGGCGGAGCATTTTCCCAGTGTTCAGTCAGCATAGGTTCAGGTGTTTTCTATTGAGAGTACACCTTAATGCAGATGATTTGCTCGTTAAATGAGCGATGACCAAGACTCCAAGTCTCACTGATCAGTCCTATCCACAAAGGCTCAGTTCATTCTCCAACCTGGACAACAGCCATCACAGAGTGACACCAGATCTAATTGAATTGCACAACAAAATTTGAGATGTGGGCGACAATTCAGAGGTTTGGAGCCAGGCTAAGTTGAGCCTCCCTGTGCAAAGCATTATCTATGGATCACAGCACGTCTCCACTGAGTGCTCTTTATAGGTAATCAATAGGTGAGCTGGCTCATGATGGCTCTCACTCATTACAACTCTTTAATAAAAGCCCACCCTGCGGTGACTGCTGCTCTGGGTAGTACACACACACACACACACACACACACACACACACACACACACACACTCACACACACACACACACACACACACAGCCTTATGGGAAACCAAATCTCTGTTTACACACAGGAAAAACACAACTCACAAACGTGGAGCACAGCATCGTTTGCTAAGCAGGCAGCTGAATCCGATCATAATCATGTATAGCTCCTGTAATAACGTGACTCATTGTGAGGACGTTTGAAGTATCGATGACTTAATCCATATAAACATCAGCTTTATGTTGGGGTGCCGGGTTGAAAATATCAAGTAAGATAACTCTCCAGTAAAGGAGACACACGCGCTGTGAAATGCTCCTCTCATTGCTGTGAGGCTTGCATTAATCAGCAGCTCAACTACCAGCCTCCAGTCGAACGCGTCTTTCTCGGAGTCAAGCGAGTTGAACTCCAAACCGCGTCGTCTCGCATGACAACTTCAACAAGCTACAGACTGGTTGAGGTGTGTATTTCCCAATCACTGCAAAGCAGCTGTTAGTTCAATCTCTCCACACACATGGAGTCAGGTGATGAAAGCCTTTTCAGTATTTTCTAGTGGGGGGGGGGGGGGGGGGTCACTTTGTCATATGTGCAGCGGTAAGGTGATCTGCAGCTCGGGTCACTTTTCCATGAACCACCCACCAGCCTGCCCTCTTATGTTCAGGGACCACAGAGTCAGAAATAGAAGAGGGAGCTGGGAGCTCCGCATCAACTGCCACATACCTCAGAACTGAAGAAGCACAGGATTGTGAGCTTCAGTTACACTATAGCATCTGCTTCAGTACGGCAACAACACACTCACGCAACGCACACATGGAAAACACAGCAAAACACTCACCATCTGACACCATGTGTTCTGCCAGCCAAATAGAAATTTGTTATAATAAAAACGTTCTCATAAGAACCGTTCCTAAGCTGTGGACTAACAGTTACTGGGGCTGAGTATGAATGCAGGAATCTACTTGACACACTAGTGCAGTACATAAGCCACCATTACGGACTGTTTAACAGACAACGGTGTGCCTGACGACCCAGAAGGCCCCGATAGTGTGCTATGATCTAAGCATCCTTAAGGTGTCAGCATCTGAGGTGAAGATGACCTTTCTCTGCCCAGAATAGCAGCGCTGAGGGGAACAAAAGCTGTGATGACAAACACACAGGAGAAAACGTGACCCCTCAGGGCCGACACGCTCTGAACACAAGCTCACGTTCTGAGGTTCTATATCTGCACCTACCACCACAGACATGAACAGCATGTAGACAATCTTTATTTCCTGTAAAACAATACATCAAAATGGCTCAATACGCAGCAATCAATGTTAAAGTTATGAACAATAACATCCTCATGTATTATCTTTTAAAGGAATAGTTAGTCATTTTGAGGATGTGCTTGTTCGCTCATTACAGCTCCCCACCCTCCGATCCCCCTCAGGTGAACACTGTTGGTTCTGTCAGCACTGTTGGCTGAGAGCCGTCTGACGGCAATAGAAATTCTCCAACGCACGTATAGCACCTTTAAAGATCACTAAAGATCACTAAAGAACACGCTTGATCTTGTTTCCTAAATCGATACACAAACAGCTTTAGATCGACACATTGTGGTTGACCAGCGTAGACTGCATGACGTCACCTGAAACCAGTGAGAAGAGCAGAGACAAAACAGAAAATGGTGCTATATTGTAGGATCCTCTTACAGTAAGATATGCCAATCCTACTGGAACTCATCCACACACTCACCACCACCCTACACACTCATGTGAGTGACAAGCATATTGACCGCAAACAGAACTCTGATGCACTGAAAAGAGCCAAAGAGAAGCGTCTCCTATTTCAGGTGTTTCTTTCAGAGGGAGAACATGTGGCTGTGTCGGTCTGCATCCCGAGGCTGTCTGCAGGCACTATTGTTACTACTGGATTACAAATAATAAAGAGAAGAGGTGAGTCTGGTTTCTCAGCGTTCTGGTCCACAAAGCCCATCTGGGAGAGGTTTTCACAGTAGACGGCGGCAGGCCATCAGTGCAGCTCTCCTCCAAGCACAGCGCTGAGATTTCAGCATGTTTGACAAGGCCACTCGGGGGGGGGGGGGGGGGGCAGGGACCTAAATGATTCAGGCGCTCACCGCTTCGTTCAGTCTCCCTGTTGCCTCTGTGCGTAAAGAGAGACTTGAGAAGAACAGCAGGATATGTAGCGTACGAGGGAGAAAGACGAGGTGAGACGGTGAGCGAAAGCCGTGGGAGAACCGAGGATGTGCGCCTCTCCGACCCCACCGGCTAAATATTTGATGGGAGGAGGTGGTGGAGAGGAGCTGAGGTGAGAGGAGGAGAACCGTGGGTGCATTTCCTTCGGGAGTGTGTAATGTGTGTCCCGGGCGTGCAGCGGCTGTGGGGGTCAGGACATTACAAGAGTCTCCACTGTCCACCAGGTGAATTATTCATCTCGCTGAGGTCAACACCAGAACGGCATTATGGGTGGCAGGCAGGAGAGAACAAAGAGGCCGAGGCTTTTAGCACACAGGATCCAAAACTGCATGGCTACACTCATGTGGGAGAGAGAAAGAGTAGAAAGAGAGATGATAGAGAGAAAGGAGGAGCAGTGGAGGCGCACAGGGAGGAGGGGAGATGGTGTAAAACTCTGGTTGGTGTTGGAGCTTAGATGACATTCATGATGTGGCCGCTGCCGTCGGAAAGACTGGATGAACCATCATAGAATCCAATATCCGAGACCCGACAGTGTTCTGTTGATGCTCTCATGAACATTCAAGTCCTTGTATTTATGATCCGCAATATGGAAACATTTTCTGTGAGAAACAGACACAAAGAAAGAAAGCGCTGCGATTGATTGAAAAAAGGCCTGTTTCATGCTTGACAGTGTCCTGCTTCCTGTTTACCGTTACCTGTTACTTTATACTGTCAGTGAAGAACTTCATGGCAGCTTATTGAGACATTTGAAAAATGACTGTTTCATATTGTTTGTACTGGTTTAGAGTTAAATACGATTAATTAAGCTTTTACATAACTAATAAATGTTTTCGTAAAACTCTGTCACAACACAATCTGGCATGCATCCAAATCCAGCTGCACAGCTGCAGTCCTAATGTAATAATGTAGTAATATAATAATGTAATAATGTAGTAATATAATAATATAATACTGTAATAATGTAGTAATATAATAATGTAATAATATAATAATGTAATAATGTAGTAATGTAGTAATATAATAATATAATAATGTAATAATGTAGTAATATAATAATGTAATAATGTAGTAATATAATAATGTAGTAATATAATAATGTAATAATGTAGTAATATAATAATATAATGTAGTAATATAATAATGTAATAATGTAATAATATAATAATGTAATAATGTAGTAATATAATAATGTAATAATGTAGTAATATAATAATGTAATAATGTAGTAATATAATAATGTAGTAATGTAGTAATATAATAATATAATAACGTAATAATGTAGTAATATAATAATGTAGTAATATAATAATGTAATAATATAATAATGTAATAATGTAATAATGTAGTAATATAATAATGTAGTAATATAATAATATAATAATGTAGTAATATAATAATAAAATAATGTAATAATGTAGTAATATAATAATATAATAATGTAATAATGTAGTAATATAATAATGTAATAATGTAGTAATATAATAATGTAATAATGTAGTAATATAATAATGTAATCATGTAGTAATATAATAATGTATAATGTAGTAATATAATAATGTAATAATGTAGTAATATAATAATATAATAATGTAATAATGTAGTAATATAATAATATAATAATGTAATAATGTAGTAATATAATAATGTAGTAATATAATAATATAATAATGTAATAATGTAGTAATATAATAATATAATATAATAATGTAGTAATATAATAATATAATAATGTAATAATGTAGTAATATAATAATGTAGTAATATAATAATGTAATAATGTAATAATATAATAATGTAATAATGTAGTAATATAATAATATAATAATGTAATCATGTAATGCATGTTATGTACTAAGTTTTGAGGTCAACATGACGGTCTTGGAGGGCCGTCAACGACCAATAGAATATGATCTCAAGGAGATCATAGCAGGCATATTCCACATTCCACGCGGTGGTGTGAAGCACACGAGATGTTTAGCTCTCCTCTACTGACTCTGAAGGACACGGACTGTGTGAGCATGCCTGTGTGACAGTACAGATCCTGAGTAAATAACACAGCGCTATGGGGATTTTCTCACTGTTGGTGCAGCAGTGACGGTGCAGACAGACAGACAGACAGACAGACAGACAGACAGACAGACAGACAGACAGACAGACAGACAGACAGACAGACAGACACACACACACACACACACACACACACACACACACACACACACACACAGGTCCTGAAAGTGGTGTCCTATGCCTGGTACCAATATTATTTACAGACGAAGCTGCAATTAATTGATTATGCAAACAATGTACAATGTGCATTCTAAATTATAATACTGAGCACTGCCAGAAGCCAAATTAAATATTAATCTTTTCCTTATTAAATTAATTTTAAACATTAGCAATGTTGCAGCACTGAAGAGCGTAAGTGCTTGAAGCATATTCTTTGCAGATAAAACTTAATTTCTGAACACACTGGCAGCTGGCAGCTTGCATGCAAAAACATTCTCAAGCTGCATTTGTTTGGTTGTTGCTGGTTCTGGAGCTGAAGAGAATCCCGGTGTGTTCAGTCATACATTCCAGAGATTTGCCATGTTTGTCATGCAGTGTTTGAACACCGAATTGTGCGGCTTACAGCTGACTTTCTTTTGAAATGTGCGTCCATTCATCTGAGGCTTGAAGGTTGTAGCTCTAAGGTATTACCAAACTTCTACATCGGATACGACTCAAAGAGTCCAATCAGTGGAAAAAGACATAACATTGAGAGCAGGTGGTCAGTGAGAAAAGTAATAAATAAAAGTAATAAAGTAATAAATAAAGTAGTAATGACTGAGTGCAGCTACAGCCACACTGAAATCAGCCATGGTTTTATATCTCATTAAAGCAACAAGGAAACGACTCCATATGATCAGATACAAGGCACAGATAGCCGCTGTAGCATTCATCTGATCCATACGCACATTCATCTGATCCATACGCACATGATCATCCTGTGGGTGAGAGAGCATTTATTAGGAAGCGAGTGAGGACGGAAACAGTTTTCCCTCGTTTGTAGTCAATAGTACATTTGTTGGGTTTAAAAACGAAGACATGTTCAAAGTGTTACGATATAAGCGTATCTGTCTTTCCCTCTACAGTAGTGTACAGTGAAACTACCTCACAGTGTATATGGTCATAGTCAGGGAGAAGTCCAACGCTAATATGAAAATAGTTTTATGAAATTAGGACTTCATCCCACAGGATACATTTGGTAGATGAAATGTGAGAAATTACTAATGAAATGACCTTTTTGGCTGCTCTGAGGACCGGTACTGTAACAGCACTAAAAATCAGGCAGCTTGACCGGCTTTTTGGAAACAGTGACTCACTTGACTGCCGTTGGCGACGTGTTTCCTTGCATGAGAAAATGGACCTGTGCTGTGAGAGCGTGTGAAACGGAGTCTCACGGTCCATGTTCAAGCTTAGCTGTTAATGTTGAAACTGAAGTGCAGAATTTAGTCAGTCACCAAAGAGTAAGTTAGTGTAAACGAAAGTGTCTTAAACTTCGACACTATGACACAATTCTTGTTCTCTGTAGTTCTGCTCATGAAACACTAACCGTTGATCCGTGTCACTGACCCGGATGTCACATGTATGATTAGCCTTAATGTCTAACAGAAGCCTGGGCAGCATGATGGGGATGAATAGTTATGTATGGGACCAATAAACCCGACCTATCAACAATTAAATGATAGGAAGTGTAGTTCAAACAACACCAATTCACTTTAGTTTAATGAGAGTCTGTACCAGTCTTCTTCTAATAACGGATATAATCCTTTATAATTAAGTATTGTATGAGCCATGGAGTGAGACGGAAACATTAGAGATGGGAGCTAGAAACTGGACGAAGACTGGGACAACCTTCTGGAGCTTTGTGTGAGTAAGGAGGAACGTTGTGAGGGTGTGCAGCAGGTTGTTGAGGAATAGTGTGCATTAGAATGATAGAATAGGCTTCAATTACATCCATTAGAGACGTGTGAGGACTGTGACTGGCGCGTGGCAGTGTGAAAATGGATCAGATAAGGTTTCCTCTGTCAGGGAGACGTGATGAGAAAGGGCAGTAATGGGAGGCGGGTCTCTAAAGACCAGACAGACGGGAGACAGACCCAAAGAAAACTCTATGTTTCTTTGGGTCTGTACATTATTATACGTGAGACTGCAGTTTAGTAGTCCATGAAATGTCCACAACATTCAGATTGCATGAAATGAAGTGAAAATATTCAGTTACTTTGCTTCTCTGTGATCCTCAGTGCACATACCTTTCTGCCCACATCTGACAAACAGAGGGAAGGAGCACCGTATCCCCAACACCGGTGGTGAAATCTATTTAGCGTCTATTGTTTGTGCGTGTCCTTGTCTGGGACAACACTTTAGGGAGACTGAAATGCTATTTGTGATTTGTTTTGTGAAATTGTGCGGGACTGTTTGCGAAGGTGTGGCTGTTTATGGAAGCTGACAGGTAACCTGGCGCCGGGTGCAGATGCTGATCCAGAGCGGGCCGGACAAACGTCAGCACACACACCGGCATTCTGTGGCGTGCTGCCCGCGGACATGTCAAACACAATGATGCGGTGAGAGGCTCCCTGCTAGGAAGTCACGACACACACAAGGACACAGATTCATACACCAGCATACACGTAAAACTACAGGAAGCAGCGCGCTCACCGGCTATCACGTGGCTGACGAAGCCCCGACCTCCACCAACACACACGAAACGGACCAACCAATCAGAGCGATCAACACGATCCACGTTCAGACCGCAACGATCACCTGTCTTTAGAAAACACAGCTAACGCTTGCACTATTCGTCTCACTCTATTGTCTAATTTCGACAGCTCAATAATTGTGTTACACATGTCAGGCCCCCGGAGTATAGACAATCCTGCAAATCGTTTGAAAGTGCCCCAAATTCATTAATTACAGAGTGTGTTAATCTCATTGAGATGGGAGGAAAAGGACTCTCATAACTCATCCAATTAGGTAATTGAGTGCTACTTGGATTAGAGGGAATGAAAGGACGAGCCCCGCTGAGGTTGAGGACTTCTGGCTCCACAGTAACAATATGAACATGGTCCTCTACAGAGCACAAGGAAGTATGTGCCGAAGCTGATTTTATCCATCTAAAAGCTCAACATTCACTTATAGGCTTCCTCTAACTGCTCATGCTTCTAATCCACCTATTGTTCAGGTTTGAACCTTCGCTAAGCCCCGCCCTCCACCGCTACTCCGTCAAGCTGTCAAAGTGGAGCCCACACTGTCACTAACTGCACTCCCTGAATAAAGATGATCTAAGCAGATGGGTCAACAACATGCTTTTAAAGAATATATCCAGGATGTTTAATTGATTCAGCAGCGAAACAGGTTTCAAAGAAAAAGATAGACGCTACAGCTACAGACCACAGAGTAAAGGTGAACCGCCACATCACCTGGTGATCGAGACAACGAAATGAAGGAACACCCCTGTTCCTGTTGAGCCGGGTAGGTCTTTGTTCACTGTTACAATCTTTAAAAATAAAAGCAACATGAGTACACGTTCAGTACACCTTCAGGAACTAGCGAAGCATAGAAGTGCTAATGCTAGTTCATTATAATTCGATTCAATTCATTTGTATAGTCAAAAACAGCAAACAACATCTTCTGTTACACCCTCGCATCGCATCCTGCTAAACTGCTCCACAGGTTCTGATGTAGAAACGTCCGTTCAACCTCTCTGCGTGTCACTAGTACACAACGTTTAACCATGACAAGCTCAAAATTCACAAACCAGGCTGAAAATAAAGACAATCTGAAACTGTAGCGTGAGAGTCTCTGGAGCAGAGCTGCACAGTTCCTGGTTACTGGTCAGCTGATCGATGCTACGCTATGATTGGTCGGTCAACGTTCGAGGGGCAGGACATAGCAAAGGGTCAATTGGTTTAAGTTCTACTTAAGTCAATTTAAATTGAGTTCTGTTTGTTTAATGCTATTCATGCCAGATGAAGAGGCATGCAGAATGACAATGATGTCATGAAGAAGCTACACAAACAGAAAGAAGGGAAGAAGCAACGACACGACTCTGTGGACCGGAGGCAGTGCTTCTGGAGAGGAGAGCCGGCCTCTGTACACTGCAGCTATCTAAATGGTGATTTGTTTAAGTTGCGGACTCTATTTGCAAAGACGCCCAATTCTCTTTCATTTATACACTGCGTGCCTCAGGGCTCTGTGCCATTTAAAGAGTGGATCACATAATCCCCCTAAGTGCTTCACATTGCAAAAGGCACTATGTATAAATTAATGAAGAAATCAACAAACATAAAGTCAAATTCTTACTGAGGCGCTCCTCAAGCAATTAGTAAAAGTACATTATCTAAACTGGTGGAACAATAGAGGCACAAATGCCTTCGAGCTGGAAAAGGCAAAGTGAAATTTGTCCATCACCGTCTGCGAAGTAAAAAGTTTGAGAGGGTCAATCACAGTGGAGGAGTGAGATGTGTATGTCTGTTGAGTGTGTGTGTGTGTGTGTGTGTGTGTGTTTGTTGAACGGACTGTCTGTCTGCCTGCAGAGCAGCCCAGATTATGCATGAATCAGGCTGCTTATCAGCTGACCTTTAAATTGGAGCCGCAGAGCGACTGCAGGCCCAAGGGCTCACGCTCCCACCTGATTGGCTGCTCCGCCTCAGACCTGCTGACAATAGAAATTAACAGAGCCAAGTGGGCATATCTGCAGGCGGAAGAAGTATGGGAGTGGAGGGAGATGGGGACTGCATTAATATAGAAATATATTTTTTCGTCTTTTCTTAAGCTTCAGGAGAGAAGGAAAAAGTCATTATGTGCTGTGAAGCATGCTAACGGTGGAGCAGGTAAGAACAGACAAGCTCGGTATTACCTGGATTTCATCTCACGCTCACTCATGCTATCTTTCTCTCCATCTCTCTCTTTTCTCTGGCAGTTCCTCCCACTCTTTCTGTATTTTAATGGCGAGGGGCCTTGGCAGGCTGTGATTGCTTGATAGATAGATATCTCCCGCTGGAGAAGGGGGCATGGAAGAGGAGACGGGGCTGAGGATGAGGTGTGTGTTCTGTCGTCCACAGGGACAAGGAGCTGTGTGTGTCTGTGGACGATGATGGATTACATGGGGGCCACGGGCGTGTGTGTGTGTGTGTGTGTGTGTGTGTGTGTGTGTGTGTGTGTGTGTGTCGGCATGGTCCCCTCCATTGCGTCGCTATGTACACAGTGAAAGTACGGCAGTGAATTCATTCCAGCAGCTGGAAAAGGTCATTAAAGAAGACTAATATTTGTGGATGGGAATCCCCAGGAATTAACTTCATCACTATATACGCAACAGTGCAGCGCTCTGGCAGTAAACTGGAGCATTACATCGTATTGTGGACAAGAGCACAGGTGGCTGAGCACACCGGCATACGCTTGGCCTTCTGTCAGATTAAAATGAGTGGGAAAAAAAATGCTTTGGATTAGATACGCCTGCGTGTTCACGATGGTCATTTCATATGTGACAGTCACATGTATATTATCTCCATCCACCGCCGGTGAAATGTCCTTGCCTCCTTGTTCCTGACCGTCCTTCTGTCACGGAGTGGGAGGGGCTACAAGGTCGACCAGCTCTTCCTGTTTAATTCCATCCCAGCGATCAGCTTGGGCCGTTACTGATCCGCCGTGTTCATAGAGACATCCAAGCATGTAGTGAGTGTGTGTGTGTGTGTGTGTGTGTGTGTGTGTGTGTGTGTGTGTGTGTGTGTGTGTGTGTGTGCGTCATGTGATACACAGATAAAGCAGGCCCACAGGGGAAGACAGAGTGGCCAGCCACAGCACTGCATCTGTCACCAACACAAAAACCACACCGGTCGCCCAGGAACACAAGACAGAGAGCCTGAGTGCGGGGGAGACCTTATCATAGCCGGACACATTCCTAGCAGGAAGACAAAAGAGGCCAAATGAAGCAGATCACCGCAGCGTGTGTGAGCAATATGTATGAGTGCGTGAATGTGTGTTTTAGTGTGTGTGTGTGAGAGAGAGAGTGTGTCAGTGATGAATAGGAGTTTAAGGACCTACACCTTACAGATAAGCGGAGAAAATCATCAGGACAACAACAACAAAGCTACAATGCAGACTAAAAGAAACACCAGAAGAACATCGAACATCACCTCCCTTCAAACACAATGAAAGATGTAGCGGCTGAAGATGTCAGGAAACATATTCCCTCATCATCTCTTTGTTTGTCTATGAATCAGTGAGGCTGAATAAATAGAATGTTCTGGAACCAAATCCTGCATCAGTGAGCTGTTTCAAGATATTCTCAGCATGTGCTGGTCGCTGGGTGGCGTAGTGGTTTACTAATAGTCACATCAATTAAAGCATAATATACTTTAAAATGTACTTATTTTACCGTAACCTTAAATTAAGTTAAATGTTCTTCTTTAACATTTATTTATTCAGAAATATCTTCAATCAAAACATGTTGTTTAAGATAAATGTAGCTAAAAGAAATACATCATTATCCAATTCTAGTTATTCTCAAACATGGATATCCAGACAAGGTGAGTCTGACACCCTGACTTCAGAGTCTTACCTCACTGTGGACCTCATCAGATCAGGTTTATGTAAAGGAAAAGCAGAAAACACAGAATGTTATGACAATGACCCGTTGATCCCTATACAAGACCACAACATGAGTCTGTGTAGGTCACTTTGTGGCCTCACAGAACTCCACAAACTCACTTTCTCAAATGATGCTCAGTAGAGGAGCTCCCATCCTCTGGAGCTCAGAAGAGGAGTTTGCTGGATGAGGGAGCACATCTCTCCTTCATAAGGGACGTTGTTGCATTTCATTAGGGATAAGATTCATCACAGCAAGCAAACAAGAGAGCTGAGCAAATCACAGCACATTCCTACACTATCCTCAACAACGGCTCTCTCACACACACACACACACACACACACACACACACACACACACACACACACACACACACACACACACACACACACACACACACACACAAAGCAAACAAAAGCTGAGAGCGCTGATTCAGAAGACAAAGGGGAACATCAAGGACGGTGATACTATGCGATTGCTCATTATTGTGCGCTTCAAGCGAGGCATTACTGTTCCAGTGGTAAGAATAGCAGCCGGGAGTTAAACAGCGACACTTTTCTCTCGTTCAACAATGGAGCTGTTCCTTCTTCAGACGCCTCGGCATGTGGGGCACGGGCGCGCTCGCCCGGTCAGAGGTCCAGTGCTCCGTCTGTGAGAGGGAGAGGACACCCAAGGGTCCATTTTGGAGATGGCTGTGAAGCTCCAGCTCTGACCCTGGAAAAATGTCTCAGATAAGGCCTGTATACAGAGCAATTTAACAGGTCACCACCCTGTCTGAGAGCGGGAGCGACACAGCGGGAGTGTGTGAACACAGCCTCGGGGATCGGTCCCATGATGAGATACTGGTGATACGAGTGTATCCCGGCGCTGCAGCAGCGGCTGTCAGCCTATTGATTCACAGCTCCAACAACTGAGGCGACAGGGACAAAGTCAGGTTTTGTTGCTGGGACAACATGTGATTATATGTGTGTGTGTGTGTGCGTGTCTGTGCGTGTGTGTGTCTGTGCGTGTATGTGAGCGTAGTGGACAGAGCCTGGCAGACCTAAAGAACAGTGAACAGAGAGACACGGAGACAGAGCGCTGGGGCCCTCGTCCACACTGAAGTCAACAGCTGCATATGGGAGTCAACAGATCTATTCATGACAGATGCACACACACACACACACACACACACACACACACACACACACACACACACACACACACACACACACACACACGCACACACATACATACACACACACACACTTGGCACACACTGGACAGTGGCCGGTTTGTGGCTCAGGAGATAAGAGGGATGCCATGCAAGCTCTGCGAGTTACAGTGTGGGAGAGCCAAGGGGAGATGTTAGCACACACTGCTAGACAGTGCTCTGTGTCTTCTGGTGTATTAAACACAATGATGGCGTCTGTCTGCAGGAGGCAGCCGCTCGCTCTGGGTGAGACAGCCGAGCGAGCGTGGGATGGAGCTGGAGGTGTGTATAAGCGATATTAGATAATAGATGGACTTCAATGGAAGCTTTGATATCGATATAAACAAGCCACACTAAACTGAAGAAAGAGACGGAGACAAAGGCATGCATGCATAGAAAGAGTGAGAGAGAACAGCCCTGAAATATTTCCGCATTAGAGAGAAAGAACACAGAGTTCTGAATCACAGAGTGTGTATCCTCTATTTGAAGTCGTATCTGTGTGTGTCAGCAGAGAGTGGGCGGTGAAGAACATGACAGCTTATTTTACAGTAAAGCTCCAGATGGAGAAAAAGCTAAATAACACTGGAAATATTCTATCTGTCTGTGAACTTATATGAACATACTTGTGTACTTTAACTTGGTTGAGCCTTGTGCCTCAACTCCAACCAATCTTGTAAACTCTACTAGATGCCGATGAACTGCTGAACGCGAAGCGCTGTCGCTGCTCAGCCGATCGGGTCCCGTACTCTGGCAGCCGCATAGACCCCTCTCTGTTCCGGACCGGTCTCTCTGGGAGAGGTCAATAGCAGGGACGTCTGCCAGGTGGGAGGTTGGCTCGGGTTTAATCGATGCCCGCCAGAGGAGGACAGACAGGCCGGCACAGTAACTACCAGCCAGAGATAAAACTATTCCTGGTGGGGTTCACCGGCCAACTGCTGAGCCTGCGCTGTGACGGAGAAACTCACGCTTCAGAACGGTTTAGGGGATTGATTTGACAGCTAATTTACAGAGGAGATTTGCATATGGACATGCACTAATAAGGCAGGCTTTTCTTTCTCATCCTGTGTCTTTCCACGCTGCATCTTCCGGCTCGCGCATTCCTTTTTTTAGACCTCAGCAAATACAAAGAGATAATGTAAGCGAATTAAAGAGACAAGAGATTCAAATTGGATATTGATTAAGAGACTAAAGCCTTGTGTTTTCTCCTGTTAAGGCCTGTGTTTAAATGATTGATTCACAGTGTCACTCTCCACATCCGACTGGCTGTGTGTTGAGTCGTGTTTGCGACCGGTTGTGCCTCTAAGACTCCAATGGGCTCACATCATGTCACAGCATGCTAAGTGCTTTGACACAGCCGCACAAAGAGCCCTGCCTATCTGATGCCAATCTTCCCAGGTCCTGGTGTCACCCAGGTGGAGGCTTTCAGAGAAAGCAAGGACAAAGTCTCCTCCTCAACAGCGCCGCACAATGCAGCCTGACTGACAGCAGAAAGGACAAAATGGAGCTTCTCTGTCAAGTGGATGTTAAAGTGGTGGGAGGAAGAGGAGAACAAAGGATTCAGGGGCAGGTGCATGCACTGGATCTACAGAGGAAATAAGGATGCTCTCTGCCTGGAAGTCACAAGATGCACTGTCTTAACACAGGCTACACGACACACAACACACACAAATGCTTCTCACTGTCTTAACACAGGCTACACAACACACAACACACACGAATGCTTCTCACTGTCTGTCACAGGCTCCTAAATGTTTGCTGTCCTTCAACTCTCTGACGGAGCAGCAGTGCTCGCACCAAAAATGATTTATAACACAAAGGGAGGCGCTTACACAATGACTGCCCCACAAAAGCGCAGAGCCTCGTTATGCCGACGCACAACCTGTCCGTGAATTAACACTTACTGTTCTTCTCCTTGAAGATTCTGAAAACGGGGAGGATTTGTCTGAAGTACGGCACCAGAGCCTCTCCCACGTCGTCACCGGACACCACCAGATGCTTCAGGACTTTCAGCATGATGCACATCACCTGATGGTTCTTGGTGTTCAGGGCCTCTGAAGAGCAGGACAGAAGCCAGAGATCAGTCAGAAAACAAGGAGCTACGAGGTAAAAGTGTCAGTCCAGTTTTAGATCTGATTTGCAGGTTGTTTGTTCAGGCAGGTGGAGGTACAGCAAATGTGGAGTGATTCTGACAACTGCAATTATATGGTACATAAGACAAATTACACATAAATCGTAACTCCCACACACACACTACCTTCCCCTTGAAAGCATTTCCTTTACAGCTTGGCTTTGATTTAGACTGGCTTGTCTGCAATCAGTGATTTCAAATGCACTGGGGAGGCAGGAGTAAGTGAGAGCCAATCACTGGGCTATTTGGCCTACAGCTGCACTTAACTCCATCTCCCACTGATAGAGAGAACAAAAGGGAACGGTGGTGGAGAGACGGAGGGCTGGAGAGATCAAGAGAGACAAATTCAGAGAGAGAACGAGGGAAGGGGTAAAACAACAAAAGACAAACATGTCAGAGAGAGAGATGAAGAGACGTGACAGGCGGAGGGCAAAGGGTTAGAAAATAACTGTGATTAGCGACGAAGACGGACTTAAGTCTTCACGCTCGTGCTTGTTTCAGTTGTTTTTAATGTGATCGTGAATCCCTGAGTTAGAAAACAGGCCTGAGCAACGTATCTCTGAGAAACCTGTAGCTGTCAACTGATGCCTCTACTGTCACAAACAGAGGACTACTCTACCAGGCTACATGTTTAATACTCGAAAACGACCAATGGAGGTATTTTAATCAAGTATTTCTCTGCTTTTGGTTTTGAAGAAAATAAATGAATGTGCCGAGTAACATTAAGACTAATTATATACTAATCTAGTGAAACCTGAAGCACTGAAGTTCTGATAGTCTGTTGAACCAGGCTCAGCTGAAGCTAACGCTCTCGCTGCCTCGTTCAACTCCTCTGTTCTCTCCTCACACATGACTCCTCAGGAGAGCTGCTCACATGAACTCTCACCGAACAAATGGCGAGAAAATAATGAAACGCGTAAACTCTTCAGTCGCCTGTTTGCCACAAGTAAAATAAAGTGTCAGGCGACTTGAAGGCAATGCTACTTATTTAGTATCAATGAACAAGTCAATGTAGAAGTCACACGAACACTCATGGGTTGAAGGGATACATCATACTGCAATAATGCAATTTTGTGCATGTGTGTATGTGAGAAAATGACCCTTTGTACCCGGTCCATTGTTCTGTCCGTTTGAGAGTCTTTGTCTCTGTCGGTGTGTGTGTGTGTGTGTGTGTGTGTGAGAGAGGCCTATCCACAGGCCCAGCAGCAGTGGAGATGATGCTGAATGAGCGAATGCATTGTGCTCCATCTCTCCATCTCTGCCTTAGTGTCTCCCCAGACAGACGAGCGTGGAGATATCCGCCATCACCCAGATAAGGTGGAATGTGGAATGACAGGAATTTCAAACCTACATAACAAACAATGAAATTCTAATTACCAGCCAGCGCAAACAATTTCCCCTGCTGTGACATTTGGACCGCGGGACTGTTCAATTATTCATCGCCACTCTCGCCTCGCCGCAAAAAAAAGAGGAGGAAAGGAAAAAAAAATTAAAAGAGGCAGCCGAGGGCCTGATATATTAACGCTGGTATAAAACCTGTGTTGGGACAGATCTGAATAAAGTAATAATCTATTCATGCGAGGACCTGCTTCATATTCAGTGTGGAAATAAAACAGAGGTGACCCTGTGTTCTGTTTCCTGTGAAGTGTCAGAGGTAGGGCGACGCGTCGGAGAGTTTAGCGGTGAATTGTTCTCACTCACAGTATAAATACACTTTTCAGATCAGGAGATGTTCCTGTGCAGAGGCGTAGCTGGGGATCTTCTTGTAATGAAAGTCTCATTTTGGTCCAAAGCTGAACAAATGTTATGCCAATCAAGTGAGGCTCAAAGGAGGCATGGCTCTGAATCCTGCTCCCTATTTAAAGCAGCCGGAAAAAAACAAAAGCACAGCATTTCAGTAACGTGTTCCCTTTCTTCTTTAGTCACCATGGTGCCGTTTAGCTGAGCAAGACATTTCTGCCTTTACTTCTGAAATGTCAGGGTTTCATAAAAAAGCGTCTGCAATTTCACTTTTTGGATTATTTTACCAGTGGATGCTTCCAAAAAACACATTTTGAGAAAAGAAGATGTACTGAATTCATCGCTAAAGGTGTCTTTTATTTTCAGTTGTTAGTGTGTGAGGTAGAGTCTCTAACATGGGCTGAAGGGAACAGGGCGTACAGTAGGAAAGAGTTCCGTCTTTAAGTCACTGAGGACAGCGCCTCACAGTATAAAGTCAGCCGGAGCCTCCTTCATTGTGTATTCTCATTGGGTGACCTGCAGCCATCATCAAAATTCACCAGGGCCTGACGTGACTCAGTCGCTCTGCAGATAAGAGCCTGCCAGCCACATTGAAGATGTATTAACGTTAGAGGAGAAAAATATATATCTTGCCATTTTAAACTGCAGACGGCTTTTTACTTTCTTCCTCTTTTCCCACCATCCCTCCTTCTTCCCTGCTCCATAGAAAAGTAATTAATCTGCAACAGAGACACGGACTGGCGGCTTTGCCTTGTGGATGGAGAAACAGGCCTGATTTTTAATAAACCAGGAAGTTAATAAGGAGCAGGCCATTTAGAATTCCATTATCAGTGCGAAGTGCGTGTTTTCACGAGGTTCATAACCATCACCTTTGGTCTGGCCTCCCCGAGACAAATGACCAGAACTGCTGAGGGGTTTGAATTTATAAACTACTGCCTAAGTTAGCGAGTGGCCCGGTCGCTCTGGGCATGATGACAAGTCGTGTGCAAAGCGGCTGAGTGGACATTAGGCCGTCCAAATATTTAAACTATCTGTGAAAAGATGCTGGCAAATCACACACCTGTGAAAATGATCAAATCTGAATTCATTTGACAAATCTACCACCAACTCAAACACAACTTGTTCCATCATTAATAGGATTAATTATCATATCAATACAGTGAAACTCATGCGAACACAAAACAAGATGTGTCACGCTGTAAGATGTGTGATGGTGAAGACTTTACAGCCGGCGCTCAGAGCAGTGTGTAGTGTGGAGACAGACTGTGTGCCAGGGTCAGTCTGTCACTGTGTCTCCGTCACGCCCCTCCGCCTCCACAGACGTCCAACCGACACACATAAACAAAGGACACACACACTAACATACACGTACACACCAGCAGCCGACTGCCTGACATGAACACTATCCCAGGCTCACTAGGCGCCACTTAAAGGCTCCCACTTTGAAACTGACACTCCACTTGGCACCGGCGCCAAACAAAAGACAGTGTGTGTGTGTGTGTGTGCGTGTGTGTGCGCGTGTGTGTGTGTGTGTGTGTGAGACTGTGTGTCTGTGCAAGTGTGCTGAAATTTTCCAACAAAAGCTACACTCTGCATTCCTCTAACTTCTCTGCACCTCGGTCCTCCTGCTCGTGTTCGCCACACAGGGAACCTTTCCCGTCCACATCGCTGTAGGTTCTGATCCACATCGCTGTAGGTTCTGATCCACATCGCTGTAGGTTCTGATCCACATCACTGTAGCTTCTGATCCACATCGCTGTAGCTTCTGATAAAGTACAAAGTCACAGACTTCTCTGACCTGAGACCTGACCCTTCAGCCCATCTCCATCTGCCAACTCGTGAGCATGCGAGCGTGGAAATGTGTCCGTGTGGAAAGGTAGGGAAGCACAGCGCAGCGATAACGCAGTGAAATGCGGCACGTCACCACGTTGCACATGGCAGATTATCAGGCATGCTTTGAGAGTCAACCTCTTCCGGGAAAAGGAAGAACAAGGACACTTCGCCCTGAGGGCTAATGTAATAATAGGAACCGTATGACTGAAACCAAATTAGGACTTGTCACAGGACTGGTTGTACGGTAATGTTAGAATCTGTTGTGAGACAGGTGAGTCTATTCCCGGTGAAGTACGTTGTGCTATTTCGGTTGCACTCTGTTGCAGCTGAAATATTGTGTGAGAGGTTTGAGAGTATCGTTGAGATTACGTTAATACAATTTAGATATAGATGAATATTAATATTGATTTAAAAAAAATATTTTCATATTTATAATGTATTTTCACATATTTTTAAGCAAGGTCCAATTTGAAGGACTCTCTCTATGATACCTCATGTTAAGTTACCTAACAGCAGGTCTACTAACTACACCTTTTAATCCATTGTGAGTTATTATCTTGTGACTTATTGAAGGCTCCAGCTAGCGACACTATAAACAACGTGAATGTCCTCCAGACTCGGGTTCATCTGAGATCAGCAAACAGAAATGAAAATGTAATGATGCTGTCATCAAAACAGTACGGCTGCAACTGAACTCAAACAGAGGACGACTGAGCTGTCAGCCGCTCATTAAATAATAATAATGTTTAATTATAGAAAGGTTTGTAAACTGATGTAAATGAATAAGAGAGCAGGAACATGTTGCTGCTGACGTTAATTGAATAGTTGCTGTATATTAGTGATTGGAAATGGCTGTGATAATGCTCCTGTGTTATGTGTTATGTATTCACATTTAAGAACTGAACACTAATGTCTTTGGTGAACTATGGTGTTCCTCTCCTCACTCTATAGCTATGATCTTAGCATTTGTTCGAGCTTCATTGAAATATGTGATCAATACTCTGATAGTCGTTAGGGTTCATCTGTAGGCGTTTCTTCAGTCTTGAGATAAAACCACATTTCCCCTCAGCGGCAGAGGAACACAGTGACGGTGAAATGATGTCAACACACACAGGGTCACTTGAGAAGGGAGCTGTGCTGTGTGTGATTTGTAAAGCGTGAGAGGAGACACCCGGGCCAGACTTACTCCTGATGGGGACGATGAGCTGGGGAACGACGGGCAGGATCTTGGGGCCTCCGTTGTCCAGCAGCTCATGGACTCCCTGACAGGCGAGGAACTTGTACGGATGATCAGTCTCAGTTAAACCATCAAAGAACAGAGGGAGGTAGTAGTTGTAGTCCAGCTTCTCGAACTCCACCTGAGGGCAGAAATGACGATTTACATCGGAGGCATTATCAGCTGCTTCTTTGATCTAGAGAGACGTACAAAGACACAGGGGGGGTTCTGTCCTCAGGTGTCCTCAAGGACATTTGTTGGAACATATGGCTGTTGATCAGGACATTAGCTAGCAACAGAGATTATCTTTTTGTTGACTGGACAGTCCCTCTTCGTACCCACTACATCAGAGATATAGCAGATGAAAATGCTCCTGTTGTCCAGGAAATCACGGCCATTAAGCTTCCTTTCCTTCTCTGCCCTTTCTCTTTGTTTGTCCTTGACTCAGCACAATATCTAGGGCTGAAGCTCCTCTTGCCTCTTGCAGCCACTTATAACCTTACAGTAAACACATACATACACACAATGGCAGGGGGGACAGCTGTTCAGGAGATCATGACACAGCGGCATGTGGCATCTTGTGGGCTGACATGTTAACACCTGTTTACACCATTTACAGGACACACACACACACACACACACACACACACACACACACACACACAGGTGGTAGATTAAGACATTCGTCCAGCTATGGGCCTCGGGTCGTCTTTGATGTTGTTTGGCTGAGTGTGTGGGTAGTGTGTGACACATTAAAGTAAAGTCAGTCATGTGTGTGAAGCCATCAGAGGAAAGCCACTCAGGCACACTGGATTGCAAAGAACAGCTGACCCAAAGCAGGCTGCCCTTGAGCCACGTGTGGGTTCTGAAAGTCTTATAAAAGGTCGCATGTAGCCATGGCTCATGCAATACTGGTTTGTACTAGATCTAGCTACAGAGTGTGGATTTCCAACAGGGGCATCAGCTGTAGCACTGCATCCCAATGGCACTATTGTTGAGAGAGGGGTTAGAGGTTGAATGGGTGATTCTGTTTTTCATGTAATGAAAGGTAATCCCTTTGGTGTGGAGGCAAATAGCCCCCGGCAGCCAGCAGTCCTTGAGGACAGCTGAAGCCATAAGGAGACACTTTCTTGTCCACACACACACACACACACACACACACACACACACACACACACACACACACACACACACACACACACACGCACACAAGCATCCTGCTGGGTCACGCTGGTCTGTGCTGAAATGTCACCCAGGCAGTGGCGCTTGGTGCTTTCAAGTCCCCAGCCCTCGCTCAGCCGTCGGTCAGAGCCGAGACTTCAAAGCAGCCCCCCCCCCTCCCCACGGGTAAACACAGAGACGGACAAGGAGAGGAAAAATATGGAGAGATGGCAAGATGGCGACAGAGACAGAGAGCTCACGCTGTTAGCGCAGAGAGAAAAAGCCTGATTGCTTTGAGGCAATTTGCCAGCCAACCTTGACCTTTCCCTGCGTTTGGTCAAGATCACGGTTGTGAGTCAGGCGGACTGGAGACGAGAACTAAAGCAAACACGAGCTCAGTGAGAAGGGGAGCAGAGGGAATGGAGGGTTACGGAGGGTGAAGAGAGGCGAGATGACACGAACGCACAGCATTGCTTGCTAGCCGATGGCAGTCAGTGACACACAGGGACAGATGCAGTGTGCTTTAGATATGCTTTTATATGTGATTATACTGAGGGATAGGTCATTTAATGCAGTAATTAAGAAGAGGATTGAAAATCATTCAAACAGAGAAGGAAACATTGAGTTCAAATTGAGGAATGAGGAGTCTTATTTAACACCGTCAGTAGATCAAGTCTCACATTCAGGCACAGACACGAGCTCAGCGACCCTGACGTGAAGCTGAGGGGTTGTGGGAGTAATTACCTGCGAGCATTAATGTGCTGTTGTTGTGAAGATGCCTCTGAACTCTGTGATACTCTTAATCCAAATCACATAAACAAGCAGTTAGGGACCGGCTGAAGATTCCAGTTAGCACTGAAGGAGTGGAGACAATCAGCAAACACCTTCACATACTCACGCTCTTACATAGCACACACACACACACACACACACACACATTCCCGAGGAATCTTAATCAGCGGCTGCACTCAGCGGTAACTCTTGCATCCGTTATTGATTGTCCGCCCAGGTTTGTTTGTCTTTGGGTGCCTATGGGAATCCCCCTGGAGTCCGGGGAGTCAATGAGAGCGGGGCAAAGAAAGACTCAGCCAAGTAGCAGCAATTAGCCTTGGGACACAGACCTGCATGTCTCCCCTGGTCAGCGCTGCAACAGCAAACACACAACACAGCAACAGAAGCAGATAGACCAGGAACAAGTCTGAGGAGAGCCTCTGCTCATTAAACAACAGCATCAGAGGCCCCCGACAGGCACAGGAGACCAGGAGGAACGGAAAACAGCAGGTTGCCAATTTAAATACACAATAGCTGGACATGATTTGTGTGTGGAGGTGTGTGTGAATACATGTGTGGGTGGACGGAATGCGCTTCCATGTGTGTACTCAGACGTGCTAAGCTATCGGGCTAGTTTGCCAGTGTGGTGAGAGTCATTAGTGTTGAAACACTAAAGGTAAAATCACACACAGGCTATACAGCAGGAGAAGACGCAGCGTGGAAGAGGAACACATTGAGTGTGCATGTGTGTGTTTGGGTCTGATTGTGGACTTTATCAAATGTGATTTGTTGCTCCGCTCCCATTACATAAAACTGACTTTGACTGTTAAATTGTGTGTCGTAGTAGCTGGCATTGTAATATCATTGGTTTAGAGGTGTTTGTTTGGTTTACATTTCTACAGGCTAGTTGTGTTATAATTCATACATTTCTCCTCCTCATCCTCCACCAGCTGATCTAACGACGTGGGTGAGGGAGCTGGAGGTCAACTATCTTTCTCCAACTGTGCATTTGAGGCCACAGACACTTCAAATCCACCAACTACTTCATCAGTTCTCTCCACGTGTTCATTTCAGTCGGGAATATGTCACATTACTGAAGCTAAGCTAATTAGCTAGCGGATTTTGCCATCCCATCTTGAGTGCTAACCCATTTTGTAGCTACTAAAGCATGTCTCATAGGTCATGCAAGAATCCGGCGGTCTGCCAGCTGTTTGACAATGGTGCTGTTTTAATTGATGATGCCATAATGACCTGACCTGGATTCAGTGCAGGTTTCTGTATTTAGATGAGCTGGCAGATGAGCTACCGTCAATTATTCCAGCCTTGTGAGAACAGGCTTCCTATTGGTGCCACTCACACTATGAGTCATTCAGTCACTATGCCCAAACACACTTCCATTAGTTCTGCTGAAAATGTATCATAGAAGACCAAAAGGAATGCAGGAGTTACATACAATAGCATGTAGACAGTGAGGTGTGCATCTTCAAAGTATGTTCTGGGCATGCAGGAACCAACAAGAACTAAACAATGTTCTAGTGTTCTAGATTTGTTTTTGATTCATTTCTCCTAAAATAAGAATCCTGAAGACATGACCCCACACTGGGATTGGTCCGTTTTTGTTGTAGAGTTTCTGCACATGATGGCAGCAGTCCTGGTTCTGACTCCCATCCCTTCTGCCCCATCTAAGAATCAATGACAGGGTGCCGTAGTTTAAGAGTGGCCCTCAGTTTCATATTTATGCCGCATTATGAGGTATTGAAATTATTATTTAGAGTGGAACAATACAAAATTATAAACTGCAATGTTTTAATTTTCCGGCTGTAGGGGCCAGGGCTGTTAAATGAAGGTAAAGGAAGCACACCGTGAACCCGTTCAATAAGTAGCAGCTCAAATCACCGTGAACACGACACACACTTTGTGGATGGCAATGTCCCGCTTATTAATCTCTCACATGAATAGTTTGCCTCTCCATAAAAGGTATCTTCTGGATGCACAAACTGTACACAAGGCCAGCCTCCAGCTGCATTCTGTGCAGCCGCAGACGTCACAGTTTGGACTCTGTAACGAGAGAATTCACCACGTTGAGAAACAACGAGGTCCTCGATCAAACATGCAAACCGGTCAGCCAGACAGGAAAGATCGAGTCATTTTGTGAGAGGATTTAGCTTTCAAAAGCAAAGTGTTCTGGTCCTGATGTTAAGAAGCTGATGTGTGGAATCGTCTCAAGCTTCTTTAAACCTCGTGGAGCCATTTCCTCAACAATGCCGACCCTAACCCTCACCGATGAGGTGAATCAGAGTGTTGCTGTTAATAATAAGGTGAACGACGCTCAACTCATAAAAACCAGGTTTGACTATATGACTTACAAACAAACTCAGGTTGAAGTTCTGCAATAGAACCAATGCTGCTTTTCTTTTGCTGCAACGGAAACAAATGAATGTATTCATTATCCTGACTAAATAAAATACAATAATATACAATAAATCAAAATATCACTGAGCCTCTTTCTAGAGTCAGTGTTAAGTTGTTAACACATGTTGACATCTCATCAACTAAATTAACACAATACATCAATACATCAGCAAAATACTTTGTGTTATCCTCGACAAACAAGCTTAGATGTAAATGATGTTATTCCTTCTCAACTACAGTGAGCTGAACCACAGAGCAGCCTCTGTGGCTGTTTCAACATTTCATTTGTTAGTTTGCAGAGAAGCTACACCTCCTGCACACAGATTCAAGTTTCCTTTTAGAGACGCTTTTACGGTGCAACCTCTCAAACATTTCAGAAGTTGTCATGAGCGTGCTGCACACAGCTCATACTAATACTGTTTTTTCCACACCAATCCAACTCAGTTTCCAACTGTGCCACAGGTGCAAAGCACACCCCCGGCCACAACATTTCTAAAAAATCAGTGACAATGCTGTGTTCACTCACATACTGTGCATACGATACAGAAAAGAAAGGAGCGGAAGAACAGAATATTTTGACTTTCTTGGAGGTCACAATAAGAGGAGCAAGACTGGAATAGGCAAGCGATAAGTGAGGGGAAGAGGAGTGAGTCACTCTCGCTATCTCCCCTGACAGCTGTTTCCATCTAACAAGCATGCAAATATGCTGAATTCAAAGCAGCAGTAGTCGAGTGCAATGTGTCAATTGAAATGATACCTAACACAAGCTGGATGAGACAATTTTGGGGCTTCAAAGGCAGTTCAGCACCAGGACACAGAGAGTTATGAATTTTATGTGAACCTACCACACACACACGCACACGCAGACGCACACACACACGCACACACACCCACACACAGATGAAAAGAATTGTACTCACAGTCGTGCCAGCGGTCCCAACGGTGTGTTGAGGATTAGAAGCAGGAGGGTGTTGTTAGAGGAACAAACATTAGCAGAGTAATTGAAACAGTGACCCTGTAGACGGTGTTCCTGCTCAGAGTGCTTCTATCAACTAGCTGTTGTTGAAACCCTGGAATTTGAATTTCACACGTGGATGAATTTTTTGTATGCAGTATTATCTAAACTATCTGTCTTTCTTTAATGCTATTTGATGTCATCTTGGATTTCTACAATCGACGCTGACGCTCACCAGCTAAACGAATGTCTGCAGCAGTCAGGGAGCACTGCAGCACTCATATGCTTTTGTGCAAAAAGTCTTGAACATGAGCAGACATCTTGCTGAAACACATAAACTATTCAAGTGCAGAGGTTTATAAATGAATCAAAATGAATGAATCAAAATGAATGAATGCATCATTGAGGGGAAGAGGTCCACATGCATATTTAAAGAGGAGACAGACAAGAGGAGGGAGGAGTAAACCATGCCTACATGTGTGTTGACTCAGCAGGGATAACATTAAATGAGTGTTGACCTGCAGGACAATACATATTTGAAAGCAGCACAAAACGCCTGAGAGCCATACTGCATTATATTCAATTATATTTTGAATTGT
Organism: Cebidichthys violaceus; assembly: GCF_023349555.1. Classification (NCBI taxonomy): domain Eukaryota; kingdom Metazoa; phylum Chordata; class Actinopteri; order Perciformes; family Stichaeidae; genus Cebidichthys; species Cebidichthys violaceus. The sequence goes on from NW_027176583.1 coordinate 2,325,381, forward strand.
CGCCTGGTGCTTGAATTTTGTGTTTTGCTTTACATAAATAAAGACATTTCCACTACAAATTGATACGGAAGAAAATGCAGGAAACGAAGTGTTTGATGTTCAGAAATGTTCTGGGGGAGGACCCCCAGCCCCCTGCATAATATGTGTCAACACCAATGTTGAAAACAAACCTACGCCCACGGAGCACAGCGACGACGGTGTAGAGGAACACAATGTTAGAAGAAGCTGAGAGGCTGAGGAAGAGGAACCTGCTCCAGTTTTAAAGGTGAAGCAGCTAAAATAAGCTCAGATTAGGACTCCACTCAGCGTGTGTGTGTGTGTGTGTGTGTGTGTGTGTGTGTGTGTGCACTCCAGCTCAGGACCCTCTGCCATTGTGATGGAAGTAGGCCAGAACAGGAGGAGGGAACCGGGAGAAGATGAACATAACAAGAGTGGGAGAGAAAACAGATTATGAGTCAATGGGTTTGATAGTTTAGAGTTTTCTTCATCTCAGTGTAACGTGTGCTGTTCTGCACATGGGTTGGCATATGTGCCGTTAGCATGCGCAGATGCTCCGACAGGGTGAGATAGAAGCTTTCCCCATGACCTAGCGATGGTCGCAGCTCGCCAGCTATCGGTGCGATTGCGTCGGCGTCTCGTCTGTTCAGGAGCCACGGCCTCTGCTCTTAGCTCCCAGTGATTACAGCTCAGCAGCCAAGCTTGACAACACACAGGCAGAGTGTAATCAAGTCAGAGAGAGGGAGGTGTAATCAGCATTTCCCCTCCAATCAGCCCCAAAATCACTGTCTCTAATCTGCAGCCAGCCATTGATGGGTTTGATTGATAGGATGGATTTGCTATCTGGCTGTGGGGGTCTGCAGGGAGCAGAACAACAAGCGAGAGCAAGAGACACAGTCAGCTTATCAGCTATCGCTACATTTGTTACCGCTCCCCTCGTTGAGCGAGCCGGGCTTTTTCCTTACGGGTTACAACCGCAGCTCTGCTCTCATTTATCATACAGAAGAATTAAATGTGGACACTTCAAAGTACTTCCACACACAAGGGTCCCCAGGGGCATGTGCTTTCTCCCTGTTTAAAATGGAAAGGGCCAATCCATCACTGCTTGTTTGTGACTGAAACCACAGAGAGTATTTGTGTGTGTTTGAGCGAGCGTACACGTGTCTATGCATGCATTAATTACTCAAACATGTGTGTGTGTGATTTGTACTTGTCAGATGCATGGGGACATAAGGGGACAGAATAATGCTTCTTCAGCAGGCAAATAGCATGACTAACATCTACTGCCTGCACAGTTCTGATAAATCGTGCTCCTCTGCCTCACACTGTACTGAAACATCCTCAGAATGTTCAAACAAATGTGCTCATTTACAATGAACATGTGATGAATGAGCTCCACTGGTTTTGTGCATGAAGCCAAAACAATAGAGACCAAGACAAATGCTGCGTCTGTTTAAGATAAGAAGGCGGCGTTACCGGCTGTGTGACGTTTGAGGAAACGGGATCGACGAATTCAAGACAATAAGGATGACGTTTAATTCAGCAGATACAGATTCCATCAGATCTTTAACGTGAATGTGGCCTTGTCTCTGTTCTCAGAGTTGATTATCTGTCTCTTAAAATGATGTACAGGAACCAACTAAAAATATGTATATTTCCATGACAACTGGGCAAACGCCATCCGCTGAGGAGAATAGTGAAGAGCTGTTGAATGGGCCTCGAGGTGAGACTGTTAATCAACAAATTATCGCTTGCATTACACGGTGCCTGCCTCAATGAAAGCTCCCAATTCCTGATCAACCAAGGTGGACCTGCTAGAATTGAAGTGCCAGTCGTTCAGTGGGGGACAACTCCATGACTAACAACAAATAAATCACAGAGAGCAGTTCAACGCTTTAAATTCAACAAGTGAAGCAGAGTTTGAGCTTGTGTGTCAAGTGTGCTGATCCAGTAATGCCCACCCTGAGCTGCAGAGAAGCACAGAGAATCTGCAGCATCAGCAGTAGGCAGTGTGCTTTTAGGGCCGAGCAGCAGCAGCAGCAGCAGCAGCAGCAGCAGCAGAGAGAGTCTGTCAAGGCTCTGTCCAGCTCCTAATGGGATGTTCTTGTTGTTGCCAGCGGATAACTCTCATCCTGTGTTCTGGACTACAGATCAAAGAAGGCCTGGACTCCACAGAGCTACCAGGGCTGCACGGAGGGAGAGGACAGAGGCAGAGAGCGGAGTAGGAAGGGTAAGTAAAGGGTAAAATAAGAAAGCATGCAAACCAACCGGTAAGAAAGAAATGAAAGGATAAAAAGAAAGCAACCTATCCTTTTCAGTAAGCATGCATTGTGTCCCTCTGTTCACCCTCACAGGCAGATTAAAGCCCATTCTTCTATTTCTGCTTCTATTAAGGTAGGTGAGGAAAAGGGAGGTGAAACGAGGGGAGTAAAAAAAAAGATGAAAGGCAGCTAGACAAGTCAAGTGGGACCGTGGTGTTTCCTTTAAAGCTAATCTGGAGAAGCTGGGCGATAGATGTGACTGTGACCAGCAGCACAACGACTGATGGTGTTTCTCCAGAAGGGTGAACGGTGCTACGTTGTGCATGACTGGAGAGTGTTTTGGATACGTGGTGAAGTGGTGAACTGAGGCATGTTCACGTCCGAAGCTGTCCTACAGCTCGTACAGAAGGAGCCCACGTTAGAACGTTAGCCCTCTCTGCTGAGGGTCAGCGGTGAGGTCAGCCAGCTGTGCAGCTGATGGTCCAGAAATAAGAAAATGCTTTAGTGTGATGAATATCAAGAGGCAAACACGCACACACAGAGCTCCCTCATCCACCTGCAGGGAGACAGAGGCCTGTCCCCAGCGTTGATGATAGCGTCTTCAGTCTCCTGGTTCAACACATTCACTCTGAATCTGAAGGAGAGGATTGTTTCAGAGAAACTCACTAATGTGCTCTACACGCTTGGCCAGATGAGTGGGATGAAAGCCTCTTGTGAAATGTCACAGAAACAGCTGCACGAGTCTGAGCACACACATAACTACTGCTACTACTGCGAGATCAATATTTTAGTATGGCCTGACTATGATCCTCAGATAATCAGATGACGAACTGAACAGCAGCACACAGCTCTACTGAAATGACTGCATCTACTTCCAGCTGTCCAAACTGTGATGAAAATAAAGAGGATCGAGAAATCGGGATTAACTCCTGAAACACAACATTTATCAACGTTTAAGTTATTGTAAACAGGAAGTGCAAACCAAATGCAGATGAGGACACAACTACAAGAGGAGGAGCTTCGTTAGTTACTTTTTACATGTTGAAACAAGTGTGCAGAAAAAGAGAAGTCACATGACTTATACTACTCTCAGGATGGGGAGATAATCACTGATCAGTGAGTCATATTGAAATAGGAATAAATAGCATCAGAGATACAGAGTGTGGGTGATTGATTACAGGAGGTGCTGGTGACATCACAATGGATGGAGAGAATATACAAATATGTACAGTGTGTACTTGTGTACTTGGGAGGAGAAAAACATTTTAATGTTGTTTGCCCAGATGTAAGAAAAATAGCTTCTGCCCAGGGATTGTGTACATCACCACCCCACTGCACCCCAACACACACACACACACACACACACACACACACACACACACACACACACACTACAAATCTACTTTCCATTTGGAGGAGAGAGTGAGGGGAGCAGAAACAGTGCAGTGAAGCAGATGTAATTACAAAAGGCAATACAAGCCGTGTGTCTCCAAGTCTCTCTGACCCACATGGAGGAAGTAAGTCAGGGCTTATCAGCACGCCACAGAATGGGGAAATCTTCCAGCAGAGGTGGCAAGTGCACCCTGCTCTTTTCAGATGTCACACATTGGGAAGATGATGGTGGTGGTGGTGGTGGTGGTGGTGGAGGTAGTGGTTGTGGGCTTTAAGTGAAGAGGACAGCGAATGAGGAAATAGTCCCTCCTTCATTCATGATAGCAGGCAATCTCTGGTTTGCCCCAGGAGGAGAGATTTGAGGCTGATTAACAGCACTAGTCCAGTCGTCATGTCACACGCAGACAGGAAGCTTAGTTAGACAACAGCAGGGTGAAGGGTGTAGGGGTAGGACAGCGGAAATGTAGTAAATGAAATGTTGCTCGCTGTGACTATCGATCATATTGTAAAAAAACAATAAACTTTACCATCGTCTACTATTAATTTGTAATGCTGTTCACAGGCTACGCCAACAAGAACGCAGGTATTGCTGCTGCAGTTCTGCTGCTGTCATTGGTGTGAAAGATGGGGGGAGATTTAGTTTTTTAGGAAATCCTGTGGCGAGATATGACAGGCATTGTCAGATGACAAAGTGAACAGTGCGGTGATGAAGATGAGTGTGCTTCTGACAGGTTTATTGCAAACACTGTAGGTGCAAACTGATTGGCCTTTGGGCTGCCTCCTTGTGCGAATACACACGCACGCACGCACACACACACACGCACACACACACACACACACACTAACACAAGTATATGCAAAAGACGCATGCACGCATGCCTCTGACGTTTCACAGTGACAAGTCATTGCTTCCGGGATTAAAAACATTCTCAGGTCCTCTCTGACTCCTTTTACAGACACAGGTCATCTCTCGCCTCGACTACTGTAACTGTAACTCCTCGACTATTTCTGGCTGTTAGCACGCGCAGTAAAACCTCTGCAAATGATCCAAAATGGGGCAGCACCTCTGGTATTTTAACGGTTGCTGCTCGCATTACCTTCAAGGCGCCAATGCTGGTCTACAGTCCGGCCACTAGTCCAGTGCGCCCCACCTAAATGCCCTCACTCAGATGTATGAGCCATGCAAAATGAAAGACTGTCAGGCAGGACATCTCAACCTCAACTCTTCTCCTGCCTCAAAGTGAATCTGGTCAGCAGAATCCCTTTCTTCCTTAAAGAACTGCCCTCTTCCAGCAGTACTAACCAGTGAGAGGTTCTTTCTATCAATCCTTCTCTGGCATTCTCAAAAAACAGGAACTTAAAAGCATCACTTGTGTGAGGAGGAACTGAGTGTTGAGGCACTCATTCCTGCAGAATCTGGTTCTGTATCTTACGATATTATTTTTGTCAAAAATGAATCCAAAGAAAACATAAACTGTAATACGGCATGAATGATGAGGTATTTTTTCATGTTTTTGGTAAATAGAAATAGTCTGAAAGTAGTTTTCTACTTGACTTGATGAGACGCATCAACTGACGTTGGTGTTTTGTTATTGTGAGACTTTTAAGCCATAGATGCATTACCGACTGGAATACTTTGTTTCTGTTAAAAAGCTCATCAAGGAGGAAGAGAGGAGAGAAAAGGCGAGACGGTGACGTGTCAGAATTGAATTATCATTTGATAAAAACACTGTTGGTTACAATATAAGACAGCATTATCTGGTTCATTTGAATATGAGCACTTTTATCAAGGTATTCCAGTACTTGATTTTTCTCTTGTGCGAACCCTGTTTTTGTGTTTTTGTCACTTCTAGAGGCGTACATATGGTACACTACCGGTTGCACATGCACTCATGCGTAATGGACGTTGTCAACTGAAGCTCAACAGGCTCCAAACCCCCAGTGCTGAATAGGACAGAATGGTCTGAAAACAAGCGAACAACATCCTCACAATGTGTTTTGCCACCAGGATGCAGACCTATTACCTCTGCTGATTCACCGGAGGTAATCACCAATATGGCTCTTGAGAAATCGGAGGGATAAGGAAAGGAGGGAGAGTCGGTTAAACAGAAAGAATGAGGCGACATGGAGGGGCCTTTGAATGAAATATGGCTCACATTATTTCTTTCTGCTCTCCAGACAGGCCCGTCTGTCATGGCCAGTGAGGGGCCACAGAAAGTGGGCTAAGTGGTCAGGCTATTCCTTGTGCCTTTCCAAGTGGCTGCATAGATATTAGGATTTTACAGGCTATTACACATGATAATTGCACAGCACATTGAATTTCGGGCAATTTTCTCACACCGACTTGCTCCCTCTTTTCTATAAATAAACATTTTACAGTATGTAAAGTATCCATCATATGGGCTATGATTTAAAGGTTGTATATGACACACAATCCGTATCCGTGGCATTTGTGTAAATTCAATAACAGCGCTCTACTAATTGCATGGCTTAAACCCAGCTTTAGCTCTTTAGATATTCATCTAAGCCAATTAAGTGAGAGGCGGGCTGGGGATGGGGCATAATCCTTGCTTGAATGTTAGAGTGCACATTGAAGAGCAATGTCAGAGGAGGACCCGGTCCACTCAGAAATAGCAGCATGCTCTGCCTGCAATTTATTCACCCAATGTGTTTCTGCTGAAAAAGAGCTCGCAGCTTCTGAGAGAGATTTGTAACAACGAGTACAAAAGGAGGAGCTGCTGCCAACTAAAAAGAGGTCATTAAGAATTGATAGTTATTGCTATATATCCATGTCTAAACACATTCACAAGAGACCGTCAGCCGAGGTTTATCACATGTTGTATTTTATCTCAGAAGCACAAGACAAACGTTACAACTGCTAAATAGGAAACTAGAAAAAATATCATATTTTCCAAGTCTACAAAATAATGGAAACAAGAAGAAACGCTCAGTTGGGTTCTATTATCAACAATAAGATGTCCGCTTTAATAAAACACAGGTGTAAATGTGGTGGCATTACTAAAGACAATGAAGGATGTAGTGAGCACCACCACAGCTTTCACATACTTCCATTTGAATCAATCTGCCGTCTAACACATATTGTTTCCTCTCTTTGTTCAAAGAGGGACTCGAGTTCTCCGTCAAACACTCAAACAAGGTTGACGTGCACGAGTATTTGATCACCACGTGCACACTCCTGCACGTTGTCTCAGTCGTGATAAAGAGCAGAGAGAAGACAGATTATGAAATGCTGATGGAGTACCCTCAGCGCTACCATTCATCAACATAATTAACCATAATCAGCACCATCCACAGAGAGACAAAGGTGGATGATGGAGAGAAAAACATGCCGGTAAAAATATTCTGAAGGTGGCATAGCTGCAAAAATGTAACAATTACTGGGATATATGAAACGCAATTATGGTTGAGTACGTGATGCATTTTAACTGTAGAATATTGCTGCGATGGGGTGAAGTGAAATACCCAGCATCAGTCGACTACACCCTGATCCATCAATTATCAATGCAATGCTTTTTATTATTCACCTCGGAGGCTCTGCATTTGCTCTGTGCAACCCATCGTACCATTTCTGTATCACATGAATACTTTTTAACCAGGAAGTGAAAACTGAAGTGCCGGCGGTGAGTCCTTATGACAAGAACACCATTACCTTCTTATTGTCTTCTCTATGAGTTCAGGATGCGAGTCTAAAGCGGAGAGATCTGTGGCTACGTTCCTCCTCTACTGCAGCTACACAAACACACTGAGGGCTGGTCCAGTCTCGCCTCCATCAAGTGCTGCGTCTCATCTTGCATAATTGTAATAACTGCTCATCGAGGTCAGCAGACATGCTGACAGATCGTCTGAAATACCCAGTCAGCTCACGCTACGTCTCCAGCCAAGTTCCCATTAAACATGCAGATCCGTTCGTCTTCATTCATTATTAAACAGCCAAATGCAGACGGGGGCCATGTAGGAAGTTTAAAATTTAAATACTTTAAATTCCTGGGTAATTTGGACGATGACCTGACAGCAGAAAAGTGGCGCGCTGCACACAATCTCAAGAAATACGTACAGCAAATATCACAGTGACAGCATTAAAGGTGCAGTCAGCGATCCTAATGTATGATTACTAATATAATATCTCCTCACGCTCTGCTAGCGGTCCGATCGCTGTGTGCTGAGAGAAGTCTGCTGAATGTCTGTTTTACATAATTGCTTGGTTTCTCCAAATAAGTCTAAGTCTATTAATAATACTGTAAATACAAAGTTGTGCGTACAATCATTCTCCTTAGTGTGTGAATAAATCTCCATGCACTCTCCAAATTTGCGGGACCATCAGATCAGCATCGTGACCAGATTTTATCAGTCGACGAAAGGCAAGACCTGCCCTCCTCACCTCTAGTGCTCATAGGTAGGTCTAATAGCTATATATATATATATATATATATATATATATATATATATATATATATATATATATATAATATATATATATATATATATATATATATATATATATACGGTATATACTGTGAAAATATTGAAATGTTCATTTTATGTTCTAATTCTAATGTTCATGTATTCAGAAACGGTGTCTTTAAAGGAGCGGTCAGGAGTCCGTAGCGCTGTGACGCCTCAGCTGTACAGTAAAGAACATTTTACAACTTTAAATGTAAACATTGTAAATGTGTCCCACTATATCTAAGCCTGCAGTGTATGTGAATGACATCAGCTGACAGGAAGTAAACATGGAGCCAACAGGTGTACAGGTATATTCAGAAGACAGTATGAGAAGAATAAAGACTTCTTTGAACATTGAAGCATGTAGAAATTAAGTCAGACTTCTGTGCATGTAGACAATGAGAACTAATATTTATACTCCAACTACATTTAACAAAAAGGATTAAAACCCAGAGTTCCTGTTGGTACTGAGTTGGTAAAACCCGCCTTGTAATTGTTTTCCTTAAAGGTCGTGAGGTAAGTTCTACTGCAGCCCGTCTAATCATCTCTCTGTATGTACGGAGCGGTTTGAGTGTTACGTGTTTCACATGAGAGTCCGCCAGAGGCCATTCCCCTCTGACCCTGACCTTTTCAGGAACTAATAGAATTACAGCACACTGAATGCCAATTAAATAAACACATAAATGGAAAACAAAACGGGCAGAGAGAGCGCAGGAGTGTAATTGCCATAAAAGCCCTTAAGGTAAACACATGTTCCCGCAGTAGGCAGCCTCAGTGAGATATAGAGTGATGAGGTGTGTGTGTGTGTGTGTGTGTGTGTGTGTGTGCATTGAGGTACAGGGAGGATAGAGTCAAACAGGCGAGGCTAGCTGTGTATGTGTTGTTAATTTAGCCCTGTTTTAATTAGCTCCTCTGCCAGAGCAGAGCGAGGCAGAGGGGGCCAGCGGGGAGCCCTGAAGATCTGGACAGACCGGCAGCCTGAGAGAGGCCACCAGATTGGCATGCCTAACAACTGCCGGTCTAAGACCAGCAGCGTGGTCTAAGACCAGCAGCGTGGTCCACACCGAGCCCACCGCTGTTCTACTCGCCTAAAGGTAAAAAAAAGTATTACGCAACTGGCCCGACAATAACAGCACACACACACACACACACACACACACACACACACACACACACGCCACTTCATCAACTTCTCTTCTTTTTAGCTTTAGATATTTGTTTGTATTCCTCCTGTGCCCTCAGTCTAGCTTTAATTAAACCATGTGTCTCTACTTAACAATGCAAAGACAAGGCCTGACAGTCGCTTATGATAAAGCTCCTGACTAACTCTCTATGGGACAATCTCTCTGTTTACAGTTCACACTGTCTGCGTCTGCTCTGTGTCTATGCGGCCAGCTGACATTTAAAGAGTTTGACTATTCGATGAGTTCTTTTAACAAAAAAAAGGAAGACAATGGAGACAGTAAAACAGCGTGTGCCCTGATGGAACGAGCCAATCTGAGCCTAACTGCTTTCGTTTTCTGGGAGGATTCATGACATGGCGTCGGATTACCTGCAGGTCGGATTACCGCCACACGCTTCCTTCCGAAATAAAGAGGTTCCACGCCCCATAAAGAACTGTGCAACACCTTCCTTTGTGCTTTCAGGACAGATTTTAAGGATGGCTACGCTGTTCTTCTTTGGTTGGTAACAAGTTAGTCACCCGAAGCCCGATGGACCCGCTCGAGGCTTCTCTTGTTTGCATTAGCACTCGATGCATCAAAAGGTCAAGAGGACGCAGCCAATTCTTTCTTTGCGACACCAACCTGATGAGCCCTCCACTTGAAATGGAGAGTAATTGGTTGGTGAGTACCCTAGTAATGTGGCGAAACTCTCTCTCCAGAGAACAGAGATTAAGCCACCTGCAGATGGAGATAGGGCAGGGCCTGGGGACGGGAGGGAAGAGGGTCTCCTACTTGACTTTGAAGACAGAGAAAGGAGACGGAGAGCTTGAGATGAAGGAGGCCGATTAACATATTGTGCAGTAGAGAGAGCCCCTATCTACCAGTCAGACACCGTCTGGGGAAATATGCAGCGGCCGCCACAGTTAATGGGAGCCAGCATGTTTATTGTCCCGTTAATTAGCAGGGATGTGGTTAGGGCTGTAAAGATACGCAGTCTGTGAATTGGGGAGGATGCGGGAACAAGTCAACAAAGAGCTGTAACAGCACACAAGCTTCTCTGCTCAAACAATGACGACAAGTGTTGTTGGTCAACCCTTTGGCAGCTCTCCAGTGAGCGGTCACAAGTTGACCTGCTGAGTATAATAGCAAGGTTTAGCCACGTTTCCCGAAGCCTTAATAGGTAAGTCACCTGTCTGCCAGTTGAGTTGTTTGATCTGCTAACTTTGATCGTACAGAATGTAGAGTGGAGCGGTCCGATTTCACTGCGTACCACAGTGCGAAAAAAGACCCACAGTGTGATATTCTTTGTGGGGTTTTTTCTTCTCCTTTGCAATTTTTATGGCAGTGACTCCATCACAGAAATTATACGTTTGGCAGAATTATATACATAAAACAGACCTAAAAAATATTATACCATTTTAAGTTCCCCCGTTTGGAATAAAGACATGGAGACAAACACCCAGCCTCTGGTATTTCATCTGATCACTAGAGGACTAGAGAGTTCTGAAGTGAAGCCTTTGGGCTAGAAAACCCCTACAGCCATTTCCATAATTCATATTTCAGCCGTCTTCCAGTAATTTTGGACACAAAAATAGAAATAATGGATTTCCTGGTCTTTCTTTTTCACTCGTCACCTCACAGAACCTGCAGACAATCCGCCTACACACACACACGCACGCACGCACACACACACACACACACACACACACACACACACACACACACACACACACACACACACACACACACACACACACACACACACACACACACACACACACTGCTCTAGCCCAGACCAGCACTATCAGAAGACCAGCTAGCTCCAGGCCTCTAATTGGCCCCATTTCTCCTCCTCTTGTCTGTCTCTTTGTGCTCATGAAAGCAACGGCTATTCTAATAGTATCTCTGAAAAGAGTTGGACACACTGTAGCCTGCACTTATCCAAATACAGTAAAACCCACCAAACGAAACCAAAGAGGAACGACAGGGGCCAGAGTCTGAAAACTGTGTGTGCATATGTGTGTGTGCACAAGAGAGAGAGAGAGAGAGAGAGAGAGAGAGAGAGAGAGAGAGAGAGAGAGAGAGAGAGAGACAGAGACAGAGAGAGAGAGAATGAGAGAGAGAGAGAGACAGAGACAGAGAGAGAGAGAATGAGAGAGAGAGAAACACAGAGACAGAGAGACAGAGAGAGAGAGAATGAGAGAGACAAAGAGAGACAGAGAGAGAGAGAGAGAGAGACAGAGAGAGAGAAACACAGAGACAGAGAGAGAGAGAGAGAGACAGAGAGACAGAGAGAGAGAGAGAGAGAGAGAGAGAGAGAGAGAGAGAGAGTGAGAGAGAGAGAGAGAGAGAGTGACAGAATGGGGATGAGATAGAGAGCAGAGGCAGACAGCGAGTTTGTGCTGCAAACTGAGGCATGAAGGACGCTCATTGAAAGACCCGTCTCTGGCGTTTCACGGACACAGAGGGCTGTGAGTGCGACAGGGCCACGGAGAGAACAGAGAGTCTTCAAAGTTGATAGTGGCATACATCACTTAGAGCCGGCGCCTCCCACCCACTGTCCTAGCCAGCCAATCAATGGGCCTATTGTTGTGATGTATGCGACCAGAGGTTTATGGGTGTCCGTGTGCCGCAGTGTCTGGCTACTAGAGCTCTGAAACTGTTACTGTTGATTATAAAAGACCGCTGCCGCACGCTCTCGCTCTACCTCCCTCTACCTCCCTCTACCCCCCTCTCCCTTTATTCTTCCATCTACCGCAGAGCCAATTTGCTAATGGATGCAGCAACCTTGTGATTTATTGTTGTCAAAGATATGCTTCAAGTAAAATGCACTAAATGATTTAAGTTTGCAGGCAAAATTTACATTTGAAAGCCAGCCCACTCTAGAGAGCAACTCACATCAAATATGCAAAGTTGATTATGTGGAGCATCTATTTAGTGGTTCTAAATCATTGTCCTAGCCCTCTCAGTGATATTAAAGTCGTATGGATTGTCTGCGTGTCTATTCTGGGATTCAGTTGCTGTGATGGAAATTAAAAGAGCTACGAGGAAGACAGCGCTGCAACAAAACCCAAAGTCTCCACTGTCTGCCCATTTCTCTATTACAGCCACTGAAAGGTTAATGTAGTTTCACTGAATAGAACTGGAAACTTTCACTTTAAATAAAATACTGTGGTCTTTTTCTCCTCCATATTCAGTGTACGCACCAGACGGACGGTCACTTCCATCTCCACTCACTTGTACAGGCATGTCAGATCCATAACTCTGTCCGTCTCTCTGGCCCTTTTTAACCCATTTCAGCACAGACTTATTACAGAGACAGACCCGTAGGAATGCCTGAGAGTTCCCTCGGGTGTCTGGCTGCTGTTGAAACCAGCTGTGGATCCTAAAGCTAAGTGGCCCTCTCCAAAAAACCAAAGGACAGTCCACGGCTACAGATGCACAACATTTCTCTCACTATGCGTCAACTGTTTCACACATTCTACCACTCCGTCTCGTACCGTCGCTCCTCCTATTCCCCGGTCCCTTCACACAGACGGGACCAACAAGTCACGTCTCTCAGGAGGAGGAATGATGATACAGAGCTCACCAACTAATGGGCCAGTCTAAAACATGGAGCCAGGACCCCAAACAAGGAAGAGCCGGCTGTTCAGGGAATACTACCACGCACCAGAGAAAACGCAAAGAAAGTACATTAAATTACCTCAATTTAGTTTAATTACAAATTACACAAACATGCCAACAACACTCTAATCCAGAACTGGCTCAAAATACCTCATGAGAAACTTAAACTGGAATGGCTGTGGAGGCTCTGTTCACCAGCACCCTCACAGAGACATGGTCCAGAAACAAAGTGTCACCGAAACGAGGAAATATTGGACCAATTCTACAAGAAGTGAAGTAAACTTCAACTATCTCAGATTTAAACGGAACGCCCCAGCACAGGGATACTCATACTTGCTTAGATGGTCTGCGGGCCATCCGGCACCCTAACACTGAATATCACTTCCTGTTTGTGAAACATTTATTGTGAAAAAAGTATCCTTTCACCCCCCCCCCCAGCCATGAGCACAAGTATGCATGTGTTTGGGTCTGTGTATGATTAGTGTGTTCGTCTGTTGGCTGTACTGAGACACAGTAATACACACATAGAGACATTACAGCACTAGCAACCAATAAGCCCTCAGGCACTGCCTCGGGGTCTTGTTCAGCGACACAAGTGGACACACACACACACACACACACACACACACACACACACACACACACACACACACACACACACACACACACACACACTGGATGCATGTTTCCATAAGTGACTCAGGCCTGCTGCTATCACCACAGGCAGAACTCAGCACTGCACTGGTGAGAGGGAGTTTGCCCTCTACACCTCAGCACAGACCAAGCACTTTTCCAAAAGTCATTAGTCATTAGAAACGATCTAATAGTGATCATATCAGCACTCGCGGATAAATCACAGCACTTTTGACACTAAAAGCCCATTTCTATTCCGCACTGATGGATGTCAAGGATGCCATGCGGGGAACCCGAGGTGCCGCTTCACACTTCATTGAATCCGCTTATCTGATAACACGCACTTCACTGCCGCGTCAAAAACACCTATTATGTAGAAACAAATGCAACATTCAATGAAAAATAAGGAGAGGATGTGTTTCAGGGCCTCAAGTCCAGGTTCAGGTCTCACATATTAGTAAAAGAATGTGAAGGAGCACAGAGGCAGAGCATGGTCAGTCAGTCCAGAGCTGAATGCAGAACAGCAGCAGTTTCAGACTCGCCGGTTTTGGGGCGAAGGAAGCAAAGACCGACCTTTTCAGTTGGTGACGTCAGGTAGCTGTATGTTCACTCCCCTCTTTACCGACGAGGCTTTCAGCATTAAGTGACTCATGAGTACAGAACATTCATTTAAAAATGCTGTTGTGCAGACATGAAGTCACACGTCGTGGGGGGGGGGGGCAGCTAAATACTTTACATATCTGATACAGATCTGGCATTTAACCCCCCCCCCCCCGTCTGCTCTGCTGTGCTGCACTGGGGCTGGCCGGCATGTGTGATCAAACAGATTGGACAACTGCTTTTCTTCCTTGTCCTTCACGCCGCTCGCACCATGTTGAAAGGCTTCATTAAAAGCACAGGGCTGGAGATACAGTATCAGAGGCAATTTTCCATGCCTTTCCTCAGGAAAAAAAGAGGATCCCATTGTTAGAAACAGAGGGAGAAAAAGTCTGTCAGGGCCTTTAGATGAGATATAATACAGCGCTCTGCCGCCTCTGTGCTGTAATCTATGGTGATGGGCTTGGGCTAATGGGAGTCTGACCTGCAATAGAGCTCACTGCGAGCCATGCAGAGAGGCAGAGCAGAGCAAGGCAGAAGAAAAGGAGGGCAAGAAAGGGAGACACAGCGAGAGAGCGGGAGGAGAAAGATAAAGAGAGAGAGATGGGGGGAAGAAATGGCTTGAAATTTTCTGACAATGAAATGTCTCCAGTAATTGTTCCTGCGGTGATAAATGGTGTCCCATTGTACGGTGGGTCTCCTTGTCCTTGGGAGTCAAAGAGATGAGGAGAGCAGAGGAGGGAGGGGACGCAGACATGGACCGGCAAAGCAGCCTCGAACTTGGCTCCGGCTGCAAGCAGTCAACTTCCTGAAGGTGATGGTGTGTGTGTGTGTGTGTGTGTGTGTGTGTGTGTGTGTGTGTGTGTGTGTGTGTGTGTGTGTGTGTGTGTAATACACAGTACGTGTTCAGGTTGGTGTCTGGGTGTATCTGCAGCTCGGTGTCTGTGCTTCTTTGCGTCTGCGTGTCTGTGCTGTAGATGTCGACGCGTTGCTGCTGAAGGGAACCAGCAGGCAGCACAGTGGTGAGCGGGGCTCCTGCCCTTGGGGATGAGGCTGACAGAATAAAAACACATCATAACACTGCAGTAATATCCCCTCGACAACACGCTCAGAGCACTTTGTGCCCCGAGACATTTTTGCAGCCATCCACGGGGAAGAACATTTACCACGCTGGGACTTCTTCAGCAGACGGCCTCATCATTTAAAGAAAACCTACAGCTTCGGATTTCCATACTTTTTGTAATTTACTCGCTTTTTATGATGGTTTTGTTTATAAATACATATAATCTATACAAGTCGTCCAACATCTTAAAATTCCATACATTCCTTGCATTGTATTATTTCACACTTCTTTTTAGCTAAGAAAATATAACAGGATGTTTCCGTGTCCCGTTCTTTACTAGTAGTAGAGTATTGTTACTTAAGATGAAATAAACTATATTTAATATGTCATAATGTGATAATCAATTGAGCAAAGATTAGAATCATGCTGGAATCGCCTCCTCATTTATTATTACTGTGTACATGTAAAGATGTCAAGCTGGAAAAAGTACGTAAATAAAATTAGTAAATGAGTAACATATGGAGGGTAACTCAACTGATGAGAAGAGAAGCGCAGACAGCAATGGAAGCTCGATAAAAATGTTGCTCTGATTTATTCAGTTAAGCTGATATTAAAAATATCAATGGTCAAATAAAACCCACAAGTTAACTGATAGAGTATGAAGATGGCGCTCCCACGCTGTGAAGACGATAATAAGACAGGTGTTGATGGTGTTGAGCACTTATGGAAATCGAGTCAGCTGTGTAAAGACGGCTTAATGCGGATACGTTCCACAAGTGAACAAGCTGCTTTTGAAACGTGCATTCAGCCCACAGAGCCCTTACCAAGTCTGTGTTTCACTGATAAGCATGAAGGTTAATTAGAATTTATGTCCTTTCTGTTAAATGGCATTTGTGTCATGCTGCAAAAGAAGGAGAGAAGTAGCATGCGAGATATAACGTGGATAAGTCAGCAAGCAATAACTCAGGAGAGTTCTCAGTGTATGGGAGGAAGAAACTAGTTATTGTGAATAACATCTATCACTGTGAGCCCAAATAGGAAACATGAGAAGAGCGTCAGAGAGAGGAAGCTGTTTCTACAACAGGACGCGAGGAAAGAGCAGAAGAAGCTGTTCAGGGAGGGTTGTGAAGGCGAGAGGAGGAGGACACACTGTAAATGCTAAAGAGACTGCAGAGCCTCGAGTTACCCATGACACACATTAATCACCGGTGGCCTCTCTTCACTGCATACGAATGCATGGCGATGATGATCCTCCTCTGCACCACTATCTTACCTACAGCTGTGACACAAACACAGGCCCAGGTGTCACATAAACCGCTCGCTCCTCTCCACTTCCTGTCTCTTCTCTTTTCCCCTCCCTATATTTTCTACATCATCATTTCTGTCTGCAAACCC
The DNA here is from genome assembly GCF_023349555.1 of Cebidichthys violaceus. Classification (NCBI taxonomy): domain Eukaryota; kingdom Metazoa; phylum Chordata; class Actinopteri; order Perciformes; family Stichaeidae; genus Cebidichthys; species Cebidichthys violaceus. The sequence goes on from NW_027176583.1 coordinate 2,341,970, forward strand.
CCCCCCCCCCCCACACACACACACACATCTTGTCTTGCCCCCCCCTCTAGTCCCCGCTGGCCTTGGACGCTTGGTGCCAGGCAGAAAGCAGGTGGCTGAAAGAAAAAGGTTACCCTCATTATACAGATTAAACCTGTAAATGCCCTGTCATTGGTGTAATCGATGTGCCACTTCATTGCAGTGACTTATTGATCACTCTCGTCTGGGGGTCGTACACAGTGCATCGTTATAGCTCCGGTAGTTGCAGGGACTGCCTTTCCCTTTCAGACCCCGGTCCTTCCACAGATGCGCTCTCTAGCGGTCCCTCACCCTCACCGGCAGCGTGAGATGAGGTTCACCTCCGGCTGTTCACTTTCTGGGTCTGATAGCAACATGACTTCCACACTATGCAGCAGCAATACTGATGCATCCGCACAAACACCAATGCGGCAGCTGTAACTGTGGACTTGTTAACATACGCATCTGTAACGCACACGAGGACTAAACGGCACAGAGAAGAAAACACACCTCCATGAGTGCAATCACTTTCTAACCAAAATGTCTTTAACAGCTGTCCATTAACCTATCACCAACTCATATTTTTACAGCAGAGGTGGAACACATTTTTATGACTGTACCTGAAAGTGGACATGAGTTATGAGGTCATTTATAGCAGAGCATAGCGACACCATGGAGCCACTGAGCGCTGTCCTTGTTCAGTGGTCATTCAGGTAGTCTTCTGCCTGTGTGATAGGCACACAGTCCGGCCAATAAGGATGAAACGATGAACAACTTTTCAACATAGTTCTGTGCAAGCGGACCATCAGGCTATTTATTAGACCAAACACTGAAATAATGTGTAACGATGGTCAGGACTGAGGACTGAGAGACAGGCCTCTCTCCGTCTCACTTTCTATCGCTATTCTTAATGCCCGTCATCAAAATGTATTCATTCAAGCGATTACTTAAACCAGACAATTGAAGAATAGAGGATGTGTGTGTGTGAAAAATCAACTGGTGTCCCAACACTTGTCCAATCTTCTCATAGGGCTCTACTACAGTGACTCTATTCAGCTCAAAGGAGACACAAAGGACAGCCTCTGCTGCAGGAGGGAGCCTCGCATGACGTCTGCCTCTCCCAGCCCACGGATCACACCCAGCCGACGGCCGCAAAGAACATCAGTTTGTGATTACAAATAACACAGCTAGTCTGCTGCCCGAACCACCCATTGCTCTTCTTTAGAACTCCTGTGTCCGCGCTGCATCAGTCTGATTGGGGAGGTATCAGGTGCACCTTTGGATTGAAAAAATAATTGGTTTTGGTAAATGAATAGATGGAAGCGTGTGATCGGGCGAGTTTGGGAAGCAGAGTTCGCACGCTTATCGTGCTGCACAGCTGCACACTGCGGGGGTTCTTTGTTTTGTGGCGGCTCGCTAAGAAGAGTCTTGATTGCTAGTGAGGCAGATTACTTTATTTCAAACCACTGTTGAATAAAGTCCCGAATACACAACACCAAAGCAGGCCCGTTTCATTTAGAATTATGTGACCTAACCCTCAGTCGACGTCTTTCTGTTTCCCTTTTGCAGCTCGATCACAGGACGATGTGAAAGCTTAAACGTATATGTTGCTTCAGGGAGCTATAGCAACTAGAGTTTAAGGCATGAGGAAAGAAATGAGTGGAATGTCTACGCCTGTTGCTAAGGGGCAACTCTTTTGTGTTAAACTGCTTCCATTTCAGCACGACACACCCTCCCAGACGAGGCATCCTCCATCCGTCTGACAGGACAAACAAAATAGTCGACAGGGCCTCACATTACTGAGAAATGCGTCACTTGTAACTAGTGAGCATTTGAAGGCGGTGAGCACTAGGCTGTGGTATTTGCCACGGGGGTGAGTGTGCATGGGTCTGGCTTGAGGCTACCAGGAGTAAGCTCCTACAGTGTGAGGAGCCATATTAAAGTCTCCATCAGTCACCATTTCTTTCCCTACCCTCAGTTATGGATGGAAACAGATGACCGGGAAATTGCACCCTGTCTGACAAATGGCAGGATGGCACGGCTGTATGGGCTGCCCACCGGCAAACTGCTGCTGCTGAGGGAAAGGATGGGAACAAATCGCCTCCTGCTGCTCCAATTACCCACCACGCTCATCTCACTGAGGGACCGCAGTCATCTCCATGGGAGGGGGATGGAAAAACACTAGCATGAGTGAGGGCACGCGGTGACGGGGTCAAGGATAAGATGACATCTCATTCCAATCAGCTGTCAACCGTAATTTGTTATTCCACTAAACTGGGAGTCCAGCAATCAGGTAAGCAATGCAGATAGGACGTTGCTGTCCAAGTCAAACTGTTATTATAGGGTGAACCTCTTTGCATTAAAAAAAACATGGAGGTGCTAAATATTCAACGTTGGGGAAGAAGAGAGGCCAGTTAGGACGTGATATACTTGAGCTCTGCGCCGGGGTTTGGCTGCTCACTGTTAGCTTGAAGTACTCCTTAAGGGAATGAGGGAGTTACTAAGTTTTAAAAAATAAAATAAGGGGAGAGCAGGGGGGGGGGGGGGGGGTTCTCTGTGACAGGCCGCTGGTAATTTATTGCCACAGCTATTACGGATATTAGAAAACTCACTCAGGAAGACAAATGGCAGCCTGGCTGCTCGTTGGTCTTCCGTCAGGGCTGACAAGGGAGACGCAGCACTCTTGGCTATTGACATTTTCACACCTAAAGCCAAGCTCTGCCAGCTGTATTGCAATTCAAAGCCCAACTTAATGGCAATGAGCTAAATCATCCCCGTCTTTGGCATACAACTTTCCTTTATTTCCTTTAGAGGAGGAGCAGCATTCTGGTAGTCAGTAACAAGGTACAGCCTTTAGAAATGGACGTTTCATGGGTAGATTCTTCTCCCCCAGACTGACAGATTAAAAATATTCCTTCCATAAATAACTTCTATCACATAGAGCCATTATGAGAGACCGTTAGGACTATCTAAATGGAAGCCATTTCTTCTGTATGACGGAGTGTGGAGGGAAGGAGGAGGAGAGGGTGGAGATTTGAGACAAAGGCACTCTGTGACAATGTGCTTTTTCAATTTCAACATTTCTAAGGCCTATGAGTCATAATTCACTCAGTGGCCCAGAAAGAATGACAAATGATTTCAGTTGTTTTGCAGCAATTGAAAGTGAAAGGTGACATGGCTATCAGTGAGGGCTTCAGCTCCACAATAACACCGATTTCACAAAGTACGGGATACAAACAGAGGCTGAGCTGTCAAGTTTAAAGTTGAGAAGATTGAACAGTTTACTGTAGTACTGAAGTAATCTTCGAGCCTAGAGGAGATTAAAAGGTTTCACCTGAACAAGGCATTGCAAAACAATTAGCCTATTACATTATATCAAATGTTAGTAGCTTGTTAAAACGTTGGTATAAGGAGAGAAGCACAAGAAGAAAGGTCAAAATGAATGAAAGCAGATTCATCCTCTAGGACCATGAATATCCAGAGCATTTCATGATGACAGATAACGCTTCACCAACAACAAACTGCCTTCAAACAACCAAGTTACAAAAAGTTAATGTTAGGCGACATCATGGTCACATGACTTCTCGTCAGCAGTGTTTAGCTTGGTGACATAAAGTAGTCTAATTTAGGCACTCGTTAGCAACAGACAATTAAAAGCTTCAAAGTTCACAAGTGGGGTATTTGTATTTTATGTCGTACAACAAAACACTCTTAAGCTTGTGTTAACCACAGACCTTATTTCAGACATCTTTCCCAAAAAATATTAAAAAACCATCGACACAAAAGTACAAAAGTACAAAACTGGTTGACCTGCCTTGGCCAATCTCCGTACTGTGCCAGAAACACTGGGTGGATAGGGACACTATTCCAAAGTAAGCAGTCAATTAGAAGGTAAGTGAAGGACAATTAAACAACAATTACATTTCAAGTCAAATGTGCAAATATGCATTCTCTGTCATTTAAAACACAAAACAAAACAGATACTAAGAGCAATTAGATGAGACAACTAGAGATGTGTGTACGGGTGTGTATGTGGAGGCTTGATGTGTACCAGTAACCATGGAGACGGGCTGAATGAATAACACAGTGATTGTACAGCCTTACACTGACATGTATTCCTGAGAGGCCACCGGGTGTTGAGTCGCTGTGTGTTGAATTGCCAATGGAATGTCATGTGAAGGGGAGCGCTGGATGCACAAGGGTAATGGCGATGATGACACTGTGCTGATAGCTTCCACAGCACTGTAGTTTGTGGCATGTTTGTGCATTTGTTGAGGGGAAGGTTAATATGTAACAAAGAGGCTGGTTCTATCACCTTGTGTCAGGAAGCAGGAAGCCAACTATATTGTATCAGAGAAATTATGACATTTGGAAGAGCCACACCTGTTTCTGACCTGAAGCTAACAACACTGGGACCTTCCTGGTCACAACACAAAATGATTTCATTCTGTCTTTACAAGGCAGGATAAGAATAGAGGTAGGCCTTCTAACTGGACATGTGCATTTTCCATGCTAGGCCTTTATTGAAGATTTGTATTGGTTTAGCGAAGGCCAAGGTTCAGGGCAGCCTGGGGTTAACTGCTTCTCCCTGACAGCCCAGATGAGAAAGTGATGTGCACGGTGTGAGGTCACCGTGTGTCAATCAGCCAGCTAACACCGGCTCATTGGGAACTTGGCACGCTCCATTTAACTTCACAGGGCATCCACATCCTGCACGTCTCCCACACAAATACACACACAGTGATGCCCCCGCTCCCCCAGCATCCAGCCTCTCCTGTGTGGCCTTGCAAGGATCTGGGCCTCCTATAGCCTTCTTAGAAAGCCAGAGTCACTCTGACTCATTAGGGTAATTGAGACAGGTCCTCCTGAGACTAAAGAGCTGCTGAATTGCTACCCACTCGCGCATTTAAAAGACCACTTAATCAACCCCTTGTGTGTGTGTGTGTGTGTGTGTGTGTGTGTGTGTGTGTGTGTGTGTTTTATTCCCTTACTCTGTCTTGTCATACTTTTCTTACATTCGTTTTTTTTCTTCAGTTTGTCTGTGTCAGGTCACTGAGTGGCACACAGTGTGTGCTGCTAATTGCCAATAAGGGAAAGATCTAGGGGGTTTCCGTCTCTAGACTGCAGTCCCCTGGTGTTGAGAAAGCCTCTGCTCTAAGGAAGTGTGAATGGGTGACAGCAAAGGGAAAAAATGCTGATTTGTAGATGTTGGTAAGGAAGAAGGGAGGGGGTAGAGATTAAGTGAGGGAGGAGAGGAGAATCCACCACCTCAGCGATTCTCGGGGCCCGGCTGCTCCGAGCTGACAAAGACACCCAGATTGCGGCCAGAGGTTGTCTCAGCGAGGCGAGGTGAGCCAGAGCACCCGTCATGTAACAAGTCAGATTTAGCAATACTGCTGGGTCAGGTCAGACTCAGATTGAAGTTGGAGTCACGGCTGGCACCACGCTCCTCGCCTCTTCTATTGCTCATCCGTCTGAACACAAATTACTGAGCCTTCCGCCTTACGCTGAGAAATATAGACTGGTGCTTTGTGTGAGTGTGTGTACATGCACTTTGTTTACACACACACACACAAATCAAGACAAAAGTGACTATCCTAAAGACGTGTGAGGATGGATGGATGCTCCCAATGTATTGTATTTTCTCTCAGGACCGCATAAAAGCCTCTGGCCGAGTAGATGAGGACAGAACTGAGATGCTGTTAATCTGCTCCGGTGAAGTCAGGCAATGACAACGCAGCAAGTTGAACAAACTACCGAGCACAAAACAGAGAACGGGGGGGAGGGGTCACCACCGACACCTCTCTCTTTCATCATGCCTTTTTCTTTGCCTGTCTCTTTTGCTCCAACACTCGCTACATAATGTTTCTTAACCACCGTTCTCTTTTTCCTTTCCCTTTCTCTAATTTCACAGCTCCACACACACACACACACACACACACACACACACACACACACACACACACACACACACACACACACACACACACACACACACACACACACACACACACACACACACACCTCCCTGCCTTCCTTCGCTCTTATCAGTGACAGGCTGGAAACAGAGGCGAGATAAGGAAACGCCAGAGCCAATACAAGGTGCGGTGGTCGAACACCCAGGCAGATTAGTCATTGACACGTTTGTCAGGTAACAATGGAGAGCGTGCCGCTCAGACTGGTAAACGGGAACAGAAACAATGAATTTCTCCTCATAGTGCATTATGGGCCCTGCAGCATTAACAGATCCAGGCACATACGGTTCCTCCCCTGAGGTGTGGCGACACAGATTACTAAAATCTAGCCGATACTACATACCTTAATCAGTTCCTGTCACTCAATCACTCAGACAGACACACAAGCACACATTTATACATATACACACAGACACACACACACACACACACACACACACACACACACACACACACACACACACACACACACACACACAAACTAGAAATACACCAGGTGTGCTTCATCACCCCCGCTCTCCCTATACCAGTGCACTCATTTCCAACCATTATTTACCGCATCCCTTTCTATACATTCCAACATTATTGATTGATTGATTGACGCGCTGAAAGGCCTGGGATGATCCAGGACGTTCAGGTCATTCTGTTTACTGTTAACAGCTGATTCTTGCTCTGAAATCGGTCTCATTGCATTGTTGTGTATTGTAAGAACTACTGTTGGACATAACAGTAGTCATAACAATTGCTTCTTCTATTTAATCTATGGATGACACTGCAGTACTGACTGTAGTACTCTGCACCCCATCTGTGGCAACTTCATGGTAGAGAAGTGTTTTTCTTCTCCTTCATTTACGCTACTAGGGCATATTCCAGAATTACAAAATAATAAAGAAAAGGCTCGGATTAAGTAGTTCAAATCACCTCCTTATAGCCAGATCATGTGACAGCTCTGAGGGAGGCGGGTTCTGTTTGTGAACTAAAAGACAAGCTCCTGTCACAGGTCATCAAGGTTGAATACATGATGATTCTTCATCGAGTCAGATGCCAAAGCACGGTAATTTACTGTTTTTGTGATCCAATAATACAATATTCTAATAATGTGCAATGTTTTACTACTGAAATATTAAAACTATTATCTATACTTCTACATCGTATTTCCATGATGTACTGCTTTGTAAGTACTGCAAGTACCCAGTGAAGAACAGGAGAGCATCTTTCAGTGCAATAAGGTGTTAACTTCTGCAGACGTGTGTACTTCAGACAGCGTAGTGGCGTGGAGCAGGAGTTCCCTCACACACTGATGAACAGCTGATGAACCAGTTGAAGGATTATATCTGTAAAATAAAATGACCAAATGTTTACCGTCTAGTCCACGTCCATAACACGGTACAGTGAAATGTAACGGCTGAGGCAGGTATTAGTACTTTTGACAGGCAGGACATTTGGACATTGGACAATATTTAGTGAGGTCACTGCTATCTCCACCTTTAATGAGCACTTGAGTCAATTTACAAATGCAGGAAATATGTAAATAAAATATATTTCTAAATCAGCCTGTTCATGCACGGGCAGACGTAGAAAAGAAGGGGTTTATTATGTTTCACTGCTTACAGGTGTATTTACGCATGCTTCATTAATGCCAACTATCTTTTACAAGCAACTCATGCACCTAGATTTATCCACGCTCTGACAAACACAAACCCTGGACTTCAGAGGCCTCTCTCTCCCAACAGCCCACCAGAGACGAACACTAGACGTGTATTCTAGTCAGCCACCTGCCACTTTAAATGGCACTTCAATCAAGAGAATAGCCATGAGTTCTCCTCCCTTAAAATGTTGCCATTTAGAGTTATTGCTGCTTAAAGGGTGAATAGACGACACTAGAATAACCGTCCAATCTTTTCTTCCTTTTAGTCTTTAAACCCATCAACCCAACATAACATTATTTTACGAGTACGAGGAAAAATAAAACTTGCATCAAAGAAGATTTTGTCCCTTGATTGCACACGTTTGTTTCCTCTCAAACAGCTCACGCTGGCTCAATTAACTATTGATCAGATTTGTGGAACCGAATGTAAATAATTAACAAAAGTGGAGATAGCATCTGCAGCTCTGCAAACAGCTTCAATACAGAGGCCTCTGTGTCTGTGATCAATAGGGCATGGAGGGCACGCACATCAGCCACTGCGAGGACCTCCGCAAGGTGGCCACGGAAACAGAAAATCACATCTTTATCAGACATCACAGCTGTGTCAGCTGAAAGAAAACATCAAGACCACAGAAGTAATCACACAGTGGCTGTTATATTGTAGATACCGGAGCAGGGAAAACCATCTGTCTTCGACATTTAGTGGTAATCTAATTCTAATTCTTACTTGGCATACTAACAGGTACATGAAAAGTGAAATTGTTGTTGTTGGAGCGCTGAAGTGAAATTGGACTTTTTCAGACAGGAACGTCCCTGAGAATGATGCGCTCCAATGAAAACCCGTCGTCCTATAAGCGGCTCTGAGGGAAGTGATGGCCTACAGTTGTGTCCAACAAAGCTCGTGTAAGTAAAGACGTAACAGAGAGAAAGAAAGAGAGAAAGGCATAAAGCTGCTCGGGGGAGGAAGGACTGTGTGGCACCGTTGAGCTCGGGCCTCTGGGTAACCCTATTTGAATATGAATGCGTCCTATGATCCACATCAAGGGCACCGACGGGGGCACCTCTATCTACAACTACCTCCAGCGGGTGTGTGCTAAACTGATCACTCTGTACAGCCATCAGCCACCGCATTTTTCCAAGGTACTTTGTACAGTGCATTAATCACAGGGACCCTTGAGCGCTTCCACGGATCCAAATATTCCGACCTTGAGGTTACAAGAAAGACATTAGTCCTGATCCATTCAAAGTATTGGAGACGGGGGGGGGGCCAGAAAGCTTTCAAGGTAATGAAATTCTACCATAATTTAAAGGAAAGACTCGTGGGGACAAGCCTGAGCCAGAGTTAGACAGAAAAAAAAGATTAAATTGGATTTTTTTCTTTTCCCCTTTATTTTAAATTAGGCTTAAGTGCATGTGGGGGGTAGTTTTTCTTTCTCTTTTTTTTGGAACAAAAGCATGATAACAGCATTAACGTCCAGAATGAATCGAATCATTTCCAAACCAATTAACCTTTGACAGAATGGATGAGTGGACAGGAATGAGAATGGTGCATAGGGGAGGGGGGGGGGGGGGGGGGGGGGCAGTGTGCAGGAACAGGGATCTGACTGGCAGGGACACACATTTTGAGGGGATTGCTGACTAAGAGCATCTCATGAAGGGGTTTGATGGGGCTCCCACAAACACCCCATCCCGACCAATGGAAATCTTATTGGTGGTCCATCCGAGTAGGGAAACGCACCGCAGTCAGTCTAACCTCCCTCTCCATCCTTGAGTCCGTCCTGCCCATCGTGACTGATAGTAGGAGGGGTCTGCAGTTAACCCCACTTACTCCTTTTTGCTGGCTCTCATTCCCTCTATCTATTTCTATTCCTCCCTCATTGGCTCACACACAGCTGCAGCCGGTCCATTAAGTTAATTAAAGGGTCCATTTTGAGCTGGAGCCCGCTAGCATATACGAGTGCCAATCAATAGATCTCTGGCTTATTTTGTAGGAGGGAGGGGTGACAGCACTGGTGCTGCATTCAGGGACGTGATTTGTAACATTGGCAGACGAGCCACGTCCCTCTCTGTCTTGTCTTCTGTCTCTGTCTAATTTGGTAGCCACCCTGCCCCTTCCACAGTCTCCTTCCCACTCTTCACCGTGATGTCATCTATCACTTCGCTCTCCCTTCTTTACCCTCAGCTATCCACAGCTTTTGCCATCTGCCTACAAGGAGTCACAGTCTCGTGTTACCCTATGAGAGACTGTGTGCAGTTGTTTTAGTCACCATCAGCGCTGGGGAGCCACCTGTGTGGGGTTAGCTGCTGTGGTTTGAGGAGTGGGAGGTAGTAGAGCTGAGATCACCAGGGCGTCCAGAGGGAGGATGTGAGCTCCGGGACCCGGGAGAGAAAGCAACAGTGGGACAGGAGGAGAGGGTTTCACTCTGACAGACTATATAGCGTTCCAAAGATCACTACCCAGAATGAGAAGCTCATTTTCCATGTCTGCAACCATATCTAATGGTGTCACCATAAGCTGTGAGAGGAGCAGAGATGATCTACCAGTTAAGGCGTCGTGTGTGGAAGCCTCACAGATAAAGATCACTATTGCTTGAAATGGGGATCATGAATAAATAGTGAATTCATTCGGATGCGTCCGAGCCCCCTATAGGAGCAGTGTTACCTTCCCGACCCGTAGACGGGACTTAAGATTGATTGATTCACATTGTAAGTCATCTTCAGAAATAATAGTCTCCAGTGATCCTCTATTTTCACCCAAAAATACATTTTTGCTATTGTCTCATACCACAGCAAGAGAGAAGACCCACAGGCTAAACTACCACCATCAGCTTCATGTGGCGTTCGTCTGCCATGAAAAATGGCTGAGGGCGGCAGGCGGTGCATCGGTTCAAAATCCGCATACAGGCTCTCTCTGCTGGATACCTCTGCTCCAGCGGTCCCTCCATTCCTGCAGCTCATTGAGATGCCTCCCAGCAGTCACTCGACACTTCTCTCCCTCCAGGGAGGCAGCCCTTACAGGCCTTGATGGTTAGCCAGTGTTGTTTGTTGGCGGCCTTTTCCTTCCTCTGCTCCTCCTCTCTCCTCTCATCTTCTTTTTTTCCAGTGAGAATGCCTGGTGCTTTTTCCACTTCTCTAATCTAAACTCCCTCCTTCTCTCTTCTCTCTCCTCTCAGAGAAAGCCCAGGGGGGCTTGTTCATATTCTCTCCTTTTATTGTGTTTCATCTTTTTCCTTATGACACAGAGCTATCCCCCCAGAGTATCCAGCTTTCAGCCAGGGAGCTGGAGAAAACGCATGGTTAACCCCATTTTATTCTGTCTATTCAAAGGTTCCCCGACAAAGCTCTAGTGCTCACAGCAGATAAGAAATCATTCACACAGAGCAGAAGAGAAGGTTTGGTATGCATCCAACAGAAGTAGAAGGAAAGGTCATGTTCTGCAGGAGTGTGGCATTCGGAAGGACTAGTGCGTTTCTAAGCAATGTGTTGCTCCATATTGTGCGGCCTCCAAAACAATGGAAGAGCTCACTTACCGAGGCATTTCTACGACGCAGCTGCTGTGAAAGCGCTCTGCTGCTGGACCTTTGGCTGGCTACGGTATCTGTTCCTGGACGGGTTACTTTCTAATATCCGTATAGAACCTCAGGATCATATTAGCACAATGCTACAGTATGTGCTCGTCAATCATGCACCAGGGTCTATTCTACTACAAGACGTTAAATTTAGATGTAAGACAACACAGCAATCACTGCGCCAGAGGCCATTGCCATAAAGCCCTCCATACTTCTGGTCCATATGCGAACTGTACTGTGAGACAATTTACTGTTAAATATATGACAAATTTGACAAGAGCAGCACTCGGCTGTGAATTGAATTGGCCGAGCAAAATGATGTACCAATGTAATATAGCTGTCACGAGAAAGGGTTATCAACTACAAGGTGTGACACGTAAAAATGTAAATGGTTGGTTAGAGGAAAGGAGGGACGCAGAGAAATAAGGCCCCATTGCTGTTTCTGCAATGACCTCATCTCTCTTTCACACCACTCTTTTGCTCCATTTCATTTTCGGCCTCTCTATCTTTCACTCTCTCGTATCAAGCACACACTTCCACTGCGCTTCTCAAGCACACGCTCCCTCATCCTCGGTCACCCTAACCACCTCATTTCTCCAGCCCTCCCTCCTCCCCGACTCTCACTCGGTGCGTAATTCAATCATCCCAAGGAGATGGATATCCGTCCCCTAGGAGCGCTTACGCTCTCCATTTCCTAAAGCGCTTGATCAGATTAATTGATTGTCTCCCCCCCCCCCATCTCTGCGCCCCTTCTGCCGACTGAGGCTGCCGTGGTGGGACAGTGGGAAGAAATCAGGTTTGCATTGATATTTTTATAAAATGCCTTTTTCCTTCTGCCCCCAGACAGACCCTGTAAAAGGACAAAGGGGAATAGATAAAGTACATGAACCAGGAGGGGGGGGCGGTGGGCAACATGGAAGCCTGCAGAAACAGACAGGCAGGATTTATAAAGAGGACAAAACAACAACCTGGAGTGTACAGGAAACACAGAGCCCAACAGGAGATCAAGGGACAAGATAAAGCATAGGCGATCAATGGAATGAAATAAACAAGGCTGTTTAGAGGGAGTGTAAGACATGTGAGGCGAGTGTGTGTGCATGCATCTATGCGCCATGATGTTTGGCTGCAAGCCTGCCGAGCACAGCAGAGGGTAGAGATGGGAGAGTCGAACCGAGCCCCACAGGGAGCACAGGAGGACCTCAACTCATCCATTATAAGTGAGAGCCAAGCGGCTGCCATGTCTCCTGATTGCTGAGTCCCTATGGAGCGCAGTCTCTCCCTCTCTCCCTCTCTCCCTCTCTCCCTCTCTTTTTGGCACTGGGGATGGCAGTAGATTACGGTGCTGTTCCAGGCTTTGGCCTCTACGTTATGGCAGGGGCCAAATACACGCACAAACACACACACCCTCTACACACACACGGAAACACACACACACACACACACACACACGCATGAACAGGAATACACACAGACAGGGATAGGAACTCGCTCGCCTCTCTCTTATCTATCTGCCGCACATGTTCCCCATACGTGTGAGGCTTTTACCTGAGCGCGCCATTACAGTTGAGGCTTTTACCTCTGGAGAGCCAAATTACCTTTCAGATACAACGGCCCTTCTTTTTTTTCAACTTGCCCTTGCCATTTAGTTCACTTGCATTTCCCCTGTACAAACACACACTATAAACACACACATGCACCAGCAGGCAAGCACGCACACTAATACACACAGTAGCATGTGTCCGCAGACTCATAACTCTTCCAACATATTCTTCTTCTGCTTCTACAGTTACTTCTACATTCAACACATACTGTGTGTGTGTGTGTGTGTGTGTGTGTGTGTGTGTGTGTGTGTGTGTGTGTAGATGTGTGTGTGTGTGCAGGACAGAGAGCTGTGACAGGATCATAAGCAGAGTCGATCACGTTATTGAAATGCTTGTTTTGTTGAGAAATGCTTGTTTTGTTGAGAAAGAAGGAGTCCTGTTCTAATGAGGGAATATTCATCTCTACCTATTGAAAATAAAACACATTTAATGAGACTCCTGTACCAGCACTGTATCCAAACAGGACGGTTTGAATCAGAAAATATGGAAAATATGCACAAATACTTTGAGATGATTAAAAATTGATGTTTTCTGTTTCCCAAATTAATCATGTACTTTATCAAAACCCCACGATGCAATGTTTTTGGTATTAACATTGATTTAAATCACTGCCTGTTAAATGAATCGGTCGGTATCAGCCGATCCCAGCGAGGATCAACATCACACTCCACAGTTATATGCAAGATATTCGCAACACTGCTCACACAAGCCAATTCTACACTGCCCGCCCAGCGTGAAATGGCGGGGAGCTTTATTTATTGAGTGGCCCGTACAGAAAGCATTCTGCGAGCCAAAGAGACCGAGATGTATTTCTCAGGAGTTAGTGGGCGCAACTGAAGCTAAACCAAGAGGGAATGTTGGACTTATATTTCCCAAGTAGCGATAAAGAGGATTATGAAACTCAAAAACATTATTTGCTTTGTTTCTGCGCAATGTGGAAATAAGTTGCAAATTTACACAAGTATAGCACATATAGCATATCAAACCTGCTGCTGCATGAAGGGTTCTACATTGACATCCAGCAATTAAAGCAATCACTTTGCAAGAGTAACATAACACAAGCTGAACACCTGTTGGTGTTTGTTGGTTCTTACCTCCAATGGTTGACGTGACTCACTGTGTTTAGTACTCTTGCACTATGGCTGCAGGTGCAACAGAGCACAGTTCAGACATTCAATCAGGCCTGTTTGTGTGTTTCATGGTCACATTGGCTTTGTTCTGCTGTCCAGAGTCAAACATGTACAGAGAGCATCTTTGGTGGGGAAGCTGAACTCCTGACCTCAATACACAGATCCATCAATACCGACAGTCAAACCGATACAAACCCAGTACACACACACACACACACACACACACACACACACACACTCACACTCACACTCTGTTTGCTTGAGTACTCAGACCACAAACTAAATCAACTCACCATTTATTTTTTCCTTTCCGAAAGACTCTCTCTCTTCTTACTTTCCTCTGACTTTTTATTTGCTAGGGGGCTGAGCTCTCAGAGCGGGATTGATCCGGAGCTGCCGTCTTGAACCTGTGCCCCGAGGGCAGCTCAGTGCAAACACGCCGCAGCCCCTCTCCACTTACTGCGATGGTGGTTACACTCTGTGTTACACCACACGCAGGCTTAAACCCACACAACAGATGCACACAGCAAGCGCCGCCTCTACAGAACCTGCTTTAAGATGAAGACTGATCTGAAGGAAAAACTAATCACACATGAAAAGACCTCCTCGACTCAAACCAACACCGCTTCACAAAAAACATTCCACTGACACTAGAAAACTTTAAAATGGCTGTCCTGTGTGTAAGCATTGGGGGGAAATCAATAAGCATAACAGCTGACAACAATGGCAACAATTTCATACACCACATCCCATTTGCTGAGTGCTTTTTCATGTGCAGAGCACAAAAGAAATCCATATTTTTCTGCAAACACAAAGATTCATTTGAACATTTTACATAAATAATTCATACAAAGAGAGCTTTTACAGTGTTTTCACCTGAAGACAGACAGCTAACTAGTGAGAATGCTCACTCACCTACCCACCTTTCCTTCTCTCTTTGAAGCAGGAAAAAGGGGAGGAGGGGGTATAATTAGTTTGATTCATTTATCGTTGCTTACTATGAATAAATGTCATTAACAATCGTTGCTGCATGACGGTTGGGAAGTTATGAAATGGCTGGAAGCATAGTGGTGACAGGAATAAAGCAACATGGTGATTAGAAGAATGCATCCAGCCCAAACTGTGCCAGTCTAATGGCTCTGTGGAGGCTTGTGTACTGAAACACACACACACACACACACACACACACACACACACACACACATGCAGTACAGTACACAAAAATACATACACAATTAGTCCCTGTGTTTTGTTGTGACTGCCTTGAGTTTCTATAGTTTGTGATTGATGGATTCTGTGATTGGTGCTGTGAGACAGGTGAAGTCTACACTGCCTCCTACAGGATACCAGCCCACATTGGACCTGAATATGTGAGAAACTCATCATCATCTTCATCTGAGCTGATAACGATGAGGATAAATGGTGTTTGCACCAATCGAGTCTTCAAATTCACAAAAACTGCTCGACAGTAAGGGTGGATTCAAACAGTAGCTTGTGTACAAAAAGAAAAATGTGTATAATTGTGAATTAAAGAAATATATTTTCTTCATGGCCTGATTGATGTTTTTTTTCTTTGCAAGCCTTTAAATGAAGCTAAGGCTTTACATATGCTCCATTGGGCATGTTTGTGTTATTTAGATTCTACCACCATTGCTATTATGACATACAACGTTTCCTGATGGAATTTAGATCCCTGGCTTTTTAGTTACTGCTGTGAAAATCACATACATTAGTCACTCTTTACCAGACGGCAGCGATCCTACCTTCCAAAAGATATGGTGGCCTCTGCTGTTATAATCCATTTGCATTGGGAAGTCCCCGCGGTCGTACATCTTGCGAAAGTTGGTTGGTTGGAGAGGGCGCGGTTGAAAAACCCCTGCAGACGGAGGACCCTCCACCTGCTCAGACACAAAGATGAAAATGTGAATGAAGAGACGAGAGCAAAACTGTAAAATAAACAGAATGAGACACACACAGCAAGTGAGAGTGTTGTTTTATGAAATCACAATTGACTGTGTGTTCTCCAACAAGAATAGAATCACTCCCACTGCCTCTTAAAAGTAATTCAGGAAGACACATGTGCCTGCTCCTCTGCTCCTCTGAGGAAGGCCAAACACAGATAGTGAGTGAGTGTGTGTGTGTGTGTGTGTGTGTGTGTGTGTGTGTGTGTGTGTGTGTGTGTGTGTGTGTGTTGGCCCTGTAGCCAGAGGCACTGCAAGAGGCATTGTTAGGATCATCTTTTCTCTCCTTCCATATTGGACATGTGACAGCCAGAGACAATCCTCCCACATCAGCCACAGCGTCTGCTGCTGTTGATGTGGGGTCATTGGTGGTGGGAGTAAAGAGGAGGGAGTGAAGATTTGAATATTAAAAAAAAATAAAGCGTCTTCTATGACAAACAAATTGGTGTGACTAATCAACTTTATAAAAGTGATGAGAGATACCACAAAGATCACGTGTTACAACATGACACGTCATTTAGGAGCTTGGAAAGGACCAATTACCTGCAAAGAAACTCTCAGAAACCTTCCACTGAAGACCCACCGAGGCTTCAAGTGGGAGCCGCTCACGTACTTGAGGAATACAGATTCATCTGATTGAAAACATTAGAGCTTTGCAACAGTTGTAGTGGACGAATGACAGAATGTTGGAGCCAATCGTTTCCCTGCCTGTCTCTTGTGCGCATCCCCCGCCATCTGTGTGGCGCTGCCACATGACTGGCAGATGTGTTGCTGTCATTAATCCTCAGATTACCACCCACTGAGAAACAGCATTTTGCCACAGCAGCCCACAGGCAGAGCAGAGTGGGACTGGGATGTGTTATCTTTGGCAGGACTGCCTAAGACTGCTGTGCAACTTGAGAGATTTTAAAGGGTTTTAGTCGATTAGTTTAGTTTTCCATGTTACATCATTCGCTAGTGTTGCCTGTTTGTTGCATAATTCCTAAACAAAATAGGTGGAAAAAAAGCCCAGAACCACAAATGCAGCTCGGTAAAACCGCTACCAAGGGATGACGCAACTCGGAACAAAGTTGAAGTTGCACGTGTGATGAAGTGTAGCTGGTGTCGTGGCAAAACTCGAGAGAAGCAAGAAGAAAGGAGAAACTATCACAGCAGCTCTGAGTGAGAGTCCCAGAGCACTCCCTGCATTTAAACAGCACTAATGCACCGTGGGATTGCAGCGCAGTCATTTCAAATGAATCTGTTTGGAGCATTTGTTTACCATGCCGGGGATTGCCGAATAATATTATGCTGAATTAATAGGCACAGCTTTGTATACCTGCAGGAGAAAGACTACCTCAACAAAATGTGTGTGACTAACAATGCATGTAAATCACAAGAAAAGGAACATTTCAGCACCTACTGTACTAGAGCCTAAATCCATCACAACAAATGATGCACGTATGCCTGCTATGGCCTTTTAAGTCCTCGTCATTTTAGTACGCAACTGTGTGTTGAATCATACAGCAACACAACGTGTGATACCAACCGTTCTGTAGAAGCATGTAGGCAGTGCACTTCTGAAACACAAAGACTGCTCCCAGGTTTCTACTAGATTTGAATCAGTAAGAAATTGCTTGGATTCTGGATTTCTGTCTCGTCACATCAAGTCAAAGTAAAGGGTAAGTTAATTGAAGAATGCAATGCTTTTGCTGCTTCATTTAGACTCATCACTAGTATGCGATTGTCTTCCCTCTTTCCTCGCTCTACCTTGTGCATTCCTTTCACTGCAGGAGTTGTTTTGCAAGTGTCCCTAGCTGTGGAAATAGGAAGCAGTAAAGCTGTCAAGATCAGTGCTGCTCCAGCCTGCAGAAGTGACAAAGCCCTCATATCCAGGTAGCTACGGCGGCGGTTGAGCCACGCTGCACAGGGAGGCTAAAATTAGCTCAGACCGGGCAGCGAGGAGAGAATGAACCCAGACTGCATTGACTGGCTGAGCAGCTTTTATGGGCAGGAATGATGACGCTGCAGTCACTTCTATGGCCTGAGCTCAGAGCTTTCCTTGTTTTCTCTCCAATTATCATCACTTTAAGGCAACACACTTCAAGGACCAGAAAGGTACACACACACACACACACGCATGCACCGTGGCACATTATTAAAGGAAACCCAGAGGCCTTTTTCCGTGCTCCTGACGTGGGCTGCCGTTCCTAGCAGCTTAAGAACTGTAATATCAATAGCACCGGGGAAAGATTATCAGCTGCTGGCTTCCTGATGCCAATCCAATGATCTACCTGCCTGCTCCTGTTCTGCCATTTATGACATTCTGGTCTAAAGCTCCTGCATGCTGGTAGAAAAGTCCTTATCACTCAATCCCAACGTATTAGCAATAGCCATTGACCTGGTTTGTCTGACAAAAACTAGAATGCGTTCCCTGTTTTGTAGCCTTCTTTGAACTTAAACCACATGAACTCATGGGCAGGGCAGATAAGAAGCACCCAACGTCCATGTTGTGAACAAACACATCCCTAAATTCGGTTCTGGTATGGGTGAGCATGCATTTGTGTGAACTCAATTTGGACTAGCTGTGCTGATGACACAATTGCTGCAGACTGTGTTGCCCTGTTAGCCAGCGATCACATCCTAAGCTCTGCATATCTCATTTTAGAAACACATTTCAATCACATGGTTTTTCAGTTTCCCGCAACCACAAAGGTGTTTGAGTTGTTATATGAAGTGGTAAGAACAGCCCTGTGCAGCGCAGCATTCTCCTGTGTAATGCATCCCTGTTCTAAAACACTGGCATAAAAAACACAAACAGCGAAAAAGAAGGAGCCTCAGCCTATAACAGACCTATACAAGGAGATAACATCCTGCCCCTCAGTGGAGGCTATAAAGCAAGCCTGTGAGGCAAGAGGCTACAGAACAGAGAAAGAGGTGGTGTAAGGCAATAAAGGGAGGAAGTGTCTGTTTTGTGTGCCCCTGGTGCACACATCAGGGAGTCATAACAAGGCAGTACTGGTCAGATGAGCTCCAGGCTGTCATTTCTCTCCTTCGCCTTCACTATGCCTCCAGATCTGTTTCCTTCCTAATACTGTTGTCCACTCCAACTAGCTCCACCGTAAACCTGGCTGCTGCATGAGCCACAGAGGCAATAACACGCGGACATGCACTCCCGCACGCACACGCTCACACAACACACACCACACATGCTGAGCTCCCCATGGGCGAGACCCTGCAGAGGTGATTGAGCACCGGCAGGGCCTCGTGCTCCTGTCATTTATAAAGGTGTCACCCTGAGAAACAGAGATGCTCCCTCTAACCTTATTAGCATGGCACCTCTACGGCTCTCCTACCTGATTTTGACACAAAGAGTGGGTGGGGTAAGGCACAGGGGAAAAACGGAGAAAAAAAAAAAGAAATGAAGTAAGAGGATGAAGGTGAAGGGTGAGATAGACCAGACACAGAGATGTGAAGAAGCTGGAACGGTGACAAACAAAGAGACTGAGAGTGACGAAATCAAGAGGTGTGAGGATGGAGGAGGGGATGGAGGAATAGTGGATATGACAGGAAAAGGGAGAACGGGAGACAAGAGGTGTGGCTCATCAATTCTGAGGGTGAGTGCAGCGTGGCGGGGCTGCTGCAGCATGTAGGTGATCCATCACTGTGCCTGGGCCTCCAGCAGCAGCACTCTCTCTCTCTCTCTCTCTCTCTCTCTCTCTCTCTCTCATCTCTCCATCTCTCTGCCATATACCACCACCCCAAAACCCCTCTGAATACCTCTGATAGATGTCTGGTGAAGGGCTGTCAATTCATTGTCAACCCTGCATCGCCATCACCACTGCGCATTTCCTGAAAATGAGGCCCTCGTTAATCTCACTTTTCATCCATCTCCTATTAACCTTCTGCCTCTTGTGTGTGAGGGCAAAAATGCATTTTGTTGCATTGTATTTGTGGGGGGAACAGGAGCACCGCTGCACATAGGTGCATTGCATCACCTGTTTACTGAGGCAGCAAACGGGGTAGGCACCCACTTGCTCTCTCTCTCTCGCTCTCTCTCTGCATTTTGCTGCTGTTCTCGGTTGAGAGGTTATTGAAATCTAGCTCCGTACAGAAAGCCGCCTTTCCTGAGGGAGGGAGCAGGGTAGGTGAGTCACAGAGGATGGACTAGACAGGCCGAGGCTCTCCTGATAAGGTCAGCGTGCACATCGCTGCCACAGGCAACAAAATTAGCCTGCTTTATTTACAGGGCTTGTTCCGCTATAGCCCGCTGGCTGCCTGCCGGCCACCAGGGACAGTGCCTGAACAAGAGATGCGTGCATTATTCTCAAACTGCTGTGTTTAGTGCTGTGAGGGAATCTCTGCTTATATGGTCAAACAATCATTCTACAGGATATATTTGCTTACTCATTCCCTCTGCCGGGCAAAACACAGACTGGTGGGAGGCTGATTCCTTTTCAGAAGAAGAAATCTGCAATGTTTGTACAGCACTCCATTAGTTTCTCATGACCAAACAGCAAGAAGTGCAATCAGTCTGCGAGTGAGTTCTGTTATGTGCAGAAATGAGCCCTGTGGAGAGAGACACGGTGGGATGAGAACAAATGAGAGTGAAGAGCTCTCACTGGACGGGAAACGGGCTGATGGAAGGTAACAGAGTCTTTTGTTCAGCGCTCACAGGACCACAGAGGTGTGCTTCACAATTGTCACTGTGTCAGAGGCTTCTGCATCAACTGTACTGTGCTGTGCTGTGCTCGCACGCACAAGGGCAGGGATGTTTGTAATGAGAAATGACGACACCGCCAGGCAAAGACGACACTACACACCTCGTGTCACTACAAAGACACGAGGATGAAACAGGTGACAGCCACCTACTGTTGAACTGCACACAAGAGGGATAACTTTAAAGAAGAACTTCAAAAAGAAGCTTCAAGCTCTGAGGAGCGCCCCGCTGTTTTCTGTCTCCTCCAGTTTAACCCCATCACTTAAAAGAACAGCATAGACACAGAGAGACGTTAAGGGGATGTGAAAGACAGAGCTTGAGGTATGAGTGTGGGGGGGGGGGGGGGGGGGGGGGGGTGAAAGAGGCTCTGTGTGAGCGAGGAAAAGGGGGAGTGAACAAGACCGAAGGAGGGAGAGAGAGGGAGTGAGTGTTTTCCATCTTCTCGCCCACTTATCAGCAAGGCAGCAGGGCAGCCGTGTGCTTACAGAGCCTATTGGCTGATTCATATCACCAAACCACAGTCGAAATGACGGCTCAGAGTGAATCAGCCGGCATGGCATAGGCAGAATGTAGCAGCTCTTACTACTTGTTAAATGACGCCAAACAAGCACTATGCTTGACTCACACACACACATGCAGAACGCCACACGTGTGCAGGTTGTGTCAAACCCATAGAATGTGTAGTCTAGTCGTGTCATAATGAATTGTTGCCTTGTTAGCGAGAATCACCACGATCCTTCTTCAATTATTTATCACAACTCAATGTAATACATGACTACAAGAAATATCATTTTGCAGCAAAACGAGTGACCACTGCTGTGTGTATACGGTGTGTTTGAGTGTCAGCAAACAGAGGCTGTAGAGAGAGTGCGGCACGCACTGATCCAAGGCCTTGTCTTTACTGCTCCAATCAGCGATGAAGGTATTAAAACACTAAGCTGGGCCATGAAATTAATGAGACACAGAAGGAAAACCACATCCCTGACCTGCTGCGATTGCCACTTCTGCTGCTGATAAAGAAGAATTTAACTGTCCTCCCAATTTTATTCACCAAATAAGTAGCTTCTTGTCAATAAACATCCTCATAACTGCGTTTAATTTATGGCGGACTGAAAACCGCCTCATGGAATATTAATGTTCCTAAAGTCAGTGACAACACTTTGTTTTGGAGCGGCTATGCGTTCTGGCCACAGCTCAGAATAACTGCATGACTCATCCAAAATATGAAACCTAAGTTGGGTTTTACAGGTGAGGAGACAGCCAACTAAGCAGATAAGGAGGCAGTCGTAGAATTAAACAGCACGACAGTGAAAAGCTGAGCTGGACGAGCGGCCTGTACCCAGACGAGGGGATGAGCAGATAGCAAAGCACGTGACTGTAGCCGTGACTGTGTGAGGAGGCGTCACCGGGGGCCGTGGGAGGTTTGATTTGGCAGCAATAGGCCCACAGGGGGAGGAACGGGAGACAGACACACCCACAGAAGCAGGAGGCCATCGATTCGGCCACAGCACCACAGACAGACAGTCGCACAGAAGAGACAGGAGAGAGCGGGTCAGTCTGCCTGGTGACCACATCACACATTCACAAGTGTCACAGGTAGCCGGCGCTGACAAACTCCCGAGGAGAGGAGGCATCGGGGAGATAAGCAGACTGCACATGGCAGAGATACAGGTTCTGTCTCTGAATATTGTTTAACGGAGAAGAAACATTATCGTGGTGATTAGTATGTATTGCAGAACGAACCGCGGGCTCTTGTTCTTATCACACGTCCAGTGTGACTTTCTATTCCTGGAATCAGTCTTGCTCCCTGTAAGGCCGTCCGCTAAAAATGATTCCGGCGGGTTTGCTTACAGAGACACCATGCAGAGACCGTGGTCTGTAATTTGACCTTTGCAGAAATTAAACTGGGGAGGGGGTATGAGGACACTGAAGGCTACATGCCTGCTAGTAGATACCCAAGACACACAGTCGGCCCAACGTAGCTGCACACATCCAATCACAAGACACGTTGTATGTTCTCCCTCTCCGAATCCTTCACCTACTTGATTGTTAAATGAAATGCTTCCTAATCCAACATGTGTTCATTCCGCAGAGAAGAGGAGAAAGGGCGGAGCTTGTTACAGGGGTGGTTGTTATTGTGAGGATGACGTTCTCGATGATAGGCCACACATCCGGATGAGTCGAAGAGACAAAGAAAAAAACACAGGCTCAAATCTCACACTGTGCTTGCTGGAGCAGCCTCCTCAGACAGAGAGGCGACACTTTGGGCTAAGCTACAGGGAGCCACTGACACAAAGACACACACAGTCACACAAACAAATAAATAAAATAGAGCTTAAGCAAAGACATGTCTGAGGCACGGTTGGTGCCAGCCGTTCTCTTTATTCAGAGAGCAGCATTCGTATGAAAGTCGTACAGATCTACCCGTTTCATCAATTATTGCTCCTGCAATCCATTCATCTATCTATCCATCAGTCTCAACACTCCTACTGCTTCCAGTCCTCTTCCTCTGCATTGCAGGTTGCTGATGCCGTGACAGTGAAACAGGTGTCTAGGCTATTAGCATGAGTCTTTGCGCGCCACCTCCTTAATCCCACACCTCTGACGACGAGCATAAATCAAGGCTGTGTGAATGAGCAATAGTGAATCAGGGACTTGCGACAGAAACAGCCAGACAGCGAGCCTTTAGTCTCACAGTCGATGCATGAGATCTCAACAGTCCGAACCGAAGCAAAGATTAAATACTGCTTTGTTTTGGTAAGAGCTAAACATGACCTCCAAAGTTCAGTCTGAGCAACAAAGTAAAATAAAAAATTAATAAAAGGAACACTCATCTATTTAAGAGCTGTGCTACGTCATCCTGTCTCTCCTGAATCATATAGACGCTCTCCAATATCTTTCCTCTCCACTCACTCTAATTTCCTCTCATAAAAACGCTGCCTTCTACGACTCTCCTTGGCTTGAACCTTTATGTCTTTTTGTGGCCCATCTCAGAGGAATGTTGTCAAGGTAATGTGATGATGACCCTTGGACTCCTCATTAAATCACTCAGTATCAGAGCATCAATTAAACGTCTTAAACGTTAATATAAAAATACAGCCAAGACGGTACAGACAACCTTAACAAAGTGGCGGGGACTTTTCTTTTATCCGTTTCCTCCGAAGGTCTGAATCACATTGTCTCACATTAGCACTCACATCAGCATCTATGTCACAACCTTAATGAGACAGCCGGAGAGACGGTCCAAACAAAGCCAGTTAGATCCGACAACGCTAAAGAGACGGGTGTCACGAGTGACAGATGGAAAGTTGAGCATCTGTCACTGTACTGAACCACTTGGCTGAAATCAAAGGGAGATGAGGGCCTTCAAAGGACAGCCAACGCTGTATCTGAGGCCAGACATGCTCCGGTGTGCTCTGCAGATAAGGGCCAAGGGGTTATATTGCTTTTCTTCTGTCTCCCCCTTTGTTCTCCTCTGTCTTAAGGGAGTGTGAGGAAGAGAAGGGAATGGCAGAGAGAGAAGTAGACGAGAGAGACAAGAGTGAGAGAAGAGAGACAGCGAGTCGTGAACAGGTTCCGCTCTCCCTCTGTACCAGCGCGTCGTGTTGGTCAAACACTTGTTAGTAGAATTCGCTTGGTGTTTCCGGGTGGTAAAGGTAATGAGCAGAGGTGGCTGGAGCGGGAGGGGTGAGAGTGATGGATCATTTCTGACAGGATCGGAGTACTTGTGCCCTCCAGTCCTTCCCTTTCCTTGCCTTCTCCAGTTTTCCGCGGCACAGCCGTCGCCTCCAGCGTACCTTCGACTGGGAGCGCTTTGACTCAGCTGGATGCGAGGCATGAGCTAAACAGCAGAGTAATCCTCAGTGGTGTTCTGAAGAGAACTACACGCTACTTCAAATCTCAATGGGTTTGCAGGTTTACTTTCTTGGCTCCGGGTGAAGATAGATGCCCTGGAGTTCCATCGAGGAAGTTTTCAGAGAGCAAGACGGTGGAACCGGAATACTTCCGCTCTGCGCTGCCATCCCTCTTCACCTGAGGGACAATATTCCCCTCATACGTCTTCTTTTGCATTGTAAAAGGCTTCTTTTCTAACCTTTATTACAAGATTGCGTTTGCTACGTATCACTAAGGCATGATGGAGCCATTGTCCTTGAGAGATAGACATGCAGCCCATTCCGCTCTATGCACTGGTCAGCAAAAATCAAAAAGGTCAGGCCAATGTTATTGCATTGATGGTGATTCTAAAAGATTTTCGAGGCGGGGGGTTAGTGAAACAAAGGCCACCATTTGGCATTATTGGATTGGAACAACAGTGTTTGTCAGATGCATTGATTTTTCTGGGACTGGTTCTTATTATGTTGATGTAGGCAGTATGAGAGCTGCCACACAAGACCCTGTAGTAAAGTGTGTAACACGTGCCCGCACTAATAAGGGCCTCTTGTCCTCTAGCAAGGACAAGTCAGTCAGCTGGATGATAATGATGGAGGATGGGTGTATAAAAGACTAATGCCCTGTCACTTTAATACACTTAAGCGGAGTGTGGCCATTAGGGCAGTACGTGTCACATGTAACAGCTACATAAAGACACAGGTCACACGCCGCATGTGATCCACAGTATCAGATCAAACAATGACCATAACCGACTGAAATGGAAGTAACTGAATTAAGTCAATAATACAAAAAACACTAACAAAGGGGTTCAAAGTATTTGTCAGCTATAAAAGAGGCCTGGCTACCAGCAGCATAATATATGTCATAAACTGTTTATGATGTCAAAAGGAAATGTCAGGACTTTAGAAGGCCTTCATCATTTCCCAGTTTATACATCCTAGATTCCCTTCCTCGCCTCCTCTCCTTGCATCTTAGTCCTGCCCACGGCAGATGCGAGCGGAGGAGGCGAGGAAGAGATGAGATGTGAAGCGATTATTATTTCAACTGTGTGTCATGTCTCCTTCATGTCTCACAAACGCTGAAAAACACGACCACGAAGAAAACACGACTGTAAGCTCGCTTACAGCTCCTCGAGATGCATTTTAGGAATTGGGACGTCTATCAAAATGGAACACTGAGATCGACTTCCAGGTCAAAAACCGGAGGAGCGAGGAGCGAGGAGCTAGGAGACGAGGAGGCACAAAATCTAGAAACAGGAAAAACTAGATTTTGGGTCCAATCCCTGCATCGTTTAAAAAGGTTTAAAAATCATGACAACATACAGACACAGCATCAACAAAGATGAAAAGCTGACAACAGTGGTGTAATGGACACACACAGTACACTCTGTATGACCCACCGCTGGCAGTGTTTGAACTGATGTTTACTACATTTTGTCTGTTGTTCTACAAAAAAACACAAAAAACCTGTAAATGAAATGAACAGTTCCACTGCTGCCGTCGTTAGTGGGCCTTACATACTGTATGCTTCAGTGTAAAGCAGTCCAACCCATCTAAAGACAGAGTAGAAGTAACTAACCCTAACCCTGTGTGGCAAAATAAAGTGCGTAATATTGGTGGTATACTGTACATCAGTTATAGAAGAGAAACTTAAATTAAGCTTGGAAGTTAGTAAAACAAAAATGGCCTGATTTGTCTGGCAGCACAGAAGCGTCTGAGCTGTTGACTTCAGTCGCTCTCTGGTGGCGGCATTCTGCCCGGCAGTAAACACATCAACGCTATATGGACACTCAGCCTCATGTCACCAAGCCTGTTAAAGCTGGAGCACACAACATCAACAGACAACATGTTTAGCAATTGGATTATATTATAATCATTATATTATATCATTAATCATTTACAGGATACTGTGTGTGTGAAGTAGGGATGTTAACAATTAACCATTCAACCGATAACCTACAATAAACATTTGAATTTTGACCGATTAATGCTAAAGATTAAACAGTTTGAAAATATATTCAACATATTTCAAACAAAGGCGAACAGCCGGTCCAGCTTAAAGGTCAGCCCACCGTCAGTGAGCCTGAGCTGGACTTCAGGGTTCACCCCTTCAATTTAAAGGAGCTGTATTAAACGTTCTGCACGTCAACATAGCAGCAACAACAGTGTGCTTTGTAGGATATAGTGGAGTAATGTCTACCTGAGCAGAGAGTCAGTTGCCTGTTTCATGCTTACTGTGCAGCTGGCGGTAAATTGTGGATTTAACCTCTTTGTGTTTGGGGTGTTGTGACAGCTGGCCGCTTGTAAGGCACTCCGACCACAGCCTCCCTGAATGTAAGGCACTAATCCGGTTGGTTAATGAACGGTTAACGAGGGTCGGCTATCGGTAGAAAAAGAAAATTGAAATTGGCGTCCCTAAAGTGAAGTTATGTTTCATACAGCGACATCAAAGCATGTCCTCGTATTCATCTGTGCGTTTAATAGGACTGAAACCAAGTGAAAACGAGCCAACCTGCTTTCCTGCTTTCGATACGGGAAGGACACCGCTCATAGATGAGGACAGGTTTGGATGTCCTCTGCTCTGGTTATCACATGACACAGGGCTAATTAACTCGAGAGCGGGAAATAGAGGCCCTGCAAGGAGCAATAAACATTCTCCATTAAAAGCTATCTAATTAGAATGCCGGCTACAAGAGCTTGAAGGAGAACACAACAAACACAGAGGCCAGTGTAATTGTCAACCAAGCTCTGACGAAAGCAAACATAATAGACATAATCAGCCAAGCACGTCCTACGAGGCCGTGATCGAATGCTGTGGAAGTGCTTCTCCGCGGTCTGACTGAAGTTTCCAGATGGTGTTTTCTTCAAACACCGAAAAGGTCACAGACATCTCAGCAGTCATGCTCTCCAGATAGCACGTCATCAGTTCTAACCTAATCTATTGGATACCTGGTGAGAGGAGCACTACGTTTTACCAAATTCATCCTCAGATTTGAAATATGAACAAAACACCAATCCCTGGTTTCTAGCAGATAAAAGCAAAGTCTCAAAAGAGACAGGCTTTACTTCTCTGTAATGGTACATTCTAAATTACAACATTTCATGGATACAAAAATATCTTTAAACAATGCTGAGAGCGGGCTCCTATTTGGGTCAGTGCTTTTAAAGTGAGGAGCAAGGCAGCCAAAGTCGACAAAGTCAAACGTTATGAAGGGAACTGTAAGACTTCAAGACTTCGGCCAATGATCCGTCCACTCGAGGCCTTGAGGTGCCGTGGTTGATCGATAGTAATGGAAACGCCAGGAAGCCTCCAGAGCCCGTTGCCAATTTAACCTTTTTCACCATGACTCAATTCTTCCTCCAATAACCAGCTGCGTACAGGGCTGGACTACAGGCTGCTGATAAGATAAGCGTGCAGCAGCAGAGGGAAGAACGCAGGAAAGTAGTTTGAGTGTGTGCGAGCGTTTGTGTGTCTACAAGCACCACTGATTCTGAAAACACTTCCACGGGGCAGTTCAAGTGAGGCAGCAAGCAGACAGGTGAGGGAATCTACAGCAACAGTGGAAACTTGCTCAATTTGCCTTTTCTTAGGCGTGCCGCACACACGACACAGACACCAAACACCAAACCGGCTTCATGGCCAATTTATGCATCACGCCGGCACATTATGGGTTCCTGTGTCAGGTAAAGGTGTTCGGAGGATGGGGAAGAATGCTTTTGATTGTGAGTGAAAATATCAAACAGATTCATCTCCATAAAAGCTTTCAAGGGTTCAATCTTGGTCAACAAATGCCTGCTATCCATATGAGTAACAATGGACATGTTTCTGTATCACCTTCATCCTGTTGTTTTCACGTTTTGTTCTGGTGTTCCAAATCAAATCAAAGACGGCATTGTAACTTTAAGTTTATATTAGAGAGATTACATTTAATCAAGTTCAATTTAGACTCATTTAAATTTAGACTCATTTAAATTTAGACTCATTTAAACCCTAATCAAGGATCAATTCTAAACTGTCACTTGTTTCATTTATTAAGATGACATTCAGCGTCCAGAGCATCAAAGGCAAACAGCCGAGATGTGAATCAGCACATCTCTGACACAATCTTAACAAATCCTCTAAAATACAA
This sequence comes from Cebidichthys violaceus, assembly GCF_023349555.1. Lineage (NCBI taxonomy): Eukaryota > Metazoa > Chordata > Actinopteri > Perciformes > Stichaeidae > Cebidichthys > Cebidichthys violaceus. Next base: position 2,370,570 of record NW_027176583.1, read on the forward strand.
TACAAATAAACTCAAAATGAAAGTGCATCTATGCTCTGCTCCATCTTATTATTTGGCTCGTGTTATTATTCACTGTTCATATATTGCTGATTTAGCTCGGGTTTTATTATTGTGCACAGTAATTGTCTAGCAACCCACTGTTTCTCAGCGTAACATGTTTTCATCTTCAGGGACCTGCCTGCTGGAATGAAGGTTATGCAGAGAGAGGGGGGGGGGCAGAGAGAGAGGGAGAGAGAGAGAGAGAGAGAGAGAGAGAGAGAGAGAGATAGAGAGACAGAGAGAGAGAGAAAGAGACAGAGACAGTCGGAGAGAGGGCGACAGAGAGACAGAGAGAGACAGTCAGAGATTTTTTTTTTGATTTTTACAAAAACACTTTATTTACATATTGTTTAAATTTTTACAGTCACAAGACGTCTCAAATGTAAATAAATACAAAAAATAAATTAAAAAACTGTTTTCTTTTGTTTTTAAAATACATCAGTCAAGTAAAAAGTGTGAAAAGGACAGCTGGTCGTTAAGAACCTCACACAGTGTGTTTTTAAAACACCAACGCTCTTTAAAAGACTCGAGATCGGAGACCTGTCGATAAAATCCGAACTCAAGCCGGAGTCTTGACCGGAGGTTCGTCTTCCACACTGCCGCCGCTTCCTGCCCCACCCCCTGCTCCACCTTCCTCTTTCTGCTGGTGTAAATGGCCAGTTTGGCTTGGGCTGAGAGGAAGTTGAGGAGCTGCCACTTGATTTTAAAATTTTTGTTGTAGCCAGCTCCCAAGATAAAAATCCTCTCAGTAAAAACAACGTTAAAACGTGTAAAAACCGATGTTAAAAGAGAGAAGAGACTGGTGAGTCTCTTGCACTCAGTAAAAACGTGGTAAATTGTCTCACGTACTCCGCAAAATGGACACCCGCTAAGAACAGTTGGATTAATAACAGAAATAAAAGCGTTGGAAGCGACGGCACCGTGCAAGATTCTCCACTGGAGGTCGCCTGTCCGTTTTTTGAGGGGGGCTTTGTATAAAATCCTCCACTGTGGGCCGGGTCCGTCCTGTCCCCATCTCTCGGTCCACACAGTGGGAGGTCTGCCGCTCAGTCCGGCCCGGTGGATGCACTTCACGCAGTTGCGGTACAGAGTCTCTTTGTCCGCTTTTGTTATTGTTAGTTTTTCTGCGTGGATGACTCTCAGAAGGGGGCCGGTCTTTTCTCCCAGCCCTGGGCTCAGGATGATGTCCGGGTAGGGGTCTGCAGCGTCCGGGCTGGTCCTGGTCCGGTCACCCATCAGGAGGTCTTTCTCTTTCTTTGATAGCCTGCTGGACCAGAGCTCCAGGATCCTCCTTGCCACCCGGAGAGACTGCAGCCCCAGCAGAGAACCCAGGGCCTGGGTGTCGGTCAGTGCCGGCCCCGCTGCATCCACCAGCTGCTGCAGGGTCAAGGTTCCAGACTGGATCAGCGCCGCCGTCAGGCCGTGGGTGGTGTGGTTGCTGACGTCCAGCCTGGCTCCATTGACCAGTGGTTCTCTCAACAACCAGCGCAGAGAGTTGGCTTTCGGGCACCTTTTTTGGTTAAAAAGGGCCCATGACTTAAAGACGCCCTGGTAAAAAGGAGGCAACATAGTTAGTTTTAAAAATTTAGGATCAGTTAAAAACAGAGCATCATCCAACCCCAGGTTATTGGCACGCCTCAGGATGCTGCTGGCCACATCTCTCCACACCAGATCTGCCGGGCCTGTGAGGTACCTTTGAATAAACTGTAGTCTAAAAGTGGCAGTCCGGCTGGCCAGGTGGACAAGGCCCTGTCCCCCCTCCTCCCTGGCTAAAAACAGCACCCCCTGTGGCACCCAGTGTAGACCCCCCCAGAGGAAGTCCACCATCTTCCTCTGGATTTCCGCAAGTAATCCTAAGGGGGGGTCCACACAGGCTAACCGGTGCCACAACTGGGATGCTACCAAGTTGTTTAAAACCAGCACTCTCCCTCTAAGCGACATCTGGGGGAGCAGCCATTTCCATTTTTTAAGTTTTTCTTCGACCTTTTCTGTGACGGTCTCCCAGTTCTTCTTCACTATATGGTCTGCTCCCAAAAACACCCCTAGGTACTTTAGACCTCCTCTTTTCCATTCCAGGTTTTGGGGGAGAACTGGGAGACCGCCGCGCCACTCACCGACAGCGAGGGCCTCACTCTTCCCCCAGTTGACCCTCGCTGCCGATGCCGAGCTAAAATCCTGTATAATGCCTGCTAAAATGTTGACCTCACTTTGGTTTTTAATAAAAAATATAATATCGTCTGCATAAGCAGATAAAATCATTTCTTTATTAAAACCCGGATAAAACAAACCCTGAGTGCTGGAGCGTATCTTGTGGAGGAGAGGTTCAAGGGAGAGAGCGTAGAGCATCCCAGACAGAGCACAGCCCTGCCGGACCCCTCTACACACTCTAAAAGGAGCACTCAGACTGCCGTTGATTTTCAGCACACTCTCAACATCCCTGTACAGCACCTTGATCTTAGCTACGAAGCCCGCGCTGAACCCAAACTTCTCCATCACGTTCCACAAGAAGCTGTGCTCAACGCGGTCAAAAGCCTTTTCCTGGTCTAGGGAAATCAAACCAGCGTCTACACCTAATGAACTAGAGACATCCAAAACATCTCGAATTAGGTGGACGTTGTCCACCATGGACCTGCCAGGGACGCAGTAGGTCTGGTCCCGGTGGATAACCTGCTCCATAACTCTCCCCAGCCTGGAGGCCAATACTTTGGACAGGAGTTTGTAATCCACACAGAGCAAGGACACAGGGCGCCAATTTTTGATGTCCTGCAGATTTCCTTTTTTGGGCAGCAATGTGAGGACTGCCCTCCTGCAGGACACTGGCATGGAACCAGAGGCCAGACACTCATTAAAAACCTCAGAGACATCCTCGCAGAGGATGTCCCAGTAGGCCTTATAAAATTCAACTGTAAGGCCATCAATGCCAGGAGCCCGCCGCCCCTGCATGCTTTGCAGGGCGGTCAGCAGCTCCTGCATCTGGAGGGGGCCCTCGAGCTGTGAGTTGGCCTCTTCAGAGACCTGGGGCAGTCCTCCACAGAAACTCTCCAGGAGAGCTGGCTCTTCCTGGTATTCTGTGGAGTACAATTGTTGATAAAAGCTCACAGCTCGCCCTCGTATCTGGCTTGGTTCCGCCAGTTCCTGCCCTGTGTCAGACAGCAGCGCGTGGATTACTTTCCCCTGCCCGTTCTTTTTCTCCAGACTGAAGAAATAGCTAGAGGGAGCATCCATCTCTGTGATGTTCAGGAACCGGGACCTGACCAGGGCGCCCTGCACCTTACTATCCAGCAGGTCGGCTAAAGCCATTTTTTTCTCTTTGAGGTTTTCAATATAACCTCGATCTCCTGTGGACTCACTTAAATGTTCCAGTTCCACTATGTCGGTCTCCAGATCTTTCATAGATCTGGTGCTATCCCGTGTGACGTTTAAAGTGTGCTGTTGACACAGTAGTCTTATTTGTGTCTTACCATGGTCCCACCACTGTCTAAGATTACTAAACTCACCCTTCCTCTGTCTAAAAGCACCCCAAAAATAAATAAAAACCTCTCTAAAACTCTTATCAAATGTTAAAACAGAATTAAAATGCCAATAAGCACTTCTGGGTAAAATGTTCCTGATAAGAACATGAGCTAAAACCAGAGAATGATCACTAAAACCAGTAGGCATAATAGCACAACTCTTAAAAATGCTAAAATGATGCTTAAAACAATAAATACGATCTAACCTGGCTGAGGAGACCCTGCTCTCTCTGAGGTGGGACCAGGTGTACTGTCTGGAGTCTGGGTGCATCCTCCTCCACACGTCCACCAGGCCGTGAGAGCGGACCAGCTGCTTCAAGGCGTGCTGAGAGGCCGGATGAGGCTCTGCGTGATTACGATCTAAAATTGCATCTTCTGTGCAGTTAAAATCCCCCCCCAAGAATAAAAAATCCTCCGTGGAGCAACCATTTAAAACGTCATTCACTTTGAGTAACAACTGCTTCCTCTCTGCGCCGGATGTTGGAGCATAAACGTTGATAAAAACAGCAGAAAATGTGTCGAACCGAGCTTTGACTAAAAGAAGCCTCCCCTCGATAAAATGCTGGACCTCCAGTGCGTTGGGTTTAAAAGCCTGTGAGAAGAGGAAGCCCACTCCTGCGCTAAGGGAGGTGTTGTGGCTTAAAATGACTTCCCCTTCCCACTCCCTCCTCCAGTCAGACTCATTGTTAAAATCACTGTGCGTCTCCTGTAGGAAGAGAACGTCTATCTTTTTCATTTTGGATGTTTCATAGATAGACGTTCTCTTCCGGACGTCTCTGGCACCATTGACGTTAGAAAGGCCCACTTTAAAAACATCCATGGTGGATAAAATTAAAGTAAAAACCAAACAATAAAACAGTAACTTAGATAAAATAACCCAAGCTGTCCTTTCCATCACTGCTCAGCTGACGCTTTGCCTTAAGCACTAGTTTTTTAAGTCTAAAAGCCTCCTGGTCTGTGAGGCCAGACTCCTCCCTCTGGCTCATGTGGAGTCTGGCCGAGGCAATAAAAAGACCTAGATCTGGGAAGTGCTCACCCACCTTTACCCCGTGCTGGTTTTTTGTTTGGGCTAAAAACAACTTTAATTTTTCTGACGTGAACATCTTTTTCTTTTGACTGCTGCTAAAAACCGGGACATCGCTACTATCAGACACACACTCATCATTCGCACTCTCATCAGTCACACCCACATTCATCGCCACCGCCCTGCTTGACCTCCTGCGCTTTGTTGTACTTTTTGTTTTACCCTTATTTATTTCCTCCATCTCCGCCTCCTCCACCTGCTCGCTCCACAGCGCACTGCGCTCCCCTCCGTCTTTTCTTTTCTCTTTTTTTCCCCCTGCTTCACCTGCCTTCTCCTCCATGACCCCCTCACCTGCCTTCTCCTCCATGCCCCCCTCACCTGCCTTCTCCTCCATGCCCCCCTCACCTGCCTTCTCCTCCATGCCCCCCTCACCTGTCTTCTCCTCCATGCCCCCCTCACCTGCCTTCTCCTCCGCGACCCCCTCACCAGCCTCCTCCTCCACCTGCATCCCACACACACCGCTCACACCACCCCCCACCTCCTTCTCCCCCACCCCACCCAGAACACCTTCTCCTCCCAGAACAACCCCCTCACCCACCACCCCCTCTTTACACGCAATACCCTCACCCAAACCCCCCTTTTCACCCGTAGCTACCTCCACCCTCGGTGCATCAACTGAACTCACCCCGTGTGTTGGTTCGGCCACAGCGGCGGGTCTCCGCGGAGAGATCCGCGGAGCCGCGATCGGCCGCACGATGGGGGCGGCCACCCCCGCGGCGGGGACCCCGCTCGCGAGCGGCATCCCCGCCGCGCCAGCGCCTCCCCAGGCGGGAGCCCTCGGCCGCTCCGCTACCGGTGGAGCGGCGGGGGCCCCCGCGTCAGCAGCCACAGCCGCTCCCGGGCCGGGCGGAGCCGGCTCGCTCCGCTCCGGACAGGCCCTCACCGAGTGTCCCTCCTCTCCACAACCGAAGCACTTCATGCCCGCTGAAGTGGCGTATATGGTGTAGTCATAATCATCTACTTTAACAACGAAACGGAGGTTGAGCTCCTCGTTCCGGTTGTTCAGTATCATATAGAGCTGTCTACGATGAGACACCACGTGCTTCAGCAATGGAGACTTACACCCAGACAACATCCTGCGGATCGGGGACGCCACCTTCCCGTGTCTGGACAGCTCTCTGCTGAGGAACTCGTCGGTGATGAAGGGGGGGACGTTCGAGAGGACTACCTTGGTGGCGGGTTGGCATAAAGGCAGTACCTGCACGAAACAGCTGTTTACGGTGATGCCCGTCTCGACCACCGAGTTCACCTTCTCCACCCGGTCCAGGAACACAACCACGGCTCTGTTCATGCGTGCGGCCGACACGACGCCGCCGTGGCCGACCTTTTCCCCCACAGCGAGGCCGATGTCCTCCACGCTGCAGGGGAACGTGGCACACACCTTAACACCGTGCTTGCGGGTGAGGTGCTTGTAGCACATGCTAGCCATGGCGTCCGCCACGCTACCGGCAGACGCCGGTGAGAAAAGAAAAGAAAAAAATAAAATAAACCCACAAAATACCCCAACACTAAACTATAAACTACTGTGAAACTGTGATTATTAAACAATGTGAAAAATATAACATTAACAAGGAAAACAATACGACGCACACGCTCTGCCACCACCACCTGCTCTCAGCTCGCACACTCAGAGAGAGAGAGAGAGAGAGAGAGAGAGAGAGATAGAGAGACAGAGAGAGAGAGAAAGAGACAGAGACAGTCGGAGAGAGGGCGACAGAGAGACAGAGAGAGACAGTCAGAGAGAGAGAGACAGAGAGACACAGAGACAGAGAGAGAGACAGAAACAGACAGAGAGAGAGAGAGACAGTAAGAGAGAGAGAGAGAGAGAGACAGTCAGAGAGATAGAGACAAAGAGAGAGAGAGACACAGAGAGACAGTAAGAGAGAGACAGAGAGAGAGAGAGAGAGAGAGAGAGAGAGAGAGAGAGAGAGAGAGAGAGAGAAGAGACAGAGAGAGAGAGACAGCATAAGAGGCCGAGACATCTGCTCAGGTATATAATGACGCTGCTGTGGGAGAGGAGAGGAATAAGATATGAAGGTCACGTTTGCTAGTATGGAGTCTCCATCTGTCCCCTGGGGTTAGTGGGTGAGCCAGGGATGACGGTGGGTCTGTGGAGAAAGGGGTTGGCGTGTTGTGGTTTAGGGTTGCTGCAGACTTGGGGACAATGTTTGCAAGCTCAATTTTTATCCCAGAAGCCAAGCAAACAGTAAATGTGATGTGCGTGTTATAAAAGCCGTCTATAGGCTCAGCAAATTGCAGACCCTCGCATCGCGAAAGTTGAGGTTGGGATCTGGTGTAGTTTGTATGGATTTGTCCTCTCAGGTGAACCGTGCAGTACAGCGTCTTCAAGAGGATCAGGTCCACGTTGTTGCGCTTGTGTTGTGTGGAAGTGTACTGTAGGACGCAGGAGTGCAGAGACATCTACAGCTTCAGTCCATTTCTCTGTCTCTTTTCATCGAGGAACCGGCTTCACGACACTTAAGACAGTGAAAGTAACCTCAGTCTCTGTTGAAGCGCAGACGCAATACACAAAAACAGGAAGCGTTACGGGATGTGTTATGGCAAACATTCAACCAATTACAGACGACATAAATCAATCACAGGGCATGATGGTGACATAAAGTCGCATATTCCACATCTTCAGGAGACTATAAATCAATCGTACCCCAAGTGAGTTCAATAGTTATGGACCACATGGTTTTACTTACGTGTTTAAACAGTGAGCTGGAATAATTAAGGCTGAATCCACTCGCTAACACACATGGTGCTTCAACTGGTCAACAGTCAACAAATCAGCTTTCTAGCTACAATAAACAAACATAGCCGGAGCAGCTACAACGTGACAAGCATCCATGTGATGAATACATGAATACATGAATACACAAGTTGTTGTAAGTTGACTTGCAGAGATACAGACTCTTCCAGCACCACGTGTTTTTGATTGATGAGAAAGCTGTTAAGTGTGGTTAGAGCTGTCCGCCAACACAAAGTGATAGCTTTGAAGCATCTTCATTTGACGGGTAACCAATTAGCTGGATTGGTCAAAAACAGATATTTTCACATGATGCCACCATGAATATTTCCGTATCAGTCAGTCATGCAGCATTAGTCATGAAGTTCCACATATCTTCTTCTCCTCTCTCGTGTCACACCACTATGCAGGTGTTTGCAGGTGTTGCTCTCCTCTAAAGCTCTGCTGCTGTTTGTCACCGAGCGCTCTCTCTCTCTCTCTCTCTCTCTCTCTCTCTCTGACACAGAAAATAACAGCTTTGTTCTCCTCTCTGTCTGAAACACAAGGTGACGACCTCCCACCGCAATGTAATGCGCACCTTTGTTTTCCTCTTTAAATGCTTGGGGATGAATCACGAGAAGCAAACGGGGAGAGTTGCGTGGGCCTGCGCTATTGATTCAATTTCTATGACCACAAATACGTTAAAGCATAATAAGCCCATGCTTCAAGTCCCCGCACCCTTCCATGGCTTGAAATGGCCTCGTCGTTACCTACAAATCACGGCTCTCTGCAAAGCCCTCTACGGAGCGATATGTCAGAGACCACAGGGGAGGCAAACAAAAAACAGAAGGCAACAGACAGCAGCAAGCCTCTGAGAAATGTAATGGTTTGTGTTGAGGATTTAGCCAGTGGGACGGCGGCGTAGCAGGATCATTCATGTTCAGACGCAGCAGATCCTCTGAGGAGATGGTGAATATTAAAGGGCTTTGCGGAGCCTTCCTCGTGAAGGCTCTTGACAGGAGATTGGTTTATGACCTTCAGAGGAGGAGGAGGAAGTCAATGATAGCTCTGACTGCGTCCTTTGCATCTAAAGGCAGTCCGGCCATTGAACAAGCAGAGCCGGTTCAATTGCAGGTATTTCAGTTGTCATCAGAAATGTGCAACTCTTTGACTCTTTGTGTTTGTCACATGGGACAGATTCCTTTAAGGGCACTGTGAACAAAACACGGCACTAGCAGTCTGCACTAAACTAGAATACCAATACCGATGTACTGACTCAAAGAACAGGGTGTCGGAGACAAACCATTATTTTAATAGATAACAATTCAGTTTATTATATGTATTTACTTGATATAGTTTGTAATACAAAGTTAAGAAAGCGTTGTTTAAGTCACGCCTGATGTTTGTTTATTTCTTTTCTTTTATTATACTATATTTATCCCGTTAAGGGGGAACTTTGTCCCGGTCTCAGGGAGCAGTGGGCTGCCTCTGACAGGCGCCCGGGGAGCCGCTAGGGGGTCAGTGTCTTGCTCAAGGACACTTCGACGCAGAACACGTCCCAGCCAAGGATCGAACCGTCAACCCTCCAGTTACCTGAACACCCTCTTGTTGCCTTCCGTATAAAATAATGATCCCAGTCTCCTCGACACAGTGAGGTATACGGGCTACTAATTAAACTGGTATCTGATCGGGTTCCGGTACCGACCGATACCCAGACCACAGGTATCTGAATCATTACCGGGAGTGAAAAAGTTAAATCAGTGCATTCCTCCAAAAACCAAAACCTAGTTAAATTGTTTGCTTCAAAGTCCCCAGAAGACCGGACAGCCGACATTTCACGAGTAGAACGATGCGGACGTGAACGCTGACGGAAAATATGAAACTGACACTTTCCTCAAATTCATTCATTAAATTATTGCTGACCACGGACGCCTCAACCTGTGACGCTCTCGTTTCACCATCAACGGAAGAAAACACGGAAATCTAAATCTCTGTATTCTTTCAACTTCCTGAATACGTCCAGGGATTTTCCATATAGCTGACAAAATACAAGAACAAAGACAATGACAAGCTGCATGTAGGAAATATACACAAAAAAAGATTTTAATGACGAACTTCGTGTTATCTCTAAAAAGTAGGTTGGGGATAATTGCCTGAGAAATCAAGCAAGTGAGAGTAGAAGAATGCCTCGATCTGTCAATTTAAGCAATATGACTGTCTGTGACACGCTGTGCTGCTCCCCAGCAGCACTGCCTCTTTGTAAAGGTGAGAATTAAAAGAAAGAAAGAGAATGTGAGACATCTCAGGCTGCGTTCCTGACATACAATACCGAATAACCGACCAAAGCGCAACACAACTCTGCTCCCCACACACACTGAAGCCAGACGGTCTTTCTGATGACAAAACGAGTGAACTTGTACAGTACAATCCCAGCAGTGTGACGCACTATAACCGGCTTCAGCCTTAAAGAGGTGCGATGGCACATGGCTCTGGTTTGTATGCGGCAAAGAAAGGACGTCTGTGTGAATGTGCTGCTGGGAGGCTTGATTACAGACCATCACCAGAGCTGCTGCTTTGCCACACAGTGGGAGGCTTTGCACATCTTCCAGTGGCCTTTGCTGGCAAACAGCAACAGCTGAGGGAAATAACAGTTTCCCTCACAATCTTATTTTAAGATCGTACCGTGGAGCACTGTGACAGCATGTCTGTAACTCATCTTAAATGTAACGATACAGTTACAGAAGACCTCCCCAGATACCGCCCAGATAATAATCAATACAGTGAATCAATACAGACCGATGTGCTCCGCTACGCAAACGTATCACACCTTCCTGATCCATCTTCATTTGTGGTAGATTAGAGGAGAGGATGACCCGACATGTCTTTGGAAATTAGTGAGCTCCTTCAACACAGTTTGACTACGCTGGAGGTCCATGATGGAGACCGCTCTGCAAACATTCACCGTTGGCTCGTTAGTGAGCCGAGCATAAAGCCGGTGGTCAGTCTCACATGGAATATTAATAGGTAGGTAATAGTGTTACCTCACGCTGAAGATGCACTTTGTTCTCCTAGCACCACGTTACATTTCTTCAGAACTTCACCAACGAAACAGGCTATGTATATTATTATGATTTATTATATATTGTTTCAGAATAAAACTATAGCAACATACAATGCTCAAGCTAACTTTAAGCTAACCGAACGTTACCATAGAGATTCCAAGATGTTTAAAATGAGCTTTGCGTCACGGTAGATTGTATTTCCTTTACTCTCATTATAAGTCATATATCAAGTCATAATAAAGATGATAATATTAAAGCTTTTTGAAGCTTTTATTTCATGACTTTTATTTGTTCATTAGTGATTTTTTGTCATTTTATTTAATTTTATTTTCCAGAGTAGCGTTACATGCTTCTGAATATTTATGATATCCTAACTCGGCCCCCTGATCTTCTTAATTATCATGAGGTAAGAGAAGTGCACAGACTTATGGTTTCTTCGTTTAAAGAGGTGAAGAGGTCTAAAAGCACACAGAAGATGCATACTGTGCTTTACTCTGGTGTTCAGGGACAGTAACAGGTCAGAGCTGTCCGCTCCATACTTAGTGCCATCACGCTATTTTAACTAATGGGCTGGACACTTTGAAAAGATGACCAACAGCCTCATACAGGGAACCCTGTCTAGGTCTAGTCCTGCGACAGCTCCAGTGTCACCACACGTCCCTCTTAGACACGGAGGATCGATCCCACCCACAGCTCATCATTATACTCGTGCAGCGGATCCTCATCCACAAGTAAATACTTAATGATGCTCTTTGTCTGGCAGGTGGACCGAGGCCTTGACTCTCAATAAGCTGGTTAGAGCAGCCCGAGCTCTGAATCACTCCAAATTAGGGATGAGGCACTTTTAATCTTCCAATATCGTTTTTTGTCTCTGGGGACTTTTTTGGGTGGACTGGTGCAACTGTTATTAATCTTCAGTGCACAGGCAATTTCTCTAAAAGCCCCTATTTGTTTTTTATGGCTCCATTGAGAGAGGAGGGTACAGCGGCAGGGAGGGAGACTGTAAACAAGGTATGCAGGGAGGGCGAGTAATGTCCCTGTCAGCATTCAGTGCTGGTCTCTCTCTCTCCCTGCTTCCCCTCAGAGGATTAAAAAGAGGGAGAGGGGAGTTTTCAGGAAGCAAACGGAGCAAACTGGAGCGTCAGCACGAATTCAGCTGAACTGAAAAATGATTGTTCAAACAGCACTGTGCCGCCTCACTCCTGTGAGGTGAGGAGGCGAGCTGGCATTTTTGAATTGTAGAAACAGAAATCGCCAGGAATGATGCATGAAATACCAAATATATTGCTAGTTTTGCTATCTGTTGAGTTGTGTGTGTTCATGTGTGAACACGTGTGTGTGTCTGTGTCTGTAGCTGTGAGGCTTCCAGCGTCGGTGACCACGCAGGTCCAGTCAATATCTCAGCGTCTCACGGCCTCTTGAAGGACGCGCGCGTGAAGTGAAGATTCATTTGCATTTTGCGACGCTAATGATGTAGCGTAGATAACCAGGTGGGTTCGGCAGGTAGAGAAAAAATGAGTAACAGCGTCAAAGAGGGAACGCGATAGCCTACGTCCCGCTTTGATGAACGGGTTGTTTTCCTGCTCCTGCATATGTGCCTTCATGCACATGGTGTCCCCGGTCTGATCTCCAGCTCATTTGCTGGGCAACCTCCAGGCTTGGCAGCCATTGTCCGCTGCCACAGAAAACAACAGTTAGGATGTCATTAGAGGAGAAACCCGTACCTACAGTACAAAGCAGAGGACCAGAGGGGGCCAGAGAGAGAAGAATCTCTGGAGGAAAGAGGAAAGCAGAGACTTTACTACAAAGTCCGTTGGCCTCCAATTACCATGAAACAAGACAAACAGCCATTAGTCTCCTGGCCATTAGGCTGTAGGGAGAGCGGCCGGGGGCTTGTTGGCTTTGTCAGGTTGTGAAAGTCGCACAAAAGGTGTGTGACTGCGATATCATGCCATCCAATGCAAAAGTGAATGTGGATCGTTGTATGTGTGATTGCCTATACTGTCCTTCATGACTTTAAATCCAGAAAAGAAAAACGTAACCTTGGATATATTGCATGTGCTATGGGGACACTATAGAAGATGTATTAAAGCCTAGAAATCCATAACAACACTTTAAAAGCACTATTGAGCCTAAAACGTGATCTAGTCGTCCCAAAAGGAACATTATTGCAATATTGTGGTGATTAGTTGTGAGGGCTCTGAATACATGTCGCAAGTGTTACAGCTTGCACTGGCACTTGAACGTAGTATAGCCACGGAGTATATTAAGAAACTGAACCAAAAACTGAACTACGTTCTTTCACACAGTGATGTGATCTGATGTGAGCAGGTGCAGCCATTCTCTGCTGGTGGTGTTGTGGCCTTGACTGGTCTGCATGTCGCGTCTGAACACTTCTAGAAGTTGTTGGCTGCACAGTGACTCAGGTTACCACATGGCCACGAACCCTCAATCTGATGCCATGTGTCTCTGCGTGGAGTTTGCACGTTCCATGATACTGAACTGGAAAAATTAAGAATGTTTGAAAACCGAATGACTGAATAAGCAAGATGCTCTCTTGATCAATATTCTTCTCAATCACTGGAGTTCTCCGTGGAGCTTTTCACCGCGATGTGAAGACTTTTTTTGATGAGGTAAAAATGTTTTATTGCAAACAAGAGAGGAGACGCCGCTAGCGTAGTGTCTAAACAAACATTTTACACATTAAATGTATCGGTTGGGTGGTGGGGATACACTAAATGCATTTGGTGAGAAAGTTTGAGAGTAAATAAAAAACATATTTCTTCAAAATGAGATGTCCACAGGGTACCTTTAAGCAATCTAGACTCAACATGGATCGTCTTCAAGCAACACAAGACTGTCCCAGCAGCAGGGTAGAGGAGCGATGCTTCAGGAGAGAGTGAGAGAAGCGGACTGGATTCTTCTGTTTGCAACAATGGATGCGGATGCGTGCTGTGCCCACATCTTGAGTGACGAAATTATCAAAATTCATTGATATTGCACATGAGAGCTACAGAACTACAACAGAAAACATAGTCAAACAAGCTTGTAAGACAATAAATACAGCAGCCCTCACTGGGGCACATGGAACTGAGATGGGTTTTGGTGAAATGCTCCTTTAGTACAGATAGATAGATAGATAGACTTTATTTCAGACTCAGGGTCCAGAGAGACCCTACAGAGCTCTGTGAGACGCTTTTGTTAAAGTCGTCATCACAAGGCAAACTGCTCCCCGGGCGCTGTCTAGTAGCTGACCACCGCATACTAAACTAGGATGGGTTAAATGCAGAGTCCACATCCCACTGTGTGCTGTGCACATGTGTGACAATAGAAGGTGATTCACATTTACAAACAGCAACACTAGCTTTGTTTCTTCTTCTTCAGTTTGGGTATCCAGACTGTAGTCTTCTCTCCCCTGAGCCCTGATAAATCCAAAGGCAGAGATCTCAAACGGCGGGGCAGTTGGGCGGGAATACTTGATATGGGCACAGAGTTGCAAGGCCGCACTCGCAAAGCCACAGCGTATTGATCTCCATGCATTATAGAAGCAGCTTTGAGGCCGGCTGATATTGGAAGGCATAGCTTGCTCTTTCTTCAGAGCGAACACTCTAACATGCCCACTGGACCAGAGCGGCAATAATCAGACGCAGGTCTTGACTATAAACATATGGATAATACATCTATTATATCGCTGCTCTCTGATTGGTAAGTGTTTACATCACTATTTGTTTGTTACCAACACTTTTATTTGTCCTCTCTAAGTTCATGATAGTCGCTTTGAGAATGTCAGAAGCTGACAGACTTCAGTGTCGAATAGATGACAGGCCACTGTGTCACTGTGTCCGTCTCTGCTTATTCAGCCACAATCATCAGAGTGAATCCATTGAACGTCGCATGCCTCACAGTATGACCTCACCGGTGGTGCTTTCAGCAGCCTTGGCAACACCTACCCCTCCAGACAGTTGAGCTTTCCTACAACCCACAGGTCAATGTCACATGAACCTGAATGTGTGAACAGTGACACCAGTGATCCCACTGGGGCGCACAAAAGCTGGCCTCTCCTGCACACAGCTCCACTGTGGACATGGTGTTAGGCAGAGTGAAGAGAGGCAGAAGGTGAGAGTGACGGCATTCTGCTGTTTTAAAGGGTGGACAGCTTCCAAGAGCGCCGTCGCAAAGCTCAGTTCTGGCAGTGAAAAACACCAACTTAATGTGAACTAGGGGTGTTGCTATATACCGAAATATAAATTAAATATTGATATCATATTAATAGTACACAGCATATGATATATATATAATTATATATATACACATATATTACAGACTCGTATGAGTGTCATATTACAATTTGCCAAAAAGAGACAAAACGCACAATAAACAAAGTTAAAGGTGACGTTAACTGAAGCTCTGTGTTTGTACTGTAGTCGTCAGGTGATGAAACTATCAGGAACATGGCTGATCTGCTTCCAGTAATATTAAGGACACAACGGTCCCTCTGTGACGTCAAATTCTGTGTTTCAACATCAGCAAATCTTCTGAAAATGACAAACAACTATAATCTGCATCTGCACTTTATAGAACGATCAATGTAATGTAATCCAGGCAGACATTAGCTCTGATTTATTGTATACAAACATATTTTTGTGTTGTTATTGAAATATATTTGTATCTCTGTTGTCACATGACTGCCACTGCTGGGGCTCAAGTCGTCCATTCATTGTAAGGTTGCTAGTTCCATCTCCGTCTCTTCCTTTGCACATGTCCTACTATGCTGTGGATAACAGAGTCTACAGATAGAACGTAGTCGCTGCACAACCATCACACTGTGATTCAATGTATCCATTTATTTACAGAGCTAATTTGAAAAAGGTTACAAACTTAATTATGAGCATTAATAAATACATGAGTATGGGATATATTTACTATGTGACCGGCTGTATTGAAACACAAAATAATCAGAGAGAAACTCTGAGTTTACCCAACTGCCATTAAGCTAAAAGGAGAAAGAGAAAACTTTTAGATAAGGATCTAAAAACTCTGGCGGGCATTCAAAAAAACGTTCCACCCATAAATTAAATGATGAACTTCATTCACATTAGTCTTAGTAATTTCATGTGTCTGAATCTCGCTGTCTAACGTACATGTGTTGTTGTTTTTCTCAAACTATTCAAACGCTTTCTTCTTCACAAACATCCTGCGGCGACACGATCTGTATGGCAGCCTCTCAGTCACCTGACTGAGGCAGCTCTGCTCAGTGTGTTCAGAAATCAAATGGAGAGAGACAGGCCTTTATTAAGCCGCTGTCTCTCAGAGCAGAGACCCTGAGTAGAGATGATACTGGGCAGCACATATGGGCAGATAGAGGGAGGGGGGGGGCAAGACAAGTCATCTCTGCTCACATCACATCTGCCTCTCGTTTCCGAGGGCAGGAGTCTGCCTCTCCGGTGTTCCGACATCTTGGCTCAGTTAATTGCAGCGTTTGCCGGCCGTGTTGGTATTCACGCTAGGCCCTGAGAACAGATGGTGTTTAACTTTAAATATTATTAACACTTCCCAGCGTTCTAAGATCTCGGGTGGGGGTTAAGAGGCCGAGCAGACGTGCAGGTGAAATTAAAACAAATTTCATAACAGCATCAAAGACGGATGATTTTCCATTTGGTCGTGGTTGGTGTGTGTGTGTGTGTATGTGTGTGTGTGTGTGTTTCTCCTCCATAAATCACCCTGTTTATGTTTCTTTTGTGCATCATTATTCATAGCATGTGTTCTATCTGTTTTAATGTATGTTGTATCCGTATTTCCAAAGAAGAAAAAAATGAAATTAATGAATATATAACTATTACAAATGCTATGTACACAAATATATATGTAGCAGTCCAGTACAAAAGAAATATCTTACATACAGTGTTTGGAGGAGAACCCTTTGTGTGTGTGTGTGTGTGTGTGTGTGTGTGTGTGTGTGTGTGTGTGTGTGTGTGTGTGTGTGTAATTTTTAAAACGTGTCACTTTGAAATGTTGTAGTAAATGAATGAATTATGACTTTTTTCTGATGCAAGTCATCTCTTTAAAGTCTATAAAGACACGTCAAACATTTGATTGAGCCACTGTGAATAGCATCACTACTTTAACGCTAGAGTGAGTATGAGAGCATTACATTCAGAATGTCTTATTCAAGAACGGAAAATGACTCCAAAAAGCCACAGCGCAAAAGCACGCCCTGTATAGCCTCGAAATGTGCTTTGAAATATATATGACAGCCTATCTGAGACAGTCTGCAAATGCACTTAACTGGCGAGGTGTCGGCGAGGTGGGATGACGTGGAATGACTGGAAGTCACCACGGAGGAGAGGAGGAGTGAGTGCAGAAGAAAAGAGAAGCTGAGACCAGGGAGAATAAAAGCAAGCCGTTAACTTCTCCGTAGTGTAGGGCAGAGTGGCTGCTTCTGATGACAGACACTGTGTGTGTGTGTGTGTGTGTGTGTGTGTGTGTGTGTGTGTGTGTGTGTGTAACTGCGTTTCTCTGTTCGAGTGTCTTTGTGTTTCTGTGTCTGGTATTGTGAGCGAGGAATAGAGAACGCTACTGTTTTGTTTTTTTGTATTTATGTGTCTGTTCCTGTTTGTGTGGGTGTTGTGTGCCAGAGAAAGAAACGGGGGGGAAGATTGTACTCCAGTATGAGTGGAAGAGGGCGATGTTCTCGAGCACGCACTGACATGTCACATCGTATTTGTCACATCGGAAGGGAGAGCACCCGTAGTCTCTGGTGCCCTGACCCTGCAGCCGGGCGGTGCCGTCTTGCTGTAGCCACACAACCGCCACCGTCTCTGGGAGTATGCGGCTGCAGAACACTGACCCCCAGTAAGCCCACCTCTGGAGAGCCTAGCAGCTGTCTTCTGCTCATCCCACATATACTGAACTCTTGCCTGCACTACAGAGAGACACGGCATTGTATGTGTGGGCACGTCTGTATGCGTGTACTGTGCATGAAAAGGGCAAAATATCACCTCCCCGCATGAAAATTAGCAATCAGGTTCAGCTGATTGCTGATCGAGTACAATTCAGCAAGAATCCGCACCAACACTGAAATGCTGCAGGTCTGTAACTACAGGAGGTTATTAATCTATGAAGAGAGGTGATTGCAGGTGAATCATCTGCTCTCTCTGTTCAGTACTTAACAGGTGCAAGAGTTACAGCTTCAGTTACCCTGGAGACAGTGATTTCAAAGGGCAGACAAATCGGCTCCAGGATCGGTTGGGTTAATGGAAAAGAAGCTAAACTTTACTGTAAAGTGCATGCTGCCACTTTAGAAAATGACATTTTGTGATAGACTTCACTTTCCTGTGAGGAAATAAAATAGCGCTTAGCAGCAAAACACCTCGTGCACGATGCAAACGTGCACTGTGATAAATAAAATAAAAAGTCAATACTGTACCTAAGCTTCCTTACGCTTCCATCCTTCACCTAGAAACACATGCTGTGCTCTGTACATGCTGGTACTACCCCCTCACAGATTTACAGCCATTTACATTTTAGACATTTGTCTAATGTGCTCATTTGCATCCATCACAATGTGTGAAGGGGTTCAGAGTGCTGTTTCAACAGGAAGGATGGCTACTATTGAACTTCTTCTAAAGTGCACCCTGCTCACAACAAGTCCCTGTTTCACCACAGAATGAACACCACAGGAGGGGGGGCGAGAGGGAGAAGACCGTATGCCTTGTATCACAGAAAGAATAATGTTTGATTATGTCATTGCACTTTGTTTAAAATTGATTAACGTCTTAAGAGGAGGTATTAATTAATACTGGAATAGAAACAAGGCCTTAGAGTATCTTGCTGTGCAGTACGACACACATACACTAAAACACCACAAAACAAAAAGAACGTTTTATGTTTTTCTGGCTTCTGCTCAGAGTTCAGGCAGTGAGCAGACGGGGCATTCCTGTGCTTTGCTGGGCTCACCTCTGGGCTCCAACACCAGTCAAAGCAATTACACAAATAAGCCTCTGCAGCTCATTCCTGTGTGAGACGAACAGACGTGCCAGATAACTCCGCAATTCTAATTGAGAGACAAATCTTTTTGCACACGGACTCCCACTGGAGGGTCTCCTCGCAGAGCGGCGTCTGTGTGCCGTTTGCTGCTGCTTGTGTTGTCCTTCATATCAACGACACACATCAGGTCTTAAACTAGAGACCACGGACGGAGCTAAAAGAGCTACTGTCTATTAGACTTACATACGCTAATGAATGCTAATCTGCTCAATGTGTAAATGACTAAATACATTCAGAAGGTGATAATATCTCAGAGTTGTTTTCACAGATTAGTCCCGAAGTGACTGAGATTATTATTATTATATTGAGCTCATTCAGGTTTGAAGCATGAAGAGAAAACAAACCAAATGGTGACGATGACTTCATTTATTAAATGATAAAAAATGGTGTTTCACTTTCTAATTAAAAACAATATATAAATTATTAGGAGTTCCTGGGAATGTAGATAGAGACAAGTAATTGCTGGATTTAGAGGCAAGTGTATTGACCATACAGCCGTTATTTGTCCTTCCTTAATGCCATCAGAGAATCCCCTGTAGGATGATTGAGTTGTAATTGTACCCACAGCTCTTAATGTGTCCCTCTGTTTAGGACTCGACTGAATAATTTATGCAGGAGTAAAATGATCAGCTGCAGAGCTTTTAGAATCAAGTGCTATTTCCATCCTGCAGGGGGTCATGACCTTTGCCTTGTAGAAAGACTGAACTGTGGATGAAAACAGAGCGGAGAGAACAATGACCACAAAGAGACAGACGAATGGAGAGACAGGTTCAGAGAGGAAAGGGGAGTTTGAAACAAAAGAGAGAGTGACGGAGCAGTGGGAGGTCTCTGCTGTTTGTCAGCACAAGGAGAGCAAAGTGTCAGATTTTGTGCCGCATCAGTGATTGATGGCTGCCATTATCCCACCCGATGGGTGGAAGCAGGCGATATTAGCACACCGTTTCCACACCCAGATGAAGCAAGCAGAGTTCTCCACAGTGGGGATACCCGGAGCCACATGTAAAATGGAGTGTGAAAGCATGCAAGGCATGAAGATTGGTGGAGAGAAATATAAAAAGACAAGGGGAGAAAAAAAGGATCTAACGAGAGAAGAAAAGGAGCAGGTGTCGCCACGCACCAAAGACAAAATCACAAGAAGGCTAGTGTCAAAAACAGAGACGAGGGAGGAAGTAAGAGCAAAGGGAGTGAGTGCTCCTGTTGTTTTAGAAGATCCCGTAGTGTTTAAAATGTAACGGTCTCTCTTCACATGGACCACCACCTGCTGTGATCTGACATCACTGAACAAAGTGGCTGAGGCAGATATGGTGGCTCGGGGCACTGCAGTGGGATGCAAACTGAGGGCTGTAATTATAGAGCAAGCACACTTCCCTTGTTCATTTACCACAGAGGGAAACTACCTGTAATTGTTTCAGCAGTGTGTGTGTGTGTGTGTGTGTGTGTGTGTGTGTGTGTGTGTGTGTGTGTGTGTGTGTGCGTGCGAGCGAGAGAGAGAGAGGTTCAGAGGTCATAATGCATGTCAGCTGTGTAGACCTTGCACCATGTAGATTGGACTTTTAATCTTTTTCATGGTGCATTGAGCAGTGAAAACTACAATCACATGCCTCTGAGGGTTGACAATTGTGTTCATCATTTGATATTTATTGCCCATAAAGATCTGCATTGGACACATGTTGAAAATATAGACCCAACAGAAGAAGAACTTCATTGGTGATCCAGGTTTTAAGGTGCTCAAGGGGGGGGGGGGGGTAAGCAGAGGGCTATTCAGTTGGTTGCAATCCAGACCGCTAGACTCTACACACTTCTCCTTTAAATATAACAACGTGTGAAGGAATAGGAATCCTTCAGATGGTCAACAACTACACACATGCAAGCAACCCGTGAAGAGAGGTCACAAGCAAGCTGTTCTATGTCACTTTGTATTTTTATGAAACTCTGCAGACCCACACCACATACATCACTAAACATGCAGTGTCATCACACTACACATTCACAAGTACAGGATATACTATTTTCATGGCCAGCAAAAAGATCCTGTGAATTCTAACCAGTGTGTGTTGCTAACGAGCGGAATTTGTGCCATCTGTCATCGCAGGAAGCTGCATCTCGTCTGACACCGCGTATTGAAATGACAAAGCAAGGCATTAATACACGGGATATGTCCTGTGTAGGATACATCCTGTGTATTGATTAGTTCCCTCATGACACTTTCCAATTAGAGCACAAGACCCAGGAGGTTTCCATCATGTTACGTTTTAATAGAAACCTTCTATGGTTTGAACTTATATATAAAATGTATTACATCAAAATGCAAAATAGTGTAATAACAGCATTGCTTTTTCATTTGCTTTAGCAGTTCAATGGCCTTAGAGGCTTCATCTTTTGGCAGGTGAAAGCATGAGTAGGTGGGAGATTTAATGGCTGTGGTTTTATTCCAAGCTAGAGTACAATCTGGGAAGTCATGTTTAAAAGTGGAGCAAAATAATGACTCAATGACTGAGCTGGCAATGATCAATAACCCTGTCAAATCCCAGCAGAAAGGCTTTACTGTGGTGATGACTACAGTAAAAATCAAGTCAAAATCCTGTTGTCCATTCAATAACATTATGGCTTAAATGTAATAGTTCATACAGCTAAACCTTTAATTGTCTCCATTTGACTTTGCAGAGCAACATTCAAGTGAAACTCAATCGGTTTCTCCGGTACTCACAACGCTATTATTTTCTTGGCACAAACAGGACAACATGCTGGCGTCTGTAGGTCCAGATGTAGCTGCTGAAATGAATCTGCCTCAGTAAGTGACTCACACAACCCGGGCCTTCAATCAATGCTACTCTTTCTCTGACATTAGTAAGTCATGTGCGACAGCACTTTTCTACTTGATGTTCTTTGATGCTGCAGGTAGAAGACAAAGAGATTGACTCACAACTCAAACCATTAACAGAAAATGTGGCAGTGAGTCAGAAGTACAGAAGTCTGCACGCTCTGAACATGTAGCCCAGGTGCATGATTCTCTCAAAACGCTGCACTTTCTTTGTCAATCTTGTCCACTCATCAGTGCAGCACAGATAAGGTTGAAATAGCAGTGGAATTCAGACAGATGAGTCTTAGCAATTTCAGAGCGAGCCAACACATAGTTCAGCCTACATCTAACCCCATCTCAGTCCATTCTCCAGCTGTGACTCACCTCCTCTGAGTTTATCTCTCTATAAAACAAGTCAACAAAATGATGGCAGCAAAGCAATCAAAGCAAAGACCTCGCTGTGTACATTTGATTGAGAACTGAGGGAAGGTGAAGAGAGGTGATGCTGAGAAAACTGTAATTCTAGACTCCTAAGACTTCCTCTCACGGGAAACGTGGAAATGAACCGAAGGTGGCGAGGTGTCAACATCAAGAAAAGATTGTTTGTTTTCAGCACTAGAGGAGGCCAGAAGCACAAGTCACACGTTACCAACTGAAAAGATGATCTGACGGCACCAGGAAAAGTAGTTTGACTTCAGTCTGTTTGTCTTTAATACAACCACAGATGGACTTCTGAACGGGCCATCCAGGGGCCCCTAAGCCAGAGCCTCTGTTTAAAGGGACATTTTTATTGGAATGTCAAGCTAATGACAACAAAGACTCAAAATGACTACAAAGAGACGTAATACAACCACAATGAGACAAAAAAAAACCAACAACCACAGAGACACTTGACGACAAAATGACTTCAAAGAGACACAAAACCAGACAATAAACAACAGCTGACCTACAGTCAACGTCAAACATCTACCCTGGTGTGTCTTCACCTCCTCTCCTACGCCGTCTGGTCTCGAAACATTCGCTGCGTTGCACGGCCATGATAACCAGATCGCAGGATGAGATTGTGCTTTTCCATGAACACACCGGTGAATGCATTCATTGTGCCTGCATTGTACTGAGTGCTGACAATTGGTTTAAAAAGATCTTTTTTGCTACTATGTCTGCAAACGATGCTATCTCGCACCTATTCTCAACCATCTCTCATGGAACTTTTAAGCACCTCCTGCAGACATTTCTGTCCTTTTTCGTCCAGATTGAACTAAATGAGAAAAGATGTCGAGTTTCATTTTTGGGGAAATGAGGACAGCGTGCCTCTTACTCTAAATCAGCTCCTTCAGTTCGGCGAACTCCGTTCCTCGCTGTGACAGTTGGATGTGTGTGGGTGACAGTACAAACAAAGGTGAATCGATGCATTTCCCCGAGGAGGAGACAAAGAGAGGTTGAGAGGAAGACAGAGAGCGAGAGAGAGATGAAGGTGGCAGCGTGACACAGGGAGTGTGACAGTGTCATGCAGACTGGTTTCATTGTTTCTCACCAGCGCCCTAGGGAGATCATTAGCTCACAATATGGAGTCTATCAATCCTCACAGAATACCACTCTCCCCTCCGGATACATGTCCCGTCTGTCTGCCTCTGTCTCCGTCTATCTGTCTCTTTGTCTATGCAGCTCATAGATGTACATTTGGAATCATGAAAATCTAGTTAGTAGGAAACGGGTTGCACGTTATCTAGCCCTTGGGGGTCTTTCATGGAAAAAGACAGTAGCCTAAAGAGAAGCTATTATCCCCCTATGAAAGCTCAGCTCCTACACTGTGAATACAAGGTCAGCAACAGGTAGGCACAAACAACAACCTGGCAAATGAGTGAAGCTAATAGAGAGCTAGCATAGAGAGTGGCTACTTAAGGGCAATGACGGGTAGGTGTGCAAGCATGGAAGGGTCTGGAATGATAGAGTTAGAAATGACAGCATTGAAAATGGTTTTAATCTTAAGTTTGCATGGAGGACGTGTGACTGCTCATACATTATGGTATATAACTAGTGTTAGGGCTGGGCCTCCGTGTCTACATTCACTTCACATACAGTTTTCTATCTCATCATCTCTTGGGAAAGTGTAACTCAAAGATTTTGTTCAGTGCACATTTGAAACTTTAGCTTACACTGCAAAGTGGAACTGTGGGTAATGTAGTTGAGTTGGCAGGTGGACAATAATTGGTGCATGGTTAACAACAATTACTATTTATATGTATTTACTGTACACTGCACTGTGATATACTGGTAAAACCTCAATACAATACTTACACTGTGATGCCAATCAATGACAGCTAGACCTCAGGTAGCATCTACTCTCACTGTTCATATGAAAGGTAGACCTCAGGTAGCATCTACTCTCACTGTTCATATGAAAGGTAGACCTCAGGTAGCATCTACTCTCACTGTTCATATGAAAGGTAGACCTCAGGTAGCATCTACTCTCACTGTTCATATGAAAGGTAGACCTCAGGTAGCATCTACTCTCACTGTTCATATGAAAGGTAGACCTCCATAGCATCTACTCTCACTGTTCATATGAAAGGTAGACCTCAGGTAGCATCTACTCTCACTGTTCATATGAAAAGGTAGACCTCCATAGCATCTACTCTCACTGTTCATATGAAAGGTAGACCTCAGGTAGCATCTACTCTCACTGTTCATATGAAAAGGTAGACCTCCATAGCATCTACTCTCACTGTTCATATGAAAGGTAGACCTCAGGTAGCATCTACTCTCACTGCTCATATGAAAGGTAGACCTCCATAGCATCTACTCTCACTGTTCATATGAAAGGTAGACCTCAGGTAGCATCTACTCTCACTGTTCATATGAAAGGTAGACCTCAGGTAGCATCTACTCTCACTGTTCATATGAAAGGTAGACCTCAGGTAGCATCTACTCTCACTGTTCATATGAAAGGTAGACCTCAGGTAGCATCTACTCTCACTGTTCATATGAAAGGTAGACCTCCATAGCATCTACTCTCACTGTTCATATGAAAGGTAGACCTCAGGTAGCATCTACTCTCACTGTTCATATGAAAGGTAGACCTCAGGTAGCATCTACTCTCACTGTTCATATGAAAGGTAGACCTCAGGTAGCATCTACTCTCACTGTTCATATGAAAGGTAGACCTCAGGTAGCATCTACTCTCACTGTTCATACCGCCACGTTTCAAGAACACTTCAACAGCATCCTGTCTTGTAATTTAGTCAAAGTTGTAGAAGCTATGCAGAGATAGGGCTGTGTTTCCCTAAAAGGAGATAATGCACCAGTGACCCTGGTGGCAGAGAGGTGATTGTGTTCCTAATTGGAAAAGGTTGACACGCACGCACGCACGCACGCACGCACGCACGCACGCACGCACGCACGCACGCACGCACGCACGCACGCACGCACGCACGCACGCACGCACGCACGCACGCACGCACGCACGCACGCACGCACACACACACACACACACACACACACACACACACACACACACACACACACACACACACACACACACACACACACACACACACACACACACACACACACACACACACACACACACACACACACACACACACACACACACACACACACACACACACCAACAGAGACCCTCTGGGAGGTAATCTCTCTTCCTGTTCCGGCTATGCCTGACCAGCCAAGCGGAGCTGCCACCTCATTGTGTCCTTCTGTGCTAAGGCTCTGTGCGGTCTTACTGCCGGGGGGGGCAGCCTCCACCTACACACACATGACACACACATGGCTGCATGGAGCCTGATGCCCTGCAGTACAGACAAAGAGAGGAGGCTGCAGCATCTGATTCACAGTCTGCTATGTTCTGTGTGTTGCACCTGTGAGTGGTGGCTTGTATGTTTGTTAATGGTTTGACTATAAAAGCGACTGAAATTGCCATTGTTGATCATTAAAGACCATCTGCCCTGAAAGAAATCCCAAACGACTGAAGAGTTCTCAGCAGCAGAGTATTTTCTTGTACATTGTCTTTTTGAAAACACAACATAACGTACATCTGGAGATTGAATAAAGCGGGTGAAGAGGACAGGGAAGAGGTTGAAACACCGTTGAGATGCAACGTGCTCCAAACGGTACGATGGAGGATGTGGTGGTTGCAACAACAAAAAGACCCGGTGACCATTTTATAACATAGAATGTCCTTTACGACATCAGCTGTATTTATGCAAATGGTCAGCTTTTATTTATTGTTGTAATATGTGAGTACCTAAAATGTCACTTTTCCCACATTTGTGGGAAAACACAAATGTGAATAACGATTTGATTCCGATTCCACACACGGAGCAGCCAAAAGGCACTTGGATGTCAAATAAAAGGAAATGAGCCCGGCAATATGAAACACAAACTCACGAGTCAACGCATCAATACATGTTTAACAGATATCAACGAGCCCATGAATGTAACTTAAAATGATATGTGGGGAGCAGTAAATAGGCTGTTTAACGGTTTGGTCCCTCAAGAAGAGCCAGTCGTTTTTCTCTTTTCTCACACAGAACACCTTCATCACAAACGACGTATGGACACAAGAACTGTTGAATTTGAGCAGTTTCTTTTACATATTTACTTCAGGGTATCTCGCATCCAGAACCCTCTTTGCTATTTTTTTGCTAATTTATTTCACCGAAGAGGTATTTAAAAATTCATTAACGTTTTGCGCAAAACACTTCTGGGAGTCTAATATTGATTTCTTATTAATAGGTTGTTTGTTGAAATAAATGATTTTGTTCTTAAGGCAATGAATATGTAAAGTTGGTAGGGGGGGGGGGGGGGGGGGGGGGGGGGGGGTGGCAGCCCCAGGTACTAAACCAGCAGAGAGAGATAATAAAAAACAACACTGAGGTGATCGTTAACTGTCATTTCTGCAACTCATGAATGATTAGTCATTCTCACTCAGTGTTTTACTTCTGATCGATCTGTGTGTGTGTGTGTGTGTGTGTGTGTGTGTGTGTGTGTGTGTGTGTGTGTGTGTGTGTGTGTGTGTGTGTGTGTGTGTGTGTGTGTGTGTGTAATAAAAGAATGACATACTACTGACACAATCAATTTTTATAGAATTGTATGAGTAAGAATATGAATGACACACTGCTTTGTGTTGATGTCATACAGAACTCGTCACTTTCTAGCATCTCTGAATGCTTGTGGTTGTGAGTGTTAGCGAGAAGGATGTGACAACATTTAAGAGAGATACATTACCCACAATGCAACTTGTACAACAGACATCGGCCGTGTTCCAACCAGTCTACATTTGTTCACTTTGGTCCATTTATTTACGTTTAAAAGTTATCTATAAACTGATCAATCTGTGTATGGTATAGATCTGTAAGGTATAGATAGATCTGTAAGGTATAGATCTGTACGGTATAGATCTGTAAGGTATAGATCTCTACGGTATAGATCTGTACGGTATCTGTAAGGTCTGTAAGGTATAGATCAGCCTTCGACCCTCTTAACGTTAGGGTTGAAGGTGAACGCTTCATATCTTTACTTGGTTCCTTGCTGTGGCTCCTTTCTGTCTTTACATGCAGCCTCTGATGGATGCAGCCGCTGGATTGGACAGTTTATGTGAATCAGCTGACAGGAAGTAAACAAGGATCCAAGCTGTTCCCTAGCAATGCAATTCCACTGAAATGAGCTAAAACGAAGCATTTCAGACAGAGGGTGGATACGGGTATGTAGTATGACAAAACTGAAGAGTTTTAAACATTAAAGTATGTGAACATGTTCTGTTAGAAACCCAAAATACCAGCATGAACCTGGAAATGAACCTGATTTGTGTCCTTTATTATTATATTATAGCTTCACAATAGAAATACATACCAAGATCTATTATTAAATATGGCCTTTTCTTTGGGATATTAATATGTAAATGAGCACTTCAGTTGGAGCATCTGTTTTTTTACATGTTATGTCTTCATTGGACAGTTAATGGTGCAGAGAGAGACAAAGAAGTGGGGAGAGAAGGAAATGACATTTACAAAGGTCTGTGCTCAGAACAATGCAGTTATGTGGTGTCCACCTTAAACCTTTTTATGGTGTTTCTGTTTCTTCACTATTAACAGATGTGGAAAAGATTTGGTGTGTCAACACTCACTCATGATTGTGATTCAGTGACATCATAGTCCAGTCCAGTTAAAGGCCAATCCACAGCTCCGCCGGAGACAGATGTTCAAACCAAACGTCTTAATCCAGTTAGTGGTATTAACCTTTATTTAAATTGTGACACAGCCTTTAAGAGACATCGGTGAATTTATCCTTCAAGTATATCTTGTTACATCTTTATTGTCTTTGTGGTGATACTACTGGACCACCTCTTAATGTGCTGCTACATCACAGATGACTAGTGTCGCATTGTCAGTAATCAGTGTGACAACTTAAAACAATCAGATGACCCTGTACACCTCTGAATCACAAACCCACTACTGTGTCAAATCAAGGCCCTTCTAGAAAGATCTTCCTGGGATTCGGCCACAGCGGAGAACAAGATCCAGCACATCACTCCAGAAACAGAGATGTGAGAGGAGAGTGACCAGACAAACTGGGAGGGGTAGGAAGGAAAGGCATGAGGAGAGAAGAATAAGAGGAGGAGAAGGAGGAGTTCCTGCGTGTAGAGAGCGGCAGCAGCAGCGGAGTTCTGACACAAAGTTACACTCACTGATAAAGTGTGTTTGTAGAATGAACAATCAGTAATGTGGCGCAGATCTCTACCTGAGGAGCCTGATGGTGATGAATACTGACATGTGTTCAAGTGCTTGCAGTAAAGAAGGGCCAACATGAGTTGGTCACATAAATAAACTACATTGGCATGTATGATTACAAAGTAGGTTACAGGCTTGAGCTGAACATCCTGTGAGTGTATTTACCAAAGAGATGATCTGTTGCTGACAGCTCTTTAGAAGTGGTGCAACCTGGAGATCAGTGATTAAACAGCTGAAGATGGTAATAATGCTTCATGTTGTGTTGTGTAGTCAGAGATCATGATATAGTGTTTCTTGCAACAGAAAAGTCAAAGAATGAAGACCATTGTTAATTCATCAGTGACACATGTTCCATACTTCTTCTAAATATACAATCCATATAATCTTATTTCCATATATGTATGTTGTTGACATGTTGTTTAACATGTTGTTAACATACATATACATCCTGTTAACATCTTATTTTGAAAACCGGACGTGGTCACATGTGTATCCTTCCGCTCTCTTCATCTGGGCTGTTTGAACACATCTAAGGAAGATGATTTGACCCAAACATTTTAAGTAATATGAGGAAACAATCTCTTGCTTTCTCGTGATAGCTAAATAATTCTCTCGTTATCTCGTGATTACAATAATCATAATCATAATTTTCTGTTCTTCAAGGTCAGACTTTTCGATTTTGTGACACGTTTTAAAGAAGCCAAATGTCTTCATTCTTCTTATCATCTCCCAAATATTTGATAAAAAAATCTTCCCAAATAAACACCAGTTATAATTTTTGAACCATGAAAGCAGTCGGCAGAAGTAAAAAAAAAATAACGTTAAGCTAAAAACAAACTACTAGTTGGCTGAATGATGTTTAGAAGTCACTTCAAAAATCATAAAAGTGTGAGTATGAAAAGCTTCTGTTTGTTTCTGTCCACTGGCACTCAACGTTGAACGGATTAGAATTCGGCGGTTCATTTTCATGCGCTTATTTTGTCAACTGCACACAAATAGGATCATATGATGAGGTGGTGACGTAGATCGTCTGTTTGCTCCACCTCAGACACAGTTCCTCACGTTTCACTTTCTTATGAAACTAACACACAAACAATCTGTGTCCTTCACATGTCTACATCTCACTTCCACAGCCACAAATACCCACACACACAGGATGCATAGCGTTTACACAGTGTACACACACACACACACACACACACACACACACACACACACACACACACACACACACACACACACACACACACACACACACACACAGTTTGTCATCATTTCTAGGGTTATACATCACTCTATACATCTGTCCAACTGGAGGGGGAAATATGACTGTTATTGCTCTATCTGTCAATGACCTGACACACACACACACACACACACACACACACACACACACACACACACACACACACACTTCCATTATTGGTACACAGAGAAAGAGGCACACCCTACTTGACTGTCTATCCCTTCCCCTTCATTTTACTAATTGCACTGAACACTGATCACTGATCACTGAACACTGAACACTGAACACTGGCATCACTATGAAGTTGTGTACTGCAGGCTGGATGGGGAGTCGGACGGTAGTGATCCTGGAGACACAAGGAAAGGTAAGTCACTGAAGCTGAGTACAGGGAAGGCTAATGTTTGACCAACTATTTGAGCAATGATCCGGGCTAATATGCTGCATAGTTAAAATGCACGTTACTAAATGGTTAGTGTTTTAGTGTCCCTGAGGGGCCGATCACTACAAGACGCGGAGCAAAAACGCCCTTCAGCAAATAAAGAGCTTCGGTCCTACGTTTGTTTGAGCAGGTGTCAGTTTTGAGCACCTCCATTTGCACTATTACCACCATTCTGCACTAATATCCCAAATCCATTGTCCATTGTTAATAATAAACATCAGAAGAACAATAGGCTCTAATAATAAACATCAGAAGAACAACAGGCCCTAATAATAAACATCAGAAGAACAATAGGCCCTAATAATAAACATCAGAAGAACAATAGGCCCTAATAATAAACATCAGAAGAACAATAGGCTCTAATAATAAACATCAGAAGAACAATAGGCTCTAATAATAAACATCAGAAGAACAATAGGCCCTAATAATAAACATCAGAAGAACAATAGGCTCTAATAATAAACATCAGAAGAATAAACATCAGAAAAACAATAGGCTCTAATAATAAACATCAGAAGAACAATAAACATCAGAAGAATAAACATCAGAAGAACAATAGGCTCTAATAATAAACACCAGAAGAACAATAGGCTCTAATAATAAACACCAGAAGAACAATAGGCTCTAATAATAAACATCAGAAGAACAATAGGCCCTAATAATAAACATCAGAAGAACAATAGGCTCTAATAATAAACACCAGAAGAACAATAGGCTCTAATAATAAACATCAGAAGAACAATAGGCTCCAATAATAAACACCAGAAGAACAATAGGCTCTAATAATAAACACCAGAAGAACAATAGGCTCTAATAATAAACATCAGAAGAACAATAGGCTCCAATAATAAACACCAGAAGAACAATAGGCTCTAATAATAAACATCAGAAGAACAATAGGCTCTAATAATAAACATCAGAAGAACAATAGACTCTAATAATAAACATCAGAAGTACAATAGGCCCTAATAATAAACATCAGAAGAACAATAGGCCCTAATAATAAACATCAGAAGAACAATAGGCCCTAATAATAAACATCAGAAGAACAATAGGCCCTAATAATAAACATCAAAAGAACAATAGGCCCTAATAATAAACATCAGAAGAACAATAGGTCCTTCGCTCCGACTACGCCGGTGCTCGGGCTCTAATAATGAACATTACAGTTTCAATAGGGCCTTTACTGAACCGACGTTGTCGGTGCTCGGGCCCTATTAGAAATACATCCAAGCAGATACACTCATACAGTAGTATACTACAGTACACTCATACAGTAGTATACTACAGTACACTCATACAGTAGTATACTACAGTACACCCACAGTGGCATGTCTTGAGCAGCCAAGCAGCTCTTGTTAATGCATTATTGGAGCTGCCATCCCGATTCAGTCTATTTATCGCCTTATTCAAGTTTGTTTACTGCAGCACGTAACTCATGGCAGCAACAGACAGACCATTCCTCTCCTCTTCCCATATGAACTTTTACTGGGCTAACAAACTGCAACCGTCGACAGGGACGCTTGGTAGACCGGGGAGGGAGGGAAGAAAAAAAGGAAGAATAGGAAGGATTCATGGCTGCTTGTAAATTTGTCCATCAGGGCTTTCGTTCTTATCAGCTACATTTGCTCTCTTGGCTCCACAATGAGCCGTCTAGACTCCGCTCCAAATGAGATCAACTCTCCCCTTCACACAGAGTATGTTCAACTTAAGATGAAAAGATGTTTCATTTGGGAGAGAGGGAGAAAAGAAAAGAAAATGTGTTTTTCAAGCCGCTGAACACATTTCATGAGCGGATTGATCCGGTTTCACACATAGGCGAGAATGAAATGAGAGGTAACAGAGAAAAAGCTTTAGAGAGGAGAATTCATGCAAAGCCACACAAAAAGTCACCTTTCTGCCGCAGCAGAATCCCACTCATTAGCTTTATGAATTGAACATCAGGGTGGAGAAAGCCAGATCATTCAGTCGGTCTGCTCTGTTTGTTAGGGGTGCTAGTGATTATTGTTTATTACTTTAATAAAAGCCATACAATCCTCAGCCTTACTGTGCCCATCTGGTATAATGACAGCTTGAATATTCAGAGCTGTGCGGTCGTGAAATAAAAACAGAATGAGAAAAAAATAAAGTGTGTGGAGACGCAGGCTAGCTTCCCTTCAGGGTTTGTTTTTTGTCATTCACTTCCAGTTGTGGATAGAGAAATGGACTGACGCTTTGTTCTTCAACAATGACCAATGAGGGGTCATGTTTTCGCTTTACCTGCATGCATGCAACTCACTCCAGCAAAGACAAGCCACACACAAGCATGCATAAACAAGTACACACTGATCACACGCCCAGAGGACATGATTTAACGAGATAAACCAAAACAATTTTGCATGCACAATAATTACACCAAAGAATCATACAAACATTGCAGCAATTAAGCTAACACAATTAACTCCAGGGCCACGGAGGATCCGAGAGGCTCGGTGAACCTTGTGAGGATGTTCTAGCAGGTCCCAGTCATTCCTCATTTCATACAATTCGTCTAAGTATCATGTAACCGTCTGCGTTGTGCACCTGTAGAGTATTAGGAGGGCCATTTGGCTCCGATTACATTCTCTGTCTCTGTAAAACTGTTTTGCTGCTGATACATTTTTGCACTCCTCTCTGTGTCTCTTGCCTCTCTCTGCTCCCTCTTCACGTCCTTCCTCCGTATGGCTGTGAATACGGCCACTGTAGGCGATCAATACCTGACAATGGGGTGAAATCATATATTTTTCCTCTTCTTTAGCAAATTCAATTTGGTCCTTAACATTCCAGTGGCTTTAATTAGATGCCCACGGTAGCAAATTGCAATTTACATTTTTATAGTTTTTCGAGTTAATTAGCTTGCTCACTCAGCCAGACCCGACTTGTTTATGCTCTCCCCTTCCTTTTCTCATTCTACCCCCTTGCCTACTTTTTGAGGCCTTTGCTTATGTAGTGTTTACAACGGGGGAAACGCTTAATGTCCCACAATTCCTTCTCAATAAACCAAATAAAACATTAAGCCTACAAAACACTTCTTTTATTAGCCATTTAGAAGGTGGTGGCTGGGTGGGTTGTTGTGACTGTATCAAAAGGTTTCCCAGCCTCACCAATGTTACGTCCCATTGCACAAAAACAAGTAATCATCTCTTTTATGAGGACAGACCTTTTGACAAACAAGTTACTTGTTTTGCGTCTTCCCTGTTGAACTCGTTTCTTCATCTCCTCTGTTCCACAGGGATGTGTCGTATTGAGTTTTCTCTCCACAGACCACTGCTGTGAGCCTCTAACGGCATCAGAGCGGAAATGATTGTTAGCTGGTTCTTACACATTTGGACTTTAAGTGTACAGATGTATGATTCTGTCAGTTATGACAAAAACAAGATGAAGATGTCACTACCAGTCCACTGATGTCTCAGAAACATTTTAACAAAGGTGTTTATCTCATTCATCCAGCAGTGCTGTCAGTTCACAGACATGACTGTGTTGGTGAGTGCATGTCGCTTCAGGTACCAGTGAGACAGCGAGGTATGAACCAGGAAGTCCAGTTTGAGCAACAGAACCATGAGTTTGAAGGCTGATCAGATGATGAAACACTACGCAGCAGTTTACATTATAAGGGTGGAATTTTACAACACGTGAAGAAGGCATTGATTTTACATAACGATTGCAAGGTAAACATATGCAATACTGCGTTAATGTTACAAATGAACCTGCGTGCGTTTGCCCATATTTGATTGTAATGCTTTCTGTTCAACTTTTCTGCATCAGCACCGTCACTGCGTCAAGGAAGTGGCCTCAGGCCTGGAGAAAGATAATCCTTTATACGACCTAACACAATGTTCATATAGCCATTTTCTAACCATTTCTGCTCTTATGAGCTACAACTCCATTTAATACATGACATGATGAGATAAGGGCAAAAATGTGGCAACCACTAAAAGCGCCTTCACTAATACATCCACTGCAACTTTAGGTTCAGTTTGAAAAATTCAAACATTTCCTCAAGCCAAACTACACCCCGGTTGCCCCATAAATACATTCCTCTGTAGAGCTGCCCCCTGCCAAAATATAGCTGACCTAAACCGCTGGCAGCATTCGAGCAAAGAAATGAAATTGCAAAGTGAATTCTCCGACCTAACGTCAAAGAAAAGACAAGAGACTGCATCTCCTTGTGTAACTCACTCGTCTGACATTTTCTTGTTTCTTTATCCCACCACATTATAATGTTTATTCTAAATCCAAAACCTTTCTTATAGATGACAGATATCCACCAGAGAGGGAGAGCGAGGTGAAGGAGGATATGGGGGGGGGGATAAAGCAAGAGACGGGGAAAGTATGTGAGTGCAAGTGAGGTAGATAGAAAGAGAGAGACGGTGGGAAAGAGGGAGAGGGAGAGTCAGTCAGTGCGGCAATCAGCCGAGCAGACAGGCAAGTCACCTCTACCGTCAGTCACCCCCCCCCCCCCGCCTGAGACCGGAGGACTAAATGAAACACGGCCTCAGAGCTTCTCCATGTTGTCTTCTAGTTCATCCTCTTCCACCATCACCCTTCATCTAACATTTAGTCATGGAGCCCTGGACACTGTGGTGGTTGGAGGACCAAGGGTTTGCTGACTGCAGAGAGACCGTGTAAGAACTGACCTCCATGGCAACGCAATGAAGCGACTCCTGTCCTCCTCCAAGGCATGAGGGCACTTGAGTTTGACTCTCCCCCTCCTCTTCCTTTCATCTATCCCTGCTTCCTCCACCTCACTTTTATTCATCGCCATCCCTTTGTTCCTCATTAAAGCATCACATCCATTTAGCAAAGCGTACTTTGACATATTGTACAGCGTGTTGTTGTTGTTTGACCCAGGCTATTACTTCCAGGGCCTCCTGGAGGCAGAGAGAACAGACAGGGGCTAATGGTCACGTCAGCTGCTAATTGCTGATTTCACGCTGATAAAAATGGGGTCAGAAGTCAAAAAAATATCCAAAAATTCTCAGATATTTTGTCTGGTGGCAAAACATCAATAGACAATAAGTTATAACTGGCTGCTGTACGCTGCAATGATCGTGGAAATGGAGCAAGTAGAAGCTTTCCATCACATGACAAAGAGACAGTGAGAGCATCAGCATTTAAACATCAGCTGTCAGATCGTTTCATGGACCAGAGAGACCGAGAGCGTTTCTTCTTCCTGTGTCTTTTTAAATACCACAGAACAAATGAATCAATCAATCTTTCGCTTTCACACTCAAGCAATCTTTGCCAATTTAGGAAAGACAAATAACTTTGGCAAAGATCTTTAAAAAAGGAAAATGTTGCTGGACCCATCCACAGGCTGCATTAACAGAACAACTGATGGGGTTAGTGAGGAAGCAGAACACGGTCTGTGGGGATCCCTCGACCCCCCAGGCTGCACCATTATACAACATTCATGAAAAACACAGAATCTTTGAAAGCAAACTGTAGTGGTTCTTTGGAGTTTCCGAAGACTTTCTTTTCATAACCCCCTTAACAGGTTACGCGCTCACCTCAATTGAAATTCAGCCTTCTTCTCTAATTACACACTGCGTGTTTTTCCATAAGCCCAGCTGTGCCTTTGAATTCTGAATGTTATTCATCTTATTTTTCCTGACAGCTTGTTCCTAGTTTTGTTTTAAAGTACAGTTCAACTGTCCTAACCTTATCTTGCTTCACATAGATTGGTATTTGCTGAAACTATTCTGTCTTCAAACTGAAAACCACACAAAGGCAGCGGTCCGATCTCTGCCTGAGGGGTGCAGGGAAGAGGGTGAGGACACGGGGCGGAAGAGAGAGGGGCGCCGCTGACCTGATGTTCCCGCCCCTATCTGCTAATTAGTCCTATTCACTAACCAGATGCTTATAATTAAATTTACATGCGGTGGTGAATAGCCGGATAAAAAAAAGAACAGATCCATCAGGAGGCCACGAAACAATACACAAGAACATAAAAAGCTCATTAAGAGAGACAATAAAGGGAGGAGACCCCCAGAGCACTTCAAACACCATCTTGAGCTGTGCCCTGGAAGCATCCGCCCACCTTCACCCGCCTCCCCTTCCCTTCTCTCCTCCCCTCCCCTCTCCCTCCCTTCCTGTGTCACATTTTCACTCCACCTCTTCCATTCCTCCTCTCTTCTCAGTCGTGTTTGCGTTAGTCCATCAATTTGCTCTCGCGCTCTTTCATTCTGCACCTGTCCCGCAGTGGCTTGTTTGTTGCGATGCGCCGCTACCAGAGGCAACCCCTCTCCCCTCTGGAGATGTTCAGAGCAGAAGAAAAGGGGAGGAAAGAACAAGCTTCAATGCAGCTTTGGCACAGTGCCCTGGCTGATGGAACTGGCTGCAGAAGGAGAACAACAACAGCAAACAACAGAAAAACCTTACTCACTCACTTACTCCCACTCCGATGCTCTGGATAGTTAATTATTGCTCAGAGCTATTTAAATTCACCTAGTTAAAACAAATGTAAAGTAGATCATTAGTTGAAAGATGTTCACTCCCTGTTGTATGGGAGCTGAGGGCAAGGCCTCAGGAATGAGGGGTGGGAGGGCAGCAACCCACAGCCGACTGTAGACAAACTATAACCAGGTTCAAATGACGTCTGTTCTGATCCCTCCCCCTTTGACATTATTATACATTCAATTTGATTATAGAACTTGGTTATGAAGAAAACACACACATAATCAGAGGGACATTTTCGTGACACTACAACACTACAACATAGATGAAAGACGCTCTTTTTGTTTCACCTGTGTCCAGTGCTGTTAAGAAAAAAAGGGATTGCTTCCATCAGCATGAGATTTAAGAAATCATTTGTGAAAAGGCACAGTGACAAAGCTCCAGGAAGTGCTCTGCTCTCTGATGTCACAACCAAAGACCAGCAAACAGCAAGGAATGTCCTGGAGATATTGATCATCATAGTATTCCATACCTCTACGAGCTTATGCTGCAACCTAAGCCTCCTATATGTGACCTGTGATTTACTCTCAAAGAAAGAGAGTGGATAGCGAGGAGCGATAGTTGGAAGTCCGACACTATTGAGATAATGGGAGAGTTTGCTGATCCCATCTGTTCAGAGGATCGAGTAACTCACGCATCAGACCGTTCTATGGACCAATTCTCATGCGATCTTCAATTTGTTGAACGCAATCTTGAGTCTCACTCTTTGAACCCCTTATTGGCCCTATGCCCAACACTAAAGCAGCTCAGCAGCACTGTGGCTCAGCGCACGCCGCTGTACTGGCCACACTGGGAGCTTGAAGGACGACAGAAGCGTAAGATAATATAAAGCAGGCACTCAAAGGGCACAACTCTTTTCAGAGTGCCGCAAAGCACTCAGGCTGTGAAACTGTTGCAAGAAGCCTGGAGAGTAAATGGCAAGTGCCCTTGGTGCAATTTAGTAAGTGAACCTGCTCAAGGTGAGTCTACGGGCTTTGAGAGACGACGACCTTCCTCAACCATTGCCTTCGGTAGTAAGTGGTGGTCTCCTGATGCTTTTAATGCTTTGACACCCACAACTCAAACTAGCTGATCCTGTGGGCCTGAAACAAAAAGGCTCCCTCGATGCTCTGTGGTCTGCGAGCATATTCATGATTCTGTCGGTTTTAAAAAGGCAAACAACGGTTTAATTTCTAGCGAAGGACAGCGGCTGTTAGCTGATCAAAGAAAGTACATATAGAGGGCAGAGCAGCTAAAGTAAATATCAAAGGATCCGCCAGCCAGAGGTGCGATTCCTGTCATTTCTCTCAAGGTCTTCCTCTTCTCTGTAGATAAATAAACCTGAGCACAGCAGAGAGGCTGTGTAGCTACAGAGAACACACACAGAGAACAGCTCTTCATTTCCTCTGGGCACCACCATTTAAAAAGAGAAAATAAAGTGAAAAAATACAAAAATATACATATTTGGAACTCCAATACTTAAATCAAAAACTACAATATCAATAGTGAAGGTTAAAGGATTTATGAGTTCTGAAAACAGACAGCATATAGATTCAATACGCATTTAATTAAAAGACAATCAAACACACAATATGTAATAATGATAATAATGTTCACATCCTTTCTATAACAGCATCAGTGAACTGTTCATCATAAACTACTTTTAAAATCTGTGAAAAAATATAATGAATGAAACATAATTAAAAGGTTTTCTAAATATTTTGATTAGCAGAATATTATTTTACATGAAGCATTAAAAGTAAATAATAAAATAATGTTATAACTACAGCAAGCGTTCTCTTTCAGCTTGTTGGGCTTTATTTATAGTAATTATAATGGTCCAGAATTATGTGAAATGACATAGTTTAGTCAAAACCCTTCACATTTTCCATTATCTTAATATCTTTAATTCACTAAAGACATTCAGAATGTAGTCATGAGTGGCTGAGTGTCGATACACACGACAATGTTATTATTGGAGCACTGCTTCTTATTTCTTTCACTTTAACTGCTGCTGAGGCTGAGGTTTTGTTGACCCGGTGACATCATGAGTCAGACGCTCGACCTACTCAGGTGTGAAATCCTGGGAAACCGAGTTCAATGGTTCGGCGCCAGTTTGAGTGGTGAGGCCCCACAAAAAGTACATTTAACAGCAGACATTCTGATGTCATAGCAGGAAACACAAGTGTAATTATTAACATTAATAATGACGGCTGAATGTAATGCAGGTGTTCCAGTTCCATACTATTTATCATGGATTATAGGACCCTTAAAAGGAACATTAGTGGTATTAATTACACCTGTGCTTTTTCCTGCTACGACTCGTCAAAACTAGTTAAAGACGACTTTGTTGGTCTGAATGTATATGTCTGCATGTAAAAGAAACTTTCCACTTTATTATACTTTAAGTAAATCATTTGTATTTTTGGCCACTATTTCTATTGCTTATGATAACATATTCAACGAGTCGATTGCTGAACTGGTTAAATGCAACGCTGTCATGTCGACCCAACTATCCAGCCAGGCTACAGACTTGAGTGGTCGGACTCGTAAGCAAGCCAACAGATTAGCTGCCCTTTTATTTGGAAGTGTCCATGCATGGCTACATCAAGGACGGTACGTTTTGTGCGCACTATGTGTAACAAAGAGATAAACGTGATGGCATGTCGCGACAAAAAACAAACTCCTCCTGCATGAATGTCAGACGGGCTTCATTCCCAACCCCCCCGCCCTGATTCTCAGCCTCACTACATGAAGGGGACACTACTTCCTGAACTGACTGCTGGCATGTGACGTAAATCGTGGGGTGTAGAATTGTTGTCCGACATGGATGTAACTCCACAGGATCGATTTTATTAAATTGTAATAAAAAAGAAATATCTTCAATTCCAGAAGAGAAAAGAAGAATAAAAGGTATGAAAGTAAATCAGAGAAGAGCCGTTCCACCCTCCAGCAGCATGAGGGCCCTTCTCCGGTGTCAGCCTTTAATTAACAGTTGACCGTGCCACAAAAGGAACCAAGAAGCAGTAGACAAAAAACCTGGTGGAAAGGCTAATGGCCTGAGAACGCGATACATCCCTTCAAAGGTCCTACTCCGTCGTCACGTCTCCCAGTCTAGGCAGCCACACAAATCCACAGTCAGATAAGCCAGCACACACCGTCCAGTTCAGTCTTCTACGGATCTGAGGATTCTAAAGATTCAAGTCTGACAACAATTACACACTCACACAGACGCTGCCAACACACTCACAAAAGCATCTCAGTGCACACATGGTGTAGACCTGTATGATTGAATTGGCAGAAAGACAAAGCAAGTGAAAAACAGAAAAGCTGAAAATGTCTGGGAATGTGGCAGATTTGCAAAAGCATTACTGCGGACATAATTAGCATCATGCTGGAGGGACACAAGCGCGCGCGCACACACGCACACACGCACGCACACACACACACACACACACACACACACAGCATATACACACAAACCGCAGGGACCCTGTTTTTAATGCCCACAGTCTGACAGGTGCCCATATGCAAAACACATACGCCAACACACAAATTATATATGCACTGAGGGAGAGAAAACAGTCTTCCAGTTCTGCACTGCAGTACTCCAGGGTCTGGCCCCTATGGACTCAGAGCCTGAACCACCAACGTATATGTATCTTAATGACAATGGTCTTTTTTTACCTGATTATAGGATGTAGCATCTATATCTTTTCATTGTGTATGATGTAACCTAAGAAACAGACAACACAGAATAATCAAACACTGAGAAAGAGGTGTTGTGAGGACATGAGATGATTTACAAGCACAATATGTCTATCACTTCACTCCCCCAGTAGATATAGCCACCTAATGCAAATTAACAGTAATTAAGGGGGAGGTTTTGTATCTTTTTTGCATGTCCATCATCGTCTGTCAATCATTTT
This sequence comes from Cebidichthys violaceus, assembly GCF_023349555.1. Lineage (NCBI taxonomy): Eukaryota > Metazoa > Chordata > Actinopteri > Perciformes > Stichaeidae > Cebidichthys > Cebidichthys violaceus. Next base: position 2,410,660 of record NW_027176583.1, read on the forward strand.
TTCTTATGCATGTGAAGAATAATTACCAGCTGCAGCCATGATGGTGTACAGCTCTGCTCCATACCTGTGATTACAGTGAAGTAATGCTTAGCAGAATGTATTACCACACATTTGATTGAAGTATGAGCAAGTAGAAAAAAAGATGTACAGTATGTGCAGTCAAAGGTACTACGAGAGGACACACGCTTAGTTTGCTGGATCTCCTTCGTATTATAATGAGTCCCTGTGGTCTACAAACATGCACACATATTTTCATAACTGGTGGGTGGGCCATAGTAGTTGGCATAGAAAGTGAGCAAATGGCTCAGACTCAGGCCTCATGAATATTAATGAAAGAGTGGGAATATGAAGCGGGGTCTGGGCAAACAAATCTCAGCACATCTGAACCCTAAACTGGACCAAAGGATGTCCCACGGCTCATGATGACCGTCCTGGTTAATTCCTTCTTCATTATGTTTTCAATGCAGTCCTAATCAAATGTGAGCGTCTGCTATGACTATTGAAACAATGCTGAATTTCAGAATGAATTGTTTAGTATGAAGTTTAGTATGATATCTTAATTTCAGGCTGATCTCACAGACATCTGTGAAATGACCACAACTGTAGCAGCGCATTACGCGGTGTTTTTGAATTACCGTGTTAACCCAGTTATGTCAGGGATGTTCGTGACATGTTCATATATTTAACTTACGTGATTATTTTAAGCTCAACCATGATGGTTTTCCTAAACCTACGAAGGGGCTTAGTTGCTTGAACCTAAAGTTAGTTTAGTTGCTTGAACCTTAAGTTAGCTTAGTTGCTTGAACCTTAAGTTAGTTTAGTTGCTTGAACCTTAAGTTAGTTTTGTTGCTTGAACCTTAAGTTAGTTTTGTTGCTTGAACCTAAAGTTAGTTTAGTTGCTTGAACCTTAAGTTAGTTTAGTTGCTTGAACCTTAAGTTAGTTTAGTTGCTTGAACCTAAAGTTAGTTTAGTTGCTTGAACCTAAAGTTAGTTTAGTTGTTTGAACCTTAAGTTAGTTTAGTTGCTTGAACCTTAAGTTAGTTTAGTTGCTTGAACCTTAAGTTAGTTTTGTTGCTTGAACCTAAAGTTAGTTTAGTTGCTTGAACCTTAAGTTAGTTTAGTTGCTTGAACCTTAAGTTAGTTTAGTTGCTTGAACCTAAAGTTAGTTTAGTTGCTTGAACCTAAAGTTAGTTTAGTTGCTTGAACCTTAAGTTAGTTTAGTTGCTTGAACCTTAAGTTAGTTTTGTTGCTTGAACCTAAAGTTAGTTTAGTTGCTTGAACCTTAAGTTAGTTTAGTTGCTTGAACCTTAAGTTAGTTTTGTTGCTTGAACCTAAAGTTAGTTTAGTTGCTTGAACCTAAAGTTAGTTCAGTTGCTTGAACCTTAAGTTAGTTTAGTTGCTTGAACCTTAAGTTAGTTTTGTTGCTTGAACCTAAAGTTAGTTTAGTTGCTTGAACCTTAAGTTAGTTTAGTTGCTTGAACCTTAAGTTAGTTTAGTTGCTTGAACCTTAAGTTAGTTTTGTTGCTTGAACCTAAAGTTAGTTTAGTTGCTTGAAGCTTAAGTTAGTTTAGTTGCTTGAACCTTAAGTTAGTTTAGTTGCTTGAACCTTAAGTTAGTTTAGTTGCTTGAACCTTAAGTTAGTTTTGTTGCTTGAACCTAAAGTTAGTTTAGTTGCTTGAACCTTAAGTTAGTTTAGTTGCTTGAACCTTAAGTTAGTTTTGTTGCTTGAACCTAAAGTTAGTTTAGTTGCTTGAACCTTAAGTTAGTTTAGTTGCTTGAACCTTAAGTTAGTTTAGTTGCTTGAACCTTAAGTTAGTTTAGTTGCTTGAACCTTAAGTTAGTTTTGTTGCTTGAACCTAAAGTTAGTTTAGTTGCTTGAACCTTAAGTTAGTTTAGTTGCTTGAACCTTAAGTTAGTTTTGTTGCTTGAACCTAAAGTTAGTTTAGTTGCTTGAACCTTAAGTTAGTTTTGTTGCTTGAACCTAAAGTTAGTTTAGTTGCTTGAACCTAAAGTTAGTTTAGTTGCTTGAACCTTAAGTTAGTTTAGTTGCTTAGTTAGTTTTATTGTATTCAGTAGATTCCTAAAAAGACTTCAAGCTGCACAATGTCAGACAATAGAAACCAGTTGATGACAGTCTAATTGTGGTTTACCTTTGAAACTAAACAAATCATGAAAACATGAATTGTCCTAATGATTGTGCTAATGTAATAATTGTAAACAGTCTGGACTATTGCTAAGAAGACTGCACTGGTTTGGGTATTTCTTCAGATTAGTTTGTTTGTTTCACAGCATAAAGCACAAAGCCAGTTACTGTTCTTCCTTCAAAAACAAAGCTACAGCTTTGAAAGTTTCTTGTGGTGGCAGATGGTGGAATAACTGAAAGGCTGATGGAGAACTCAATTGCATGCTTGAACGTGTTTATCCTCTTCAGACAGAGAAAACCTGGCCGTAACCACTGGCATATGTGTGACAATAATCAATCTGCTGAATTATACTTCCAAATCGAGGCGATTAGTCATCTTTTCCTCTGTCATTTATACCAATATATCACTATTTCTTTGACAATGATACATTGATGTTTAATAATGTTTGAGGTAACACTAGTATCATTAGTATTGTACTTTGGGGACCTGCAACAGATTTGAAAAAGAATGTTGAAATAAATGCAACAATGGCCGAGAGAGAAACTAATGTTTTTGGTTTTTTTGTGAATGTTTGAGAGTAAAAATCTTGTATTAAATGAAATGTCTTCCATCTAGTCAATACATCATGTTTGGATCCTCACTGCCTGGTAAAGGCACTCATCTTTTGAACTGTGACAGTTATACATGTTTTCATTCATTATGTAACTGATATATATTGTTTTTATGTGAGCTTGTGTTGTTGGTATCATTTGACATATTTTTATCACATGCTTTATGTATTTTGTCATGTTTTAAGTTCATGTCTGTTTTACTTGGTTTAAAGACAAAGTACCCCTTGGGACCATAGAGTTAAAGCTGAATAAATAAAACCTATTTTGCAATAACATATTATATGTACTTACTATTTAATGTAAGCAGATCTAATGGAAAAGCATTGATGACCTCAAGTGTCAGACCTGGTGTTAGTGTTTCTGTCTGGTTGGGTTAAATGTGAAAAAGGAAGTGGTCCTTATAACACTATAACACAGCAGAGCCGATAGTTCCAGGAGACACTGGACAGTCCGCCCTTTAACTACAATAGCATTATGAGCAGGATGGATGGATGAGCCGTGGCATCAATATCTACTTATCCATGTGTCCATCTAGAAATCGGCTGAGGGGAATGTGATTAAAAGGCTGTTTGAGTCATGCCTTCAATTCTATTGATCTCCTTAAAATAACCATCACTGGAGCCTCGAACACATGCTGTGGCCCACATATCACACACGGGCCAACAGAACCGCACACACACAAAGGTGCTCCGTCCATATCTATAAATATCAAGCTGAGGTAGACTGACTGACGACCTTATTTCTCTCTCTCTCTCTCTCTCTCTCTCTCTCTCTCTCTCTCACACTCACTCACACACACACACACACACACACACACACACACACACACACACACACACACACTAAAGTAACGCAGCCTTTCATATTGCCAGGGAAAGCTAGACAGCTAGTTTGCTGTGAATTTAAAGCGATAAGCTGAGCAGTGGCGGGCCGTAGCTATTCCTGGACGTTAGGTGCACAAAACCGGGCACTGCCAGAAGATTTATCTTCTCCTCTGAAATTTCATTTGGGGAAGAAATAATAAGGCATAGGAAATGAAAGTTAATCACGAATTCTCTCTCTCTCTCTCTCTCTCTCTCTCTCTCTCTGCTGAGGCCTGTTTTATTTGGAACCTCCCCCCCCCCCCCCCCGCAACCTTTTAAATGCTTCATAAATCAGAAACAGTGCGCACACTTATGATGGTTTGTTGTCCCACAGAAACTAATTATAATGAGAAGAAGCCGATCCACCAGTGGAACAAACTAGAATGAAATGGTTGGCCGTCTGACGTCCATTAGGAAGGTGTGTAGGTTAGAGAGCATACGGAGAAGATTGGACAAGGATTCAAGATGCAGCTGTAATGCGTCTCTCATTTCCTTATTAGGATACAATATTATGTTATTTCCCCTATTTCTAGACACTATAATGTGATTATGTGGAGTGTTACAGCATAAAGAGCAATACTGTACATAGTGATAGAAAGTAATCAGTGAAATCTAGTTTTTTATTCATGTTTCTGTTTGTTGAACCTTGGAAACGCGACACTGTGCATATGCTGCTGCCAGAATGAGCTCATTTCAATGGTGGTGGATGGTCGGACGTACAAAGGCTTCAAAGCTCAAAAAAGGCATTCGGTGCCACTTAAGTAACACGTTTCCATTCCCTCAGTACCTCACTTATTCTGTTCCGCATCTCATCTCTCTTTTAACCTCATGTTTAATAGAGTAATACTACACTCGACCTGACCTTCTGTTTTGATCACATGTTTGGTGCTTTTGCCTCCAAAAACCTACAGAGCAGCTAAATTAAAATGACTGTAATGAAATCTCCTTGAAATCTGCAGCTGCTCCTCGAGTTCGCCAGTAAAACATCAAAATACACTTCATGCAAATAAGTGGAAACATGCAAACAGACTCAATATTAGCATAGTGTATATAGGACTGTTTATTGCTGTAGTTTATGTTGGGGAACCCTGAGAGTGATTTTTATAAGGAACAGGGCTGTAAAGGCTGCAGGCTTTACAGTTGTTGAGCACTGATAGCAAAAACCAATAGCATATTCCTCTGAAGCCGGTTTCCCTTATTGAGATCATAAGGTTTCGGCATTTAGTCAGGCATACATGCGAGCAAACACACGGATAAATACACCACCAACACCTTATAATGTGTTAGATGGAGTGCAGTCAAAGGCTTGAATGCAACCATTAAGCAGTGGTTGATGAATCCAATTTTCTTTGTAGAAAGAAAAGCTGCCGTCCGTCATTCCGCTCAGCAAGTCACTTAACCTGAGTCGCTCGTGTAAACACACTGTGGGATAAATGGGTATTATCTTAGAGGAGGCCAAGAGCCGGCAAAGCAGAGGGGTGACGGAAATAACTAGAAAAAAAAGCTATCGCTTCCACTTCCTGGACAATGAGGACGGCTGTAATGAGTATTGGGGTGTGTGTGTGTGTGTGTGTGTGTGTGTGTGTGTGTGTGTGTGTGTGTGTGTGTGTGTGTGTGTGTGTGTGTGTGTTGGAGAGGGAGCAGGAGAAAGATCGAGCATTGGCAATAGGGAGAGCGAGGCAGACAAGAAGAGGAGAGAGAGATCACTGTAATGAGGTGTCTGGGATGCTGATGCGTTTTCAGCGATACGCAGCGTAAAGCTAACCGTCCTCTGAACAGGGTGCTTTAGCATCTACGCCTCCTGCCCAAGCCGGGCTGATCCAGATTGCCTCTCAAAGATGTGATTTTGGTGAGGGGGGGCTGTGATTGGCTGCTGTGTTTACCTGCCGGTTAAGGAGAGGACAAAAGATTTTTTTATTTCTTTCCCCTGTTGATTAGTTTTAATTTCCTTTTGTCATCGGGGCACTGCACTCATGTTGCTCATGAAGGTTAGCTGTCTTCTGTAGAGGTCTTCCTGTGGACTACTTGTATAATGTCTCTGGAGCAGCTCTCTAAGGTCTAAAAAATAACCCTGGTGATTTCATCCTTATTTCAGATTGAGCTTGAGACTCCAATTTTGTGAATTTTATGTGAATTATGTGAATAACAGTCAGGTTATCTCCGCCTCTGTTGCTTAGATTTTGACCATTCTTTGTTCATTCCGTTTCTCACAAGGCCCAGTCAACATTTCTTTAGAGCGTTCCCATTGAATTGAAAACTATCTCTGCAGCTTTGGTGCAGTTGTTTTGTTTTTTAAAGCTCCATGGTAAAGCTGGTGCAAACTACAACACTTTCAAAATATCTAAATTGCTGCAATGCTCCAATACAAGACTTTTTTTTTAACCCAGACTGTTGTCATGTTGACATGGGGCTGCACAAATCACACAAGTGATCTCAGATGAGGTGTGCTGATTGCAGGATGACTCCAGAGATTCTGAAGTTCACTTGAGATCACATGAGAAGTCCCTGTATACGAGTCTGCCTCCTCCCTCTTCCCCTGACACCAATTGGCTGTTTCACTCTAACTGGATACAGTTCACCTCCCATATCAGGTTCATGGTAAAGATGGGTCACGGAACAGCTGGAACTCAACAACCAGGAGCGGGAATTCTGAGACGACTCGAGGAGTTTTAGTCTCTGATCCTGAAAGTGTCAAGTTCATTTTTATTGGCTGTTGCATCCCTTAAGCATTTTTCATTTTGATTGCCTGGTGCTCTGTAGTTGATCCGTCTCCATTTCCCCTTCCTCTCTTTTTACCCCTCACCTGTCCCCATTCCCTCCCTACCCTCCCCCGCTCCATTATCTGTTCTCTCCCGCCTGAGGCAGAGTCTCCCGCCTCATGGAAAACTCCTGTCTGCCAGTGGGAGTTAACACAGAACTAACACATCACCCAGCACGACACAACCGCCACAAAACTGTGCGTGAGTGCATGGATGTATGTGCGCATGTGCAAGTATAGATCTGTGAGCACTCTCACATGTGCATGTGTGTGTTTGTGTGCGTGAGTGAGCAGGGAGCACTTTGAGGCATGCATCGTTTTCCAGGCAGACAAATAAGAAAATGCATGACAACTCTTGCATGACAGCTCTGTCATCACCCATCCATCAATCAACTCTGCAACACACACACACACACACACACACACACACACACACACACACACACACACACACACACACACACACACACACACACACACACACACACACACACACACTGATGGAATATCATGTCATTTATTGTCTAATATACAGCAGAAAGAGAAATAGGTTGAGGGCTGAACAACTGAACATGACACCTCAAAAACCCTGTTGGCGTTTAACCTCACTCTAACCATCTTTATCCTCATTTCTGTTCATTTGGTCGTCACTGGATGTTTGTAGGATGTCACATCCAATTCTGCTCCATCTTAGAGGACGGCTGAGGACAGGGGCCACTATCTGGACAGGTGGATGGTGATGGTGAAGGAATAAAAGAAGCTGACAGATAAAGAATGATATATATATATACATATATATATATATATACATATATATATATATACATATATATATATATATATATACATATATATATATATATATACATATATATATATATAAATATATATATATATACATATATATATATATATATATATATATACATATATATATATATATATATATATATATACCTTTAAGGCTTGTCTCCCGGTAACAATCTCACGCTTCAGTCATTTCTTGTAGAATTTCAGGCACAATCTGTCAGTCACCTATCCTTAAGCTTACCAATATGTCATTATAGTATGGAAATTACCAACCAAATGCTAATGTCTGCAGCCAACAGCCAGTTAGCTCAGGGCCTCTCCCCCTGTCTCTGTATCCCGAGTGTAAATTAGAACCTTAAGCAGCTAGTCCCTCTGCTCTCTCTTATCTTTAAGACATATATTGCCCTTTCCATTCGGCAATTTCCCCAAACTTAGCCCGCCTCTCCCCTCAAGACTTATGAAAAGCAGGTTTTATTGGTTGGGGTCTCCTGCAAGTAGATTCAGAAAGGTGCGAGAGGGGCAGGAGGGAGGACATATAGATTTATTCTCGGTAGAGTCGGAGGAATGGGCTGCCTATTCAACCGCTATCTTTTTCAATTGTACACAGCAGATATCAAAGTGGAGCTCCGCTGTACTGTGGAACTGTTTGGGAAAAGGTCACAGTGCTGCCTCGCTCACTGCATACAGTCAATTTGTTCAGTTGAAGAGATTCAATTCTCAGCACAGGCCCAACCGGAATGAGAGGACAAGTGAAGCATTTGAAATGTGTCATCATGCTTCACTTAGTCACTTTAAAGAATAGTCATTAGTATGATTAACTGGCTTATCTAAAACACAGAACATGATGCATATTGATTATATCATTACCACTTGTGCCATATCCAATTGATTCTACTCCCAGCTTGATATTTTTGCAGGAAGACTGCAATAATATCATTTGAGTGACAGCTGGATTCTGCAAGGCTGAGAGTGGAAAGGTTGTTATATGCCAAAGGCGTGGTCATATAGATAAAATATGGTTCCAGTCATTTTAAATATTAAATGTATTATGCATGGATGGCTCTCATTCATTCTGTGCGTCTTCGAGTTTGATAAGTCCGTGTAAATGGATTGTATTTTCCCACAGCAGGAGCTCATTGTAAATGGGACGTCAAATGAACACTGCCATCGTTCTGGGAATAATGACGAAACCAGTGGGTGGAATTATTCTGAGACTCTGTTTTATGGCTGTTTTTCATCCTAAATTGCATCGCTTGAAATTCGGCTTATTATAATTGCCATTTGTAAAATATGAAGCTTTAGTTTCTAAAAGTTACTGGGTTTCATTTTTTCTTGATGACTTTTACAGTTAAGAACTTGAACTCAGAAGTTATTAAAGAAATCTGCAAGATAACAGAAAGCCTCTGGTGTGGAACAGTAGCAGTGAGGAACAGCTCGGCAGAGTCCTGTGAGAGCAGAGCAGATCCACCATAATCTGCTGTCTAATGTCAGCATGTTACCGTTCTCCTGGTTTGAGCCATGATTAGACAGCAGATTGAAGACATTTGATTTGTCATGTGCAGTCCCACAGATTACCGAGAGAAAAACAGCCAGCACTGCCAGCCATATGATATGGGGGGGGGGGGGGGGGGGGGGGGCATAGGCATAGTAGAACGATGAAACGCCGCATGTATGAAACACAAGTTTCAGACGCGTCATACAAACTGTTTACAGACTGTAAACACATTATGCATGCTGCACTTGCTAACACGTGTGAACACAGCAGCATGCATTTTAAAAAACAAATTAGACTGAAAATATGTTGTAAACTGCTTTAGAGGCTCTGGAATAACAGGAAATAAAAGTGCTTCACAGCTGAAACATCAAATCAGTGTGATGAAGTAAATTGGTAAAGGTGTATT